>NC_137804.1:19616275-19849349 GCF_963383645.1 Muscardinus avellanarius | reverse complement strand
TTTCTTTCTTTCTTTCTTTCTTCTCTTTCTTTCTTTCTTTCCTTTCTCTTTCTTTTTATTATTCCCTCCTTCTCTTTTCCTCCCTCCCTTCCCTTCCCTTTCCTTTCTTTCTTCCCTTGATTGAACCCAGAGGCATTCTACCTCTGAGCTACACCTTTGGCCCTATTTTTTTGGGGGGGGGGTCTGGGGATGGAACCCAGGGCCATTCTACCTCCGAGCTACACTCCTTGCCCTATTTTTTATTCTTTATTTTGAAACCGGGTCTCACTGAGCTGCAGAGGACCTTACTTAGTAGCTGAGGCTGTCCGTGAACTGTGATCCTCCAGGTCTCAGCCTCCCGAATGCTGGGATTACAAGAGTGCGCAATAACACCCGGCTCCTTTGGCCCTATCTTATTCTACTATATTATTCAACTAAGTGAGAAACAAAATCTCACTTAGTTGTTAAAGCTTATTTTGAAATGTCTTTAACTGCAAAAGTAAGACATATTACTATTCTCAGTTAGTAAAACTGATATAAGTTTTTATTCTTCTTGTCACATTCCACTTCTTGACTGGTGTTGTTGAAGTGGTCGTCGTCATTTCTAGAATTGGGTTATGGAGGGGATGGATAGTGTAGTTTGAGTTTAGAGGGATACATTTTTGTAGTTTCCAAACACTTCTGTGAATAGTTACTTCATGCACACTTCTAATGCCCTTTGTACTTACTTGTATAATTGTAAAAGTGTGTAGAACCCAAAGTCACACCATGTTTGGATTTACCCTGTGGGGCTTGCTCAGTCCAAGTTGAGGGTAACGAAGGAGAAAAATCAAATGATTACACACATAAAATCAGTAGTGAATATGAAGACTTTGAATTGTGGTACATTCAAAATCATAACTGGTTGGTTAACTCCCTTGGCCAATGGGAAATTTCTCTTTTAGAGAAGATACCATACAATTCATAGCAGCTAAAACAATGATTGCATTGATACTCACTGACAGACAAGCATCATCAGTTCAAAATTTGTTACATAGTGTTGAAAGAAAACCTGAAACAACTCAACTCTTATATTTTACATGTAAAAGAAATGTGATTATAGGCACATAGCCTTGCTCATTTCTTAGAGTGGCTGTAGCAGATGGTGACAGTTTTGGTAGCTTAGGGACAATAAGAAATTATTAGTTCTGGAGGGCAAAGCGTGAAATGAAGGTGATATGGGCAGGGCAGTCTCTGGTGGAGGACTCAAGGGGGGATAATCCATTCCACACTTCTCTCCGGGTGCTGTTTGCCCTGGAAACCGGCAGCATCCCTTGGTGTGAGATGTACCACTCCCCTCTCTACCTCCATCTCCATGTTTCTTTTCAATTGGTCTCTCTTTTAACTTTAGGCTGCTGCTCACACTTCTTAGCTTCATTAACTATGCAAAGACCCTATTTTTCAAGTAAGGTTATATGCTTAAGAAATAGACATTAAAACCAACCCTGATTTTAAAAAAATATTTATTGGTGCAATGTATTCATACATCATAATGGGATAAAAAACTTGTGTAGACATACATACACACATTGCCCAGTTAGACCCTACCCCATCCCCACCCCATTTCCTTCCCATTTCTCCCTCCCATGCTTGGTTTAGTGCTTGAAATCAATATGTTTGCTTAAGTATCAACATGTTTGTTTATGTTTTGTACATCATGTGCTTTAGAGAGTTTCCTTTACCCCCCTCCCATGCCCTCCCTTAGGTTGCCTTGTTTGCTCTTCTATAGGATCTCCTTTTTTATCTGGAGTTCCTCCTATGACCTATTTCACCTTATCTTTCACATATTAGGGAAAACATCTGATTTCTTACTTTTTGCAACTGACTAATCTTGCTTAGCATAATTTCCTCCAGTTCCATCCATTTCCCTGAAAATGATGTAATTGTGAAATTTAATGGCTGGGTAAAATTCCATTGTGTACATATCCCACAGTTTTGTAATCCATTCATCTGTTGATGGACATCTTGGCTGGTTCCACAGTTTGGCTATGGTGAATTGTGCAGCTATGAACATAGATACACATGCATTAGTTTGGTAGTTTTGTTTGCTTTCTCTTGGATAGATACCCAGAAGTGGTATTGCTGGATCAAATGGTAGATTTGTTCCCATTCTTCTGAGGATTCTCCATACTGTTTTCCAAAGTGGTTGTACTAATTTGCAATCCCACCAACAATGTTTTAAAGTTCCTACTTTGCCAGGCATGGTGGCACACACTTGTAATCCCTGCGCTTGGGAGCCTGATACAGGAGGATTGCTCAGGTTCGAAGCCAGCCTCAGCTACTTAGTGAGGCTCTCAGCAACTTAGTGAGACCCTTTTTCCAAATATAATATAAAATAGGTCTGGGAGTATAGCCCGGAGGTAGAAAGCCTCTGGGTTCCACCCCCAGTACCACCAAAAAATAAAAATAAAAAATAAAGTTCCCACTTCTCCACATCCTTGCCCACACCACATAAAACACTTAGGAATAAAATTAACCAAGGAGATAAAAGACCTCTACAAAGAAAATTATAAAACACTGAAAAAAGAACTTGAAGAAGATCTTAGAAGATAGAAAGATCTTCCATGTTCATGGATAGGCAGAATAAATATTATCAAAATTGCCATACTCCCAAAAGTGATCTACAGATTCAATGCAATACCTATTAAATTACGAAGGTAATTTCTTACAGACAGAAAAATCAGTTTTTAAATTCATTTAGAACAACAAAAAACCAAGAATAGCCAAAGTAGTTCTCAGCAACAAAAACCATGCAGGAGGAATCACAATACCTGACTTTAAACTATACTACAAAGACATTGTAATAAAAGCAGCATGGTACTGGCACAAAAACAGATACATAGACCAATGGAGCAGCATAGAAGACTTAGAAACAAATCCATATGCTAACAGGCAATTGATATTTGACAAAGGTGCTAAAAACATACACTAGAATAACAATAGCCTGTTCAACAAATGTTGTTGAAAAAACTGGTTAGCCATATGCAGAAAAATGGAAATAAATTTCACTTTCTCACTCTGTACAAGTGTCAATTCAAGATGGAGCAAAGACTTGGAAATTAGACCAGAGACCTTGAGGCTCCTTGAAGAGGGCATTGGTCCAACATTGCAACACATAGGCACAGACAAAAACTTTCTCAACAAGACCCCAAAGGCACATGAAACTAAAAGAAGAATCAATATGTGGGATTGCATGAAACTGAAGAGCGTCTGTTCAGCAAAGGAAACTGTCAAGATCCTCAATCAAGAGCCAACAGACTGGGAGAAGATTTTTGACACCTATTCCTCAGATAGAGGGCTAATATCTAGAATATACAGAGAACTTAAGAAACTCAACAATAAAAAAAAATAATCCAATCAAAAATTGGGCAAGCAAACTAAATAGACACTCCATGAAAGAAGAAATTCAAATGGCCAATAAATGCATGAAAAAATGTTCAAAATTCTGATTTTTAAATACTGTTATTGGTATATTTTAGTCTCACATTATGATGTAATTCAATGATAGTGACATACATGCACACATAGCACTTAGTGGGCTTTCCCCAGGCTCCCTCCTCATTCCCTCCTTCACATACAGAATAAAATTTTGATTTTAACATATATATTTAGTAGAACAAAATTCAGCCCACTACTATGACATTACCTCTAATGTCATTTGAAAAACAGAAAGACCAAGTTACATCTCTAGTCTGTTAATTACATCTCTATTTTTCCTATCGTTATTTTTGTTTGTTTGTTTTGTGGTACTGGGAAACTCAGAGGCATTCTACTCTTAGCTATACTCCCAGCCCTATTGTATATTTTTTAAACTTTAAATAGGGTTTCATTAAGTTGTGGAGAGCCTTGGTAAGTTGCTGAGAATGGCCACAAACTGTGATCCTCCTGTCTCCGCCTCCCTAGTACTGGGATTACAGGCATGAGCCACCATACCCAGTCTTTTTATTGTTACATGAAAAATATTTGAAGAATATGAAATAAAAAAATTGTGGAAAAATATTATAAAAGTATTTGGCAGTTAAATAATAAAATTATTAATGATAGTTTTCTGGACCTGTGGCTTTAGCAGTAATCCTCAGCTTTTTGTATTTGTTACAAATAAATATATACTTCTATATCTAATTTAAATTTATAATTTTAAATTAATTTTTCTCAGAAAGCATACTAGGAACTGAGTGTGGTGATACACACCTGTAATTCCAGTAATTGAGAAGCTAAAATAGGAGGATTGCTGGTTCAAGACCAGCCTCAGCAACTTAGAAAGGCACTGTTTAAAAATAAAAAAAATAAATAAAGAGGGATGGGGGGTATAGCTTGGAAGTAGAATGTACCTGAGTTTAATTCATACTACCAAGAAAAAAATTTAAAAAACTTCTCAAATTATATAAGCTCTCCTAGGCTGGTTGGTCTCTTTATTTGCATACAAAAATTCAAAATATGGACATACCAGAAGAGATCTGCTCCATAAAATTCTATTTTTGTGTGTGTGGAACTGGGGATTAAATCCCGGGGCATTTTACATCTGAGCTATACCCCCAGGCCTATTTTTTATTCTTTATTTTGAAGCATGGTCTCACTAAGTAGCTGAGGCTGGCCAAGAACCTACAATCCTCCTGTTTCATCCTCTCAAGTACTGGGATTACAAGCATGTGCCACCATGCACGGTCATAATGTTCTTTTTCTTCTGTTTTCATTTTATGGCAAGTCTCCACTGGCTGGTACACATTAGTTTACAAATATCTCCAAATTTCTCTTAGACATTTATTCAAATAGTTTGGCTATGAAGTTTTAGATAAATTCTTTTTCACTTCTCTCTGAAGAGTCAAGATTCCTTGTTGTCTTCACAATCTGCTTGAGAGGAGGAAAAGTGGCTTCAGAGTATTAGCATTTATTTTCTTACCAACCATAAGCTATTGTGGATTCGCTGTGCTTTTGGACTCTGATTATATATAGAACCTTTATTATAAAATCCAGACATTTAATTCAATTCTTTTGTGTTTATTTCAAGTACCTATGTCAGTGGGCTCTACATCAGGACTCAAGACCAAGGAGATGATTTGGATTCTGCATTAGCTTTCTTTTGAAGGTTTTGAGCTCACCAAGCTCTGGATGTGGCTCTTGTGTTTTAGATCTTTCTGAAGGATGTTTCCAAAGTGGAACTGATTTCAGAGATTTGAAATTGTCAGAGAGAGGGGGGAGAGAAAGAGGAGGAGGAGGGGAGAGGAGGAGGAGGAGAAGAAGGAGAAGAAAAAGAAGGAGGAGGAGGAGGAGGAGGAGGAGGAGGAGGAGGAGGAGGAGGAGGAGGAGGAGGAGGAGGAGAAGAAATAATGTTTGGCCTCATATTTATGAGAAATTCCATGAGCAGGAGAAATGCTGAGAGAAACTATTACCTTGTTTCCTCAGACAATCCACACCTATCTATCAGACAACAAAGGAATAATTATTTCTGCCAATAATTGTCAATAGAACAATTTTTCCTTAAGTCATCTTACTGATTAAAAGTGAAAACAACCATTTTAGGGTATACTAGAGTATATTTCCAAGTCAATTTGGGGGAAATTAAATTTCATATTTTCACTAGAGACTTTAAAATTTGCTTGGAAGTACGTGAAGATTACATTCACTTCTGAATTTGTGATATCTTTTAAGTGTATATATATATATATATATATATATATATATATATATATATATATATATATATATATTTGGTGGTACTGGGGTTCCTGGAAGCCCTTCTATCTCCGGGCTACACTCCCAGACCTATTTTTACATTTTTATTTGGAGACAGGGTCTCCCAAGCCAGCGTGCATGGCTCGCTTCGAACCTGCGCGATCCTCCTGTCTCTGCCTCCCAAGCGCGGGGATTACAAGCGTGCGCCACCACGCCCGGCTAAGTGCTTCTATATTAATAAGTAGTAGAAGCCTCCTTATTAGCATTTGGAGGGCCATAATTTTCATGAAAAAAAATCCTATAGATTTCCTCAATTGTGAGATATTTTTTATTTTCTAGATGTTAACCTAAAATCTACATTTCTGTGTCAAAAATAAAGAATTATCTTTTTTTAATCATGCTACCTGCATGCTTCAATATATGCACATAATAAAAATTGAATATAATCAAAAGGTATAGATGTAAAATAACATTTCCATTCATATGAGGGTCCAGGACTCCCAAGGAATCCTCGGTAGTAAAACTTCACTGCTCATGAAATGATGTAGGAAGATAATTTGTAAGCAAGAATTAAATTCACTGATGAGTTATTTTACAACTGAACAAATTTCATGAAGAGTCAGAGACACCTTGAAGCATTGTCTTCTCTCTCACATACAGTCAAAGATCAAGTAACAAAAATTAGTTTAAAATATTTTAATTGCTCTCTATACCAATCTTTCACATTGGTTTGCACCTGCTGACTAGTTCTCAAAAGAGCTTATTCAGTTCTTTTGTTGGCCACACACTTTGTTAAAGACACAATTTCCTTCCACTGGGGCTCTTAACATAGGACATTCACTGAAAATGTTCTAACAGCTTTATCAACAGCTTCCACTTCAGGCTCACCATTTAGACTCAAGATATAAACCTTTGATAAAGATGTTATTCTGAGACGACATAAGAAGGAAGATATTTTTTTCTCTAAGGAAATGGAAGCTTCAAAATGTTTCCTCAGAAATTTCTAAACTAAAGAACATTTCATAACATGGTATAAGATAAATTATTAGGAGTTATTTTTGTGGCTTATATGATATTATTTGTTAAGAACTTTAACTCTTTTTTATGTGTTTAATTTTATTAACAGTTGTATCAGTGGATGAATACAACTTTTTTCAAATGTATAAATATTATAAAACTTTCATGATTCTTGGCTTCTACAAGAAAAATATCTAATATAATTATACTTACAGTCTGATTTTTAGTATGGAGTCTAACATGACCAACAAATTGTTTTAGCAGCCTTAATTTGTCTTCATTTACAAGCATTATTTTTGTTATTTTAATGCAGGAAACATCACCATATTAATTCATTGAGAGCAGGATAAGAAATAACATATTTCATTCAACATTAAATTATTTGTTTTCATCAAACTATGATTTCTCCATTTGTAATTGAACTGGGACAGTATTTAACTTATATTTAGAGGACCATTAATCTCAAAAGGTTCAACTCTTTATGTACAGTATTTTCTTGATAATTGATTCACATATTTTCGTTATAGGCACACAGTGTGGTTGCTCACCAAGTTTGTTATCCTGTAACTACTTTAGATTTAGTATGATGGCTTGTATCTATGCTATAAATACCGCTTTTACAATAAATTTGTTGCCAGATATGTATCGGTCAGTGAGTGCCACAATAATGTTGGTTAACAAAGTGTCTTAAAATAAAACATTTATTTTCACTCATCTGTGCATTGGCTATAGGTAGACTGATCTAGATTGGCCATAGCTAAAACTGGCTTCAAATTTCAGGCTTAGTTTAAATCAGGTCCCTGTCACTACCCTCCTTGAAGCAGTGTACTACTTAAGCATCTTCTTTCTATGGTGATATCCAAAGCAAGATTATTTAAGTTCTACTGCGTAAGTGTATTTCAAACCTTTGATTTATTATATATACAAACATCCCATTAACTACGGCAAGTCCATGGCTTGTCACATATCACATGCATATCTCTGTGGTAGGAAAGGACACTCTACTCACAGTGTGATAGTGGAAGGGGAAAAATATTTGTTGAACAATCATCCCACATATCACAATTTGAGATTTTATTTTTAAAATTTATGGTGGGAAATTCATTAGCATATAGAATGCCTTAAAGAAATGATTTTAAAAAAAAACAGCCTCAAATATCTTGATGTGAGGTATGCCATGTGCCCATGGAATACTCCACGGAGGCTCCACTGCGTATGGAATGCAGATTTATTTATGTAAAGGAGTTATCTTAACTCAGATGGGTCTTTCAACCTCCCCCCACAGAAAACCACCAGCATCAAATGTTTAAATGAGCAGCATAAACACAGATCTGTGGCCATCAACATCATCTCTTTGCAGGTTTGTCAGCCCTTGGGAATCAAGAAAATATATACTTTCCATAGAAAATTTCCTTTCTTTCAAACTGCTCCATGTTTACCTCCAGCACTGTCTGCTGTCTTCTTTATCTTCTTTCACGTGTATCCATGTCTCAGTGCTCTGTGATTTATTTGGGAAAATTATTTTACAAAATAATATGCTGTTGATTTCTTAGCTGGATGTATAGGAGAAAGGAGAGAGAGAGAGGGAGAGGAATATGGAGAGATAGAGAAAAGGAGAGAGGGAGGGAGGGAAAGAGAGAGAGACATGCATTTTGAGTGACTGACATTTTTACTCCTCATCAAAGTGAGTAGTAGATTCTAAGCCATAATTGAGTCCAATTCAGTATCCCACAGGTGAAAGACATGCTCTAGGTGGGACAAAGCAAAGCAGATGTTTATTTTGGATGTTACCCTGGAACATTTGGAATCTTGAGGAATTGGAAAATTGGAGTCACTCACAGAACTCTTTTCTCAGTAAATCTGATGTGTCAGAAAGTCCTAAAACCCTCCCCATCACTTGACAACTTTGCTGCAAAATCTATTGCTTGAGTAATGTGAGAATAAAAATGATGTCCTCTTTCTGGTAGTGTAACAGGCAAGTGAATTACTTAATATATTTTATATTCCCCTTCCCTCTTCATACACATACCCACACTATATTAAATTTTCATTACCTAAGTGAAAGAATGAGCCTGCCTTTAGCACAAATGAGAATTTTAGATTATAAATGCCAATGTTTATTGTGAGTCATAATACACATAAAGCTTCTGCAAAGTTGTGAAATGTACCGTGAGATAAATTTTGTAAATCATATTTTGCTTACTTCTTCACTGTAATCCAAAGTCAATGTTACATAAGAAGATAATAAAAGAGAGAATAAAGTCTTAGGATGGACTCCATTCTGCCAAAGCATATTGATTGTGTTTTAACTATGTCACCACATATGTATGCTAGAAATGCATAATTTATCAGATGATTTTTAAGGTTAATTCTCCAAGTCAAGAAACAGGATGAATCGGCTAAAGGGGAAGGATCCTTTTGTATAGATTTTGTAGGATCTAGATGGATTGTCATTTTTAGCTTCCGTGATTGGTTTTGATGCTCTGTTTCAGGGGCCAGATACTTTTGGTAAATCATTTTAAGATATAAGAACTATATTTTAGTAACCTGACATCAGCACTTCAGCTTTTTGAGTATTGCTGAAATAATAACTGAAGCTAACCAGGGCTCTTACATCTCAAGAGTTGGAAAATACTCTTAGAATTTGTTTCAGACCGGGATGGTGTTTTTTTTGTTTTTTTTTTTTTTTGAAGATTTAAAGAAGTTTATTAAAAGATAGAAATACAGAAAATAGAAATACAGCCCCATGCCAAAATGGCATGAGGGGATGACTAGAAATGAATACACCCCAGGATGGTGTTTTAAACACCTCTCCACACATATTTTCCAGCATATGTTTGAAGAAACTTTGTTAATTGTTTGAATTGAAAAAAATGTAGTTCGAAAGTCATCTGGACTTAAGTGCTGAATTTTAGTCCCACAGATAAACTGGTACAGGTAATTAACTGTGTGTCTAACTATCAGAACTACCTATGCTTCATAGGCTTAGTTTGTAAATGAGGATAATCTACTTTTATTTTTAAATGGGTAATGTGTCTTTTATTGTTATAATTTTATTGAAATATAACACTCCTATATCTTTGTGGGATATCATGTGACAACTTAATAGGTGGATGCAATGTGGAAGGACCGAGTCAGAGTAATAGGCACTTCTTTCAAATATCAGTCACGTCTGTGTGCTGAGAACTTACTCTCCTGGTTGTTTTGAAGTATACAATAGACTGTTTTCATCAATAATTACTCTATTGTGCTATAGAAAACCCAAACTAATTAATCTTCTTTGTGTTTTGGTGCCCCTCATCTAATATCTTTTCTTCCTCTTCCCTCCTGTCCTTCTCAGCCTCTGGTGACCACTATTTCACTCCATTCTTCTATAACATTACACTTGTTTAGTTTCCATAAATGAATGAAAACATGCACTATTTAAATTTTCTTTCTGTGTTTTGTTGTTTCACAGCATGATGACCTCCAGGTCCATTTACGTTGCTGCAAATGATGCTACCTCATTCTTTTTTTGTGGCTGAATAGTATTTCATTGTGGATCTATATCACATTTTTCTTATCTACTTATCTGTTGATGGACACCTTAAATGATTTTGTGTCTTGGCTGTTGTGATCAGTGCTGCAATAAACATGGGTGCACAGGCTTGGTTTTTGTATAATGCTTTCATTTCCTTTGAATATATATCCCCAGGAGTAGGCAATATCATAAGGGAGTCCTCTTTTTAGTTTTAAAAAGGAAACTCGATATTGCTTTCGAAGGCTATAATAATTACCATTCGCACCAAGATAAAATATCTTTTATCCACAGGGATAAGAGTAAAATAATTCAACAAGTATGGAATTATCATTGAAAGAATAAAGTACAATACATGCATGCTGAAACTATAGAGTTTTTTGTTGTGCTTTGATATTTAGCATAAAACTTCACCATAAGGTGACTCTTTACTAAAACTGAGATCATATAAATAAAGTAGAATTCTAATAGAATTCAATTTATGTTATGGAGATCTTACTTTTAGCATATGACTTTCTTGGGGAGGGACAAGTACATAAAATCTATCCCATGAGAAACAGAATATATATTTTTCCAAGATAATTTTATATGCTTTAATTCTTACCACAAACACTGTGTGTTGCATAAAATGAAAAAAATATACAGGTAAACAACACAGATGAACTGATTTTTATAGAAAATGAAAATCATTTACAATCACACAACATAATTTGGGATAATCTCCCATTTTTGTGAGAATATATTTGTATGTATGTGTACAAAAATATATTTTAACAAAAATATTTTGTGACTTGCTTGTAGTATTTAATTTACTGTCCACCTTGAACATTTTTCCAAGCTATGAAATATTTCTATATATGTTTATGGTCATCCATACTATGTTATATGACTCTACTATGCTTTATTTTACCATTCCCTATTGTCACATATTTAGTTGGTTTCTATTTTCATTATAATGATAAATAGTGCTGTAGTGAACACTTTTGCAGCAAGTTACTTACTGGGAATTTGGTGTATTTCTGTACTTAGTCATATTTTTTATTTCTCAGTGAATTTCTTCTATTTTTCCATCAGACGTGGATAGTACTGTTTTGTTCACTTTATTAAACTCTCTTCTTATTAGTTTTAAAAGCATTATTATAGACTGTCTAGGGTTTTCCAGATATTTAAGCATGTCAAAATGAAATAATGACAACAGTGTCTCCTTAATATATGTATGCTTTATTGTGTCATTTTACACATATGGGACAATGTTGAATAGTGGCACTGGGAGACATTATCAGGTTGTTTTCATCCTTACCTATCATGCTTCTATTAAAATGACAACATCCAGACAAATGTGGTGGCACACCTGTAATTCAGTTCTTGGGAGGTTGAAACAGATGAATCAGAGGTTCAAGGCCAGCCTCAGAAACTTTAGTGAGGCCCTTAGTAACTTCAGAAAAATCCTATTTAAAAAAATATAAAGGAGCCGGGTGTAGTGGTGCACGCTTGTAATCCCAGTGCTTGGGAGGCAGAGACAGGAGGATCGTGCAGGTTC
Organism: Muscardinus avellanarius; assembly: GCF_963383645.1. Taxonomy (NCBI): domain Eukaryota; kingdom Metazoa; phylum Chordata; class Mammalia; order Rodentia; family Gliridae; genus Muscardinus; species Muscardinus avellanarius. The sequence continues at coordinate 19,837,584 of NC_137804.1, read as the reverse complement.
GAAGCCAGCCGCGCTGGTTTAAGAGACCCTGTTCCACATAAAAAAAGTATAAAAAAGCCGGTCGTGGTGGCGCATGCTTGTAATCCCAGTGCTTGGGAGGCAGAGACAGGAGGATCACGCTGGTTCGGAGCCAGCCTCGCTGGCTTAAGAGACCCTGTTTCCACATAAAGTTAAAAAATAGATCTGGGAGTTTAGCCCGTGGGAGTGTAGCCTGAGGTAGAAGGGCTTCCAGGAATCTCAGTACCATAAAAAAAAAACAAACCCAAAACAAAAAACAAAAAACAAAACAAAACCCACAAAAACTCGCTCTCCTAAAGATTTCAGTAACATTCCTGTCACTCTGTGGCCGGTAAAAATTTATCAAAAAAAAAATAAATAAATAAATTTAAAGGGCCAGAGTGGTATAATCATAATTGCCAAACTATGGAACCAGCTGAGTTATTAAACAAGATAGATTACAAAATTATATATATATATACATATGTATAATTTTGTATATATATATTACATATATAAATATTTATATTTTGTATATATATGTATATATACATATATTATATATATATAATATATATATATTACTCAGCTATAAAGAAGAAAAAAATTGAGTTATTAATCAAGATAGATTACAAAATCATGTATATACACATATATATTACTCAGCTATAAAGAAGAAAAAATTATGCCATTTGTAGGAAAATAGATGGAGATGGAACTGGAGAATATTATGCTAAGTGAGATTAGATACAAAACGTAAAAGGTCAGATGTTCTCTGTTTCTCAATTTTCTGTGAGAAATTGAGACACAGGAGGGATTTTAGACATAAAAGGAGTAACCTTAGAGTGAAGGAGGGCATCTAACGGGGGGAGAGAGGAGGGTAGAGGAAGACTTGAGGGAAATACCTCGATGAACATGATGGACATACACAAACTTACTAAGCCAATCGCTATGTTAAGCACGGGAAAGGTGGGGTGTGGGATGGCAACCAGAGAAGGGCTCAGCAAGTACTGTGTGCATGTGTGCCTCTGTCACTCTGAACTTCATCAGGAAGTATGATTACAATGCACCAAAAAAAAAAAAAAAAAGGCTCGGGCTATAGCTCAAAGGTAGAATACCCATAAGTTCAATCCCCATATCACAAGAAAACAAAACAATAAAAACAGGGCTGGAGTGTTGCTCAGAGGTAGAATGTCCCTGGGTTCAATCCTCAGTAAAAGGCACACACACACACACACACACACACACACACACACAGAGTCAACATCTAGTTGGAGGTTAGTATTATTTATCATCTTAAAGAGATTTAGCAATTAAGTTTAAAAAATTTTAAATTAAAAAAATTAATATTAGATGTTGGAATTTATCAAATGCTGTTGTCTTTTTTTTACAACTATTGGGATAATGACATATCTTTTGTTTTTGGCCTCTGAGATAAGATTAGTTTTTTTAAAGAAGCTTCATATAATAGGTCTAACTGTGATATTGTGAAAGACTATACTCAGAGATATAAAAAAGTGCTGAATATGAGACCTGTTTCTGAAATTTATTGAATTAACCACCGTGAAAAAGTCAATTATGTACTTTAAGTTTTAATTTTTTTAGGAGCACAATATTCTTTCTTTTCAAAAAGGGTTTTTTGATTTTTCTTGTTGCAAAGTTGTTACAAAAATATTTAGCTGAAGTAAAATATACCTAAGAAAAGTGTGTATCTCATGAATGAAAAACTTAATATTATCATAAATGATGGCTCATCTTTGCATTGCCCTTCCAGTTTAAAACAGAACATTGATAGAGGTATGAGATATTGTTCTCATTTTAAAATGATAGCAGTTTTACCTGAATCTTCTTAGGATATTGAAATGTAGTCTGTTGCTCAGCTGTATGACTTAGAAAGAAGCATTTTATAAGAAGAAATTTAGGCATTATATAGACCACCTTTTGTAATAAAAAGCCTACTTTTGTGCCTTCTTAAGCTACTTATTGTTGTCTTCTTCAGTCATTTATTAACTTTATCATAACTCTCTGATATAAAACAAAAGGGCTGTGGTGTTGAAAGAAAAAAGTCAATGAGCTGGTAAACATGGGCTCATACATTTTAATTTTCAGCTTATAAAAAGCTCTTAAATATCTTTTTTTAATTGGTGCATTGTAGTCATACATTTTAATAGAGTACAAGATGATAGAGGCATACTTTCACACTGCACATATCGCTCATTTAGCCCTTCCCCAATTCCCATCCCATTCCCTCTCCCCCATTTTTCCTCCTCATGATTGGCTTAGTGATTGACTTTTATATCTTTATGAATGTACACCATGCACAGTATAGAATTTTCCTCTTACCCCTTCCAATCCCCTTTAGTTAGGCATCCTTGTTTGATCATCTATGGTTTCTCCTCCTTCATTCAGAGTTCCTCCTCTGAACCTTTTTCTCCCCAGCTTCTGCATATTGGGGAGAGCATCTGATTTTTAACTTTTTCTGACTGATTAATTTCACTTAGCATAATGCTCTCCAGTTCCATCCATTTCCCAGCAGATGACATAATATTGTTCTTCTTTATGGCTGAGTACCATTCCATTGTGTACATATGTCCACAGTTGTGTCCATAGTTGTGTAATTCATCTGTTGATGGACATCTTGGCTGATTCCATAGTTTGGCAATTGTGAGTTGCGAGGCATTGTATTCCTACATCACATTGAGGTTAAAAAAAACTTGTGTGTACATACATGTACACATCACCCATTTAGCCCCTACCCAATTACCACCCCATTCCCTACCCATCCTTCCCTCCTATGTCTGACTTAGTGGTTGACTTCAATATATTTAAATACTTTTGTGTTTTAGAGAATGTTCTTCTTCCTCCCTCCTCTCCCCTCATTTAGGTTGTCTTCTTTGCACCTCTATAGGATTTCCTTTTTCATCTAGAGTTCCTCCTATGACCCATTTCTCCTTAGCTTTCACATATTAGGGAGAGCATCATATTTCTTATTTTTTGTGACTGACTAATCTCACTTAGCATAATGTCCTCCAATTCCATTCATTTCTCTGAAAATGATGTATTTGAGTTTTTTTTTTAATGGCTGAAAAAATTTTATTGTGTACATATCCCACAGTTTTGTAATCCATTCATCTGTTTATGGACATCTTGCCTGGTTCCATAGTTTGGCTATGGTGAATTGTGCGGCTATGAACATAGATACACATGCATTAGTTTGATAGTTTGGTTTCCATTCTTTTGGGTAGATACCCAAAACTGGTGTTGCTGAATTGGTTAATTTAGTGTGGTTTATATTTTAAAGAATACTATCGTGTTACTTAATTTAACCTTCATTAGAATCCTTTGATAGAGCTGTATAAATATTAGAAAATAATAAAATAATAAAAAAACTGATCTCAGAGATACATTTGCTATGAAGTAAACATTGTCAGGAGCAACAGACTAAAGATTCCAGGTTCACTCTATCTTAGGTGAGCGTCATTTGTCATAGGGAATCTGTAACTCTTTAGAAAGTACCATATTTTGGATAAACAATGTAATTTCCCTTTGCAATTTGATGAAGAAATCTGACATCTTAGCATGAAAAGGTGAATGAGAGACAATAGAAATCTAAATTTCTTTGCATATTGTCTCCCATTGAAAACTTGGAAATGGGACAAGATTTTGGGAAATTGGTCATTATATCTCAGGGGCTATGGAGTAAGTACCTATCCAGGCATATGTAATTTAGATATTCCAAGTAAATGTCTATTATTGTTACTGGAAAAAAAAACAAATCGCCTGAGCATTATTGGTATAGTGTGTACAAATTTCATATGCGTTCAGGTTTGGGGTATATAAGAGCATTTAACATTTTTTCTATATGCATATAATTTCCTGAGGCCTTAAATGTCATTTTAGCATAGTAGAAACCATCTGGTCTTTCTTCCTGTTCTGCTCTGCTAAGACAGTTTTCTCTGGTAGAATGGGTCCCTCTCATTGCAAGGGTGGTAGAGTGGGTTATGGATGGGAAATAGAAAATGTAGGTACAAAAGTGATAAATGATGGGTGAGAAGAAATCTTGGTTACTTCTAAAATTATCTTATTATGCAGATATTTAGGACCAAATCACTCTTCATAGGATTGTAGCATAGATATTCTAGCATGGAAGTGTTGAAAAGGAAGTGCTATTCTTTTTATTTTCTCATTTACTCAATTCTTAACCACAAACAGGTGAATAATCAAGCTCATTTTTGTTTATTAATAATGCACCATGTGGGACTAGATAGGCATTTGGAGAGTGATTAACAGAGAAACTTGAAATGTTGCTTCTGGCAAAATAAAGGAGAAAGATTTAGCAGATGTCCAGGAAACCAGAGATAAGCTGAATTCAGTCTGGGAGTTTAAAATCCTCCTCTAGAACACTGTGTCTTGGCTTTTCTAATCCATCTTTCTTCGGAGTATTAAGTTATTTTTGCCAAATGAACCTAGCCAGAATATGTATAAAATTCCACTTTATTAGAAAACACAGTATCCCTGTCTATCTGAAACTATTTAAAAGTTATTTCTTGGGTTGCTGCATGGTCAGGTTTAAATATCCATTATTTGAGATCCTGTGCAACTGCGTATAAAAAAATGTCAGTAGATGGTTAAAGTGAAGATTGAATTTAGTAATTGTTTGAATCATAATTGCATAATATTGGAAAATAAGACCTTCAGGTACCCAAAATTGCCCCTCTCTTCTCAGTAACTCTCTGGGCTCAGGAACTGATATATAAATGTATAACTGCTTATGAAATAGCATTTTCCCCTTATATGATGACTTAGAGCTATCATTCTATGTCCTTGCAACTGTCAACTTTGAAATTTTCTTTCTGAAATCCCTAATAACTTACTTTGCAAAAAGGCTGACAAAAAAGGAGAGAACACAAATTTAAGTAAGGCTGTATTGACTTTCCTGAGGTTGGCATTTTCACTGGGATTTATGGATGATTGTAGAGAAATCATTTCAGAGCTGAACAGGAATTTACGGAGATCATCAAATATAAGTTCCTCATTTTATAAAGAGCATGCTCATACTACACTATATTTCAGTTAAACTAAAAATTTAAAGCACTACCTATCACATACAGATAATACCTACAGAGGAAACTAATAGGTGGACTGTTCTCTATTTTTAGAAACATTTGATTTGCATTATAAAGAATATCTCAGAGGAAAATGTCCATGTCCTTGGATCATGTATGTTGAAGACAAATGCCATTTCTCTTGCAGATGTCTGAAAGCTATTCTTTATTGGGATGTTAATGTTTGAATAGTCCCTTGGTTGCTTGTCCCTAATGGTTCTCAGGTATTTATATTTGCAGCAGATGTAGATGATAGTTTTTGTTCTCAAGGTGACATGTTTGGGCCCTGACTGACTATGATTTCTCTAAGCATCTGATTAGGACTGTATTGCTGAAAGGCCCCATTTAGAAGAAAAATCACAAGCCCTAGCAGCCAGCTAATAGTTAAAACAGCCAGTTAATAGTTAAAAAGAAAAAGTGTATATTACTGCAGCTTGCAGCTTAAGAAGCATAGCTTAAGAATGAGAAATATGCAATAAGCCCACCCTGTTCCAGGAACGTACCTAGCATCTTATCTATACTGACCGGGTCAGCGCGCACCCTGTGCCGGGAATCTGCTCACTACACCTAGTGTCTTATCTAACAAAATGTACTTTTTCAAATGATTTTGTAATATTTTGTAAACGCATGTAACTTGGCCCAAAGCCCCCTAACTGATGGTCTTTTCCCTATAAATATCCACACTTTCAGTTGCTCGAGGTCGAACTCCTTTACGAGTCGGCCCCAGTGCACTGGCTCCTTAATAAACTCTTGCCTTTTGCTTTTGCATCAAGGGTTAAAATTTCTCGTGTGTTCTTGCTGTTGTCGCTTATCCCGAGGTTGATTGAGGGTCTCCCCTCTGCGGGGGTCTTACATTGCCAATTATATTTACAGTGCAAATTTGAGTAAATCAGTAATTAGAAAATGTAGACATTCTTGGAGAATTAGTGAACTTCAATGCAACTACTTAACCTGTAATTAAAATGAGTCCAAATGCAATATAACTTTGCCCCTTGCTACATTTTGTTATTTGGACAGATCAAGGAGCTTTTTTACTATAACAGGTATAGAAGTACCTTGCATATAAGTCAGAAGTGGTGGTGTATGCTTGTAATCCCAGAATTCTGGAGGCTGAGACAGGAGGATTGTGCTTTGCAGCTAGCTTCAGCTACTTTGTGAGGCCTTTTGCAACTCAGTGAGACCTTTTTACAAAATAAAGAATAAAATATAGAGCTGGGGTCTAGCTCTATCCATGGGTTTCATCCCCCCAGTACCACAAAAAAGAAGTACTTTACATGAACAGACAAACAAAATTTTAATGTTTGAAGGATTTATGTGAGCTTATAAGTATTTTGCTTGAGTGGGTATTCCATGTTATATCTAATGATTCCTATTTCTGGTTTAAGCCCGTTTGTTTCATGAATGTACACTCATGCAGAAGACTTGTATTTAACTTCCTTCTCTTTTTCTCCACATGACTCTCCAAATACTCATTTACTTAGTGATACATTTGTTTAATCACTTGTTCATAAGTAAGTATTAAATTCCTTTTATTGTCCCAACCACTGTATAACTAACTACTGGTATATTAGAGAAGGCAACTCTTTCTATCAAGAATCTATAGTCTTTGAGCAAAGTTAAGACACATAAGTAACTATGATATCAGCTATTACATTGGGAAGCAATGAATAAAAGGTATTTCAGAGTTTTAAGGATGAAGTGAGACAATAGCTTCAGTATAATATTTATAAACGTCACCTACATTTATGTATGTGTGTATACATGTGCACTAATGCTTTTGTGTTTTTTGTTAATGAAGTAGTGAGTTAAAATAGCTTTCTAAAGTATTTTAGAAGTGACCATATAAGAAAGTTCCTGGACCAATGCACTTTCATTTTTTTTAAATTAAGGTATGTCCTCCTCCTCTTCTTCTCCTTCTTCTCCTTCTCCTCCTCCTCCTCCTCCTCCTCCTCCTCCTCCTCCTCCTCCTCCTCCTCCTCCTTCTTCTCCTTCTCCTTCTCCTTCTCCTTCTCCTTCTCCTTCTCCCCTTCCCTTCCCTTCCCTTCTCCTTCCTTCCTTCCTTCCTTCCTTCCTTCCTTCCTTCCTTCCTTTCCTTCCCTTCCCTTCCCTTCCCTTCCCTTCCCTTCCCCTTCCTTCCTTCCTTCCTTCCTTCCTTCCTTCCTTCCTTCCTTCCTTCTTTCTTTCTTTCTTTCTTTCTTTCTTTCTTTCTTTCTTTCTTTCTTTCTTTGGTGGTACTGGGGTTCCTGGAAACCCTTCTACCTCCAAGCTATACTCCCAGACCTATTTTATATTTTTATTTGAAAACAGGGTCTCTTAAGCCAGCAAGGCTGGCTTCGAACCTGCGCGATCCTCCTGTCTCCGCCTCCCAAGCGCGGGGATTACAAGCGTGCACCACCACGCCTGGCCAAGGCATGTCTTCTATCGGTGCATTATAGTTTCTCATAATTTAAATCATGTTGACATGGCATACATACACACAGTAATTTTTGCCCCTTTTCAGTTTACTTCCCATATCCCCTTTCCTTATACAGGGTACTGAAATTAACATTGATATTTTCACATATGTACCCAAAGCCGATGGTAGTAATTGATCTTCACTCTTCCCCTAGACGATCTTGGTGGTTACACTGAGGTTTCTCCTCCATTATCTGGAGTCCCTCTTGTATACTGATTACTCCCTGGCTTCTGAATATTAGGGAAAATATATCACCTTTCACTTTCTCTAACTGGCTAATGTCACTTAACATAATGTTCTCTAGGTCCTTCCATTTTCTTGCAAATGACATAATTTTGTTCTTCTTTATTGCTAGGTAGAATTCTATTGTGTATATTTTCCATAATTTTGTAATCCATTCATCTGTTTATGGACAAGTAGGTTGGATCCATAATTTGGCTATTGTCATTTGTGCGGCTATGAGCATGGTTATGCATATATTACTATAGTTCTCTGATTTCAATCCCTTTAGAAAGATATCCAGGAGTTGTATAGATGGATTTTATGGTGTACCAATTCCCCGTTTTCTGAGGAATCTCCACACTGATCTCCATAGCAGCTGCACTTATTTGTAATCCCACCAACAGTGTAGAAGAGTTCCAATTTTCCCACATCCTTGTCAACATTTATTGTTTTGGGGATTCTTAATGATTGTCATTCTGATTGGGTTTAAATGGAATTGCAGTGTAGGTTTGATTTGCATCTCTCTGATTGCTAATGATTTTCAACATTTTTTCAAGTATTTATTGGGCATTTGCATCTCTTGTGAAAGTATCTTCTTAGTTCAATTGCTCATTTTTTATTGTTTTTTTTTAGTGTAAATCTTATAAATTATTTTATATTCTAGATATTCGGTCCTCTATCAGAGGGATAACTGGCAAAGATTTTTCATGCAGTAAGTTTTCTCTTCTTTTTCTAAAATTCCACTATTTAGTACTAAATATAGAATTATTGACTTTTTCCTTTGTTCTCCTTGTATATAGTGAACAAAAATAGGAAGAAAGCACTTCAGGATGGATATTTCTTTTTGTCTGGAGCTGGACCTCAAACCTAATACTTAGAAAATATTTATTGAATGAATTAACCTTGGGAAGCCCAGATAAGTAGCACCTCTCTTCTAATTAGTGATACTTTTGAGTACTATAAGAAGTGTAGTATTCACAAAACAATGTTCATGGTAGCTGAAGCACAACTTAAAATATACAATAATTCCTATTACTCTAACATAACATGAAATGTGACACTAAATCTTTAAATTTGGAACTAGGTAGACATTGAAACTTAGGTCTGTGAATTGTTTCATATTTATAAAATTTAAAAAGATTTGAATTAATAATTAATTTATATTTAAATAATTTTATTTTAAAATCTATATTATTTAGGATGTATAATATAATTTGACAATAATTTTTAAAAAATGAAATTACTATACTTAAAACTACTAAAAATAATATATATTTTTAAAATTTTTATTGGTGCATTTTAGTCATACATCTTAATGGAGTACAAGATGGTGGAGGCATACATGCACACACACATCACCCAATTAGCCCTTACCCAATTCCCGCCCAATTCCCTGTCTCTCCCTTCTTCTCACATTTCGCTTAGTGATTGACTTTGATGTGATTGACTTTGATATGTTTGTTAATGTAGATCATAAAAATTAGAGAATTTCTCTCTTCCCCCCTCCCATTCTCTGTTAGGTTGCATTATGTGCTCATCTATAGTATCTCTGTCTTTGTCTAGAGTTCCTTCTATGACCCATTTTTCCCCTAGCTTTCGCATATTAGCGACAGCATTCAATTTCTTATTTTTTGTGATTGACTAATCTTTCTTACCATAATGTTCTCCAGTTCCATCCATTTCTCTGTAAATGACATAATTGTATTTTTCTTTATGGCTGAGTAAAATTACATTGCGTACCTATCCCATAGTTTTGGAAGCTTTTCTGTATACCAACAATAAATCCACTGAGAAAGAAATCCAGAAAACACTTCCACTCAGGATATCCCACAAAAAAATAAAATACTTAGGAATAAACTTAACCAAGGAGGTAAAAGACCTCTATAAAGAAAATTATAAAACACTGAAAAAAGAACTTGAAGAAGAGCTTAGAAGATGGAAAGATATTTTGTGTTCATGGATAAGCAGAATAAATATCATCAAAATGGCCATACTTCCAAAAGTGATCTGCAGATTCAATGCAATAACCATGAAATTACCAAAGTCATTCCTCATAGACATAGAAAAATAAGTTCTTAAATTCATTTGGAACAACAAAACACACAGAATAGCCAAAGTAGTTCTCAGCAATGAACACTATGCAGGAAGCATCACAATACCTGAATTTAAACTTTACTACAAAGCCATAGTAACAAAAGCAGAATAGTGCTGGCACAAAAACAGATATATAGATCAATAGAGCAGAATAGAAGACTCAGAAATGAATCCACACACTTATAGCCAATTGATTTTTGACAATGGGACCAAAAACATATACTGGAAAAAAAACCCTGTTCAACAAATGATGTTGGCAAAACTAGATAACCATATGTAGGAAAATGGAAATAAACCCCACTTTCTTACCCTGTACAAGAGTCAATTCAATTGGAAATTAGGCCAGAGACCTTGAAGCTCCTTGAAGAGGGCATAGGTCCAACACTGCAACACATAGGCAAGGTAAAATCTTTCTCAACAAGACCCCAAAGGCACAAGAAACTAAAAGGTGGATCAATACATGGGGTTGCATTAAACTGAAGAGCTTCTATACATCAAAGGAAACTATCAAGAACCTCAATTCAGAGCCAACAGAATGGGAGAAGAATTTGGTCACCTACTCCTCTAATAGAGGACTAATATCTAGACTATAAAGAGAAAATTAGCACTAAGAAAACAATTAACCCAATCAAAAAATAGGCAAGTGAACTAAATAGACACTTCTGAAAGAAGAAATTCAAATGGCCAATAAATGCATGAGAAAATGCTCAACATCGTTAGCAATCAGAGAGATACAAATCAATACTACCCTGAGATTTCACCTATCTCCAATTAGAATGGTCATTAAAATCACAAATAACAACAAATCCTGGCGAGGATGTAGAGAAGTGGGAACTCTAATACATAGTTGGGTGGGATTGCAAATTAGTTCAACCACTTTGGAAAACAGTATGGAAGATCCTCAGGAGAATGGGAATGAACCTACCACATGATCCAGCAACACCACTTCTGGATATCTACCCAAAAGAATGGAAACCAAACTACCAAACTAATGCATGCATATCTATGTTCATAGTTATACAATTCACCATAGCCAAACGATTCAAGCAGCCAAGATGTCCATCAACAGATGAATGTATTACAAAACTATGGGATATGTATAAAATGGAATTTTACTCAGCCATAAAAATAACATTAATGTAGGCAAGACAGAGATTACTTTTCTTTTATATTATGACAATATGGAATAAACAGTATAGGTCTTTTTGCCACTTCATGGTATCAGGGCCCAAGTGTGTTTTATGCTATCCTGTGACCATTCTTAGGGTAGCGTTTTTATCCATTGGACCAATATAATTTACTGTGTTACCTGAAACCCTACCAGGAGGAAGAAGAAAAAGAGAAATACAGCATGTTTGATAACTTTAAGACAATGTTCTAGGAGATGCACAACTCACTTCCATTCCTGTCTTTTTCAGCACAATTTGTCATATGGCTGCCACTAATTGAAAGCATCACCGAGAGACGACTGGGCAGTCATATGCCCTGGATAACTAGATCCAGTTATGCAGTTTCTGTCATAACCATTTATAAAGGGTGTAAGGCTAATGCCTGTTTTCACTGTGATTTTACTGTTTTTATATAGTCACTGTAGAATCTGGAAATACCAATTGGGGGTGGGGGCATGTAAAATAAAGACCCTATAACTAATTCTCTAGTGTTTTATCTTTTTAGATAAAGTAAATGGCTTCTGATATTTCCTGGATTATCAACAATTTTGTGATCACTATAGGAACTAACATCATTTTAGACTTTTCACGTATCTTCACCAAGAAAGCACTTCCTTTCCATGAGGGATCCACTCTAATCCTCCCCTTTAGTGATAGCAAATAGAAGTCCTCTATATTTTTAGTCTTTCTGACTGTTGAATCACTGTCCAGTAGGAACATGCCAGGTTACTGAGGCCTATGCAAGACAAACTTACATATTTTTGGTAGAAAATTGGCAGGGATCATTTTTGCATCCATTTTCCTTCATTTTAGTAATCCTCATTATATTAATCAGATAAAAAAAAACAGCAGTTAGCTTCATTTTACACAAAGAGAAATGCTAGAAGGATAATATGGATTGCCAAACACTGTGGGGTAGATCTGCAACAGCTCTAGATAGCCCGGCATCTGAACTGAATTACACCCCCTTCCTTCATCTGTCATATTTCTTTAAGTTTCAAAAAAACTGAGGGGTATTTCAGGCACATCTAGATTTTGCCAGGTCATGACATGACTGTATTGATTTAGGGTAATTTTGCGGTCGTTTCATGGAATAAAGAACAGAAATGGGCTTCCTTCCCTTGTTGCCCTGAGCTTTTATCCTTCAGCACAACAGGTTTTCTTAGCGGGTGGTGATAATCAAGATGAGTTTTGACTGTACCATATATACAGCTTTAGATGTAGATGATGAGTTCATGCTCCAAGATAAAAATACTGATCTCTCATGAGAGATTGTAATGCTAGTTATTTCCCCCACTTATAATTTAGTCATATTCTGTGTGTGTGTGTGTGTGTGTGTGTGTGTGTGTGTGTGTGTGTGTGTTGAACCCAGGGGCATTCTACCTCTGAGATATACCCTCACCCTATTTTATTTTTTAGTTTAAAACAAGGTCTTGCTAAGTTGCTGAGAGCCTCACTATGTTGCTAAGGCTGGCTCTTTAGCTTCGACCCTCCTGTGTGTGTGTGTGTGTGTGTGTGTGTGCTTTCCAAGCATTGGAATTACAAGCATGGACCACCATGCCTGGCTTAGATATCACTTATTTTACTTCCTTTCTTCTTTTCTTCCTCTTGTCCTTATTTGTTTCCTTCCTTCTTTTGTTCCTTTCTTGGTTCTGGAGATTGAATCCAAGGACATTTTTTTTTTTTTTGGTGGTACTGGGGTTCCTGGAAGCCCTTCTACCTCCAGGCTACACTCCCAGGCCTATTTTATATTTTTATTTGGAAACAGGGTCTCTTAAGCCAGCACGGCTGGCTTCGAACCTGAGCGATCCTGATCCTTCTGTCTCCGCCTCCCAAGCGTGGGGATTACAAGCTTACGCTACCACACCCGGAGAATCCAAGGACATTTTATACTCCCAGATTTATTTATTTATTTATTTATTTATTTATTTATTTATTTATTTATTTATTTATTTGGGAACAGGGTCTCTTAAGCCAGCGAGGCTGGCCTCGAAACTACGCGATCCTCCTGTCTCCACCTCCCAAGAGCGGGGATTACAAGCTTGCGCCACCATACCCAGCTGACCTTTTTTGTTTTTTTAAATCAGGGTCTCACTAGGTTGCTGATAGCCTCGCTAAGTTATCAAGGCTAGCCTTGCACCTGGCAATCCTCCTATCTCAGCCTCCCAAGTTCTAGAATTACAGGTGTGCACTACCACACTGGCATAGATGTCATATTCTTAATGAAGACTAATGCTTTGTAACTTGATACTCTGAAGGATAAACAGGGATTACAGATTCAACTTATATTACAACTCTGGTGCAAAAGAGAAATGGAACATCTTTGTTCAGTCTATAATAAAGTTCGTCTTTCTCCTAAGGGTTCACTTGGTGATTAGTGGGGAAAATGATTTTTTGACCTGCTCAGTTTGGGCTCATCACTATCATGTGATGAGTGGTGACAGTCTTTCTTAGAGAAAATTGCTCTGATGCCCAGGTAGTCTTTTCCTGTTTTCTTTTCTTCTGAAAATGGCATCTAGCAATCTTAGGACTTTTATATCTTTAGTGAGAAGGATACTCTTTGACCTTTTGCTATTTTATTTCATTAAGAACTGGCTGGCACCTGCTGTCTGTTGGCCTTCCAGATTCATCTTGGTTTCTAATATTTTCAGTTGAATCTCTGAATCCATTCCTATCTTTCCTCTATCCCAGGAACCTTGTGATATTGCCCTAGTGGCCAGAGGTCCACCCTGTACCCTATTTAGCCTGATTAGGGAACCCTCAAAGTAAGAAGAGCTCAAGATCAAATCCTTAGTCATTCTCTTACATCAGAAAAAGACATTGAATTTCCTTTAATATGAGCATTAAGTGGGTGGAGATGTCTCAATTACTCTTTAGGAGAATGCCAGGAATCAAACTGTTGACCTGGTGAAGAAGAGGCAAATATTTAAGAAGTCCCCTTTCAGAGAAGAGAAACTATACTTAAACCATTCACTTACATTTCCATCTGTAGCCTGTGTTGAGGACTCTTGCAAAGACGGCAGTGCTAGCATGGTGGGCAATGAACGAAGATTTAGAAGTGTGCATATATGTGATACACTGTTTGCAACATGACTACGGTGGGATCCCAGTGTCTGGTCTCTTCACCAGAGAACACATAGATTCCTCGACTCCTCCTCTGCTTTGCTTATATGACTGATAAATTATTACCCTGTTGTTGTTGTGGCTGTTATATTAAAATTGTGTTTGGTTCACCCTTTTCCCAACTGTGTCATATACCTCCTCCTGGTTATACTCCTTTCAGAAAATCAAGGTGACTGTTTTGTTGTTGTTTCCATGTATCCAGTAGTGGATAGAGAGGAAGGCCAAGAGATCCTTTTATTTCTGTGGTTTTCCAGGAGACTCACTAAGATACTAAGATACACACATTCATATCAATGACAAAGATTCTCCCCCTTACCTTTCTCCCTTTCTCTCCCTTTTTTGTGTTATTGAGGATTGAACCTGGGGGCATTCTGAGCTATATCCCAGCCTATTATTATTATTATTATTATTATTATTATTATTATTATTATTATTGTGGTACTGGGGGTGGGACCCAGAGGCTTTCTACCTCCGGGCTATACTCCCAGACCCATTTTATATTTTATTTGGAAACAGGGTCTCACTAAGTTGCTGAGAGCCTCACTAAGTAGCTGAGGCTGGCTTCGAACCTGTGCGATCCTCCTGTCTCAGCCTCCCAAGCGCGGGGTTTACAAGCGTGCACCACCATGCCCGGCTAGCCCTTTATTATTTTGAAACAGAATCTCACTAAGCTGCAGAGGGTCTCACTAGGTTGTTGGGGCTGGCCTTGAACCTGTGATCCTCCCAAATACTGAGATTACAAACATGTGCCACACACCCAGCTCAGATTGACTTCTATGGGAAGAATAGTACACACCTCTATTTAATTGTTACAAATTGCTATAATATACCAAGCCTGAGGAGCTTCTTACAGATATGTAGTCAAAGAATTTTGGCGAATGCTGTTTCTCTTGTTCCCATCTTGGAAACAGACTGTTTAGATTCACATGTAATGAGATCCATTATTTAAAAAAACATAATTTTTCCAGGTGTGGTGGCACATGCTTTTAATTTCAGCATTCATGAGGCTGAAACTGGAGGATCATGGTTTGTGGACAACCTCAGCGACTTAGTGAAGCCCTCCGTAACTTAGTGAGACCCTGTTTCAAAATAATAAAAAATACGGCAGGATGTGAAGTTCAGAAGTTGAATGCCCTTGGGTTTCATCCCCATGCCTGAAAACAAACAAAAAACAAAAAATAAAAAAAATACCCAACCAACCAAACAAAAAAAACCCCAGAAAACATAATTTTGCTCAATGAGCTCTTGCCCAAGGTCATCGGATTTGGGAAACATTGTGCTTTGATTTTTTTGTACGATATCTTGCAAATATCACTTGATAAGTGTTGAACTCAGGTACAGAGCTTAGGAAATGCTCATTTAGTTACCAAAAACTTTAAACAATCATTTTTGTAAAATAGAGAATATTTTAATATTGGTAAGTAATTATTTTTATATCAGGAATTTTCTTTGATGATTGATTACTCAATCAATTGCTTAATACACACATAGAGGTGTGTATTAAGCTCACAAATAATACCAATCATTTTCTGCAGAGCAAATGTTTGTTTGTTTTTCTGGGAATTCCACACTTAGCAGTAGTAGATGTTTTTTGTTTTTTCTCTTTTCAGTATTAAATGCGACCACTTCCCAGCCTTTTCTAGTCAGTCTTGCCTGTAACTCACAAATGATGAAAATAACAACATAGCCTGCAATTTTAAGGTCTTACCTAATTGTGTTCAACAGATTGTTCTAGAGATCAGTTAAAGAAGATACCTTATAGTTCTTCCATGAAATACACAACTTTTGCAATTTTGTTGTATGTTCCTAAAGCCAAACTGGAGAAGCTCCTTGAAAAACTTAAAATGATCTATCTTATTAAAACCTATAATTCTTAATGGAATTTATCTATATTCTCCATGTTAATAGCTTGCCATTTGTTATGGATAGAAGTAGACTGTTTACTGAAGAGCTTATTTATTAATGTTCAAAGATGTTGTCATGAGGGTTGTAACTTCATCACTGTAAATACTTTGTAATGGACTTACTGGGTGGTCACCTAGGCCAATGGGATGGGGCTGTAGAAAGTGGGTCTCTGGGGGTGTGACCTTAAAGACTGTGATTTTGTCTTTGAGTCCCTTTGATTCATTACTCTCCATTTCTGGCCTTAATGATGTAAAAGCAGAGCCCTTGTGCTCTTTCCCCCTTTCTAAATCCTTCCACCATGCTCTGAGTTCCACAGACCTGGCCTGACATAGACTGAACCTTGGAATCTCCAAAAACTAAACAAATAAATCTTCCTTTCTTCATGGTGTATAGTCAGTTGTTTTGGATTATAGCAGTGAGGATGTTGGCAAAGAGAGCATTTTTCTTTTCAATTTTTTTTTGTGCGTTATAGTCTCACATCATAATGATATAGTGATAGTGATGATGACATACATGCACAACCCATTTGGTGGGCCTTCCCCTGACTTGCTCCACATTTCCTACCCCATTTCCCATATAAGGTATTGAGTTTGACATTGGTATTCTCACATATATACATATCATGGCAATGGAAGTGATTTCTTCATTGATCTTCCCTCTTTCCCACCCTCCTCTACACCACCTCCCTGCTCCACTGTAATTTCTCCTTCATTATCTGAAGTCCCTCTCATATATTGATTACTCCCTAGCTTTTGTATATGAGAGAAAACCCATGTCCCTTCACTTTCTGTGACTGCCCAAACTTACTTAACATAATGTTCTCCAGGAATATCCATTTTCTACAAATTACATAATTTTGTTCTTCTTTATTGCCGAGTAGAATTTATTGTGTGTACATATTTTTTAAGTATTGCTCACAGCCCTGAATAATTTTTCTTTGGAGGCTGATGCTTGCCTTGGCTTCATGGTAGACTGAGTCTGCTCTCAGAATTGTGAGTGAATATTGAAGCAGGGGCCCTTCTGAGGCTTCACCAGATGTGTTGAGTTTAGCCTTTAGCAAAACCATATTAGGCCTTCATCAGCATATGTCTCCTTGCTATAGACAGCAGCTGAGGGGCTGCGGAGTAGCTTTAGTTCCAGCCATTATCACTAAAAGCAGAAAATAATGGATATTAAATACTTAATTAGGCAGGGAACATTCCAGATTGGAAGGGATTCAACCACAGCTTTGACAGAGCAAGTATTTAGTTTGCATCTCCAAGGGGGAAACATGATTAAGTGACCCTTTTATAAATGATTCAGAAAAGCTATTTTATTCCATAAAATAACTTACACACTAAGGGATATGCTGGAGATAATGAATACTCTCACCTTCAAGAAAGATGAGTGAATTTAACTGAATTTCCTCTTTGTCACATGTGGATGTAGAAATTCTGGGTGACGTTGCTGAGAAAATCAATGGAAGGTGCTGCTGTTGTAGAAATAAAATTGCCTTGAAGGATGGAACATCTTGGTTCTACAGGAGCTCCTCCTCTAGGTAGCTGTGCTACTTGGGATAAGCCATAGCTGTCTGGGACATACTTTCTTTACCTTTAAATGAAATGACTTGGCTGTTGTTATGGTCAGATATAGAGTACCCTGAGAAGAGCTCATGTATTATTTTTCAGGGTTAATATGTTATGAGGAATAAATCCATTGTAATTAATTTATCTGTTTAGAAACTTGGGTCAGTGGGATGTGGCTAGAGAAGATGGGTTCCTGGTGGTTTGACTTTGGAAACTGTGCTTGTGTCTTTGAATCTCCTTGCTGTCTTTCTTGTCTCTGGCCTCCAAGATGTCTCAGCAGAGCCTTTGCTCTCTCCCTCTCTCTGCCTCCAGTTGCCATCCCCTGAGCTCCAGAACCCAGCCTCACGTGAACTGAGCTTGGAATCTCTAAGAAACTGTGAGCAAATAAACAATTCCTTCCTCTAAGTTCCATGGCCAAGTCTTTGGATTATAGGACTGAGAATGTTGAGATAGCTGTAGACATCTAAGTAGATTTCAAGATTCTTTTGACTTCACCTGTATGACTTGGCTTATCATACATAAGTATTTAGAGCAGAACCTGGACAGAACAACAGGACCTAGAAGCTTTTCCAAGTCTTCGTGTAATCATCTTCTATAGTCTTTAATATAAACATGTCGTCATATTGAACTTAGACAACTTAGCTGTAGAGATCAAAGCGACTCAAGATTCTAATGACTTCATGTGTATTTCTGTAGACTTCACATTTTCTCATTGTCTCCTGCAGATGGGTTGGCTGTAAGCCTGCGATCATCCTGTCTCAGCCTCCCAAGTACTGGGACTTCAAGCATGTGCCACCATACCTGGCTGTAGAAGTGTTTTTAAAGGAATCATAGATTTAATGCCATAAGGAAGCCAGGATAGCTTTGGAATGACACATAAAGTATAACATGTCAAAAAATCTGGAAACACAGGGATATATATATATATATATATATATATATATATATAGTCATCAAGAACCTTTTTAATCTGTTGAAAAATAATACACTATTATGTGTCCCTAATTTTAATGCATATTCTGTGTGTGATGTTCTGGGTTTTAAAAGTGTTGACTAATGTGTTACTAGAATCTTTAATTGATCAATAGGTTCAGCTGCCTATTGGAAAAAATAGTGGGAGCTTAAATTAAATAGAAATGTAATGTACTTCTTTCTTAAATAAGGCCAACCAGGAGAGGAGCCTTCAGGACTGGCAAGGTGGTTCTACAGCATCTTCAGGAGTAGATTTCCATCTTTCTGTTCCCTCAGTCTAGCGTATGGCTTCAGTCCTTCAGAATACTTTGGGATTAAAAAAATGGTATGGAGAATGGAGGGAATGGGAAAGGAAGCTGGGGGATGTATAGCTGCTGGGGGATGTACAGCTCACCGAGTGCTGTGTGCTTACATGTCCCTATCACTCTGAATATACTAAGGTGTAAGACTACAATGCACTAGTTTAACTTTTTTAAAGAAAAAAAGGGAGAAAAGGTAAAGAAGAGTCATTTAGCTGAATCTGACTACCTCAGGGTTTCACATGCCTGCATCTGATTTGATGGGTTTGGGTTGCCCATAAACCCAGACTGGAAATAAAGTTTATTACTCTTGTTGGCAATGTGTCTAGCTACAAGTATTTTATTTTTTTAATTAACTTTTTTTTATTAAAGAAGAAAGAGAGAATGGATCATTAGGAGAGGCAGCAAGAAACCTCTACATACAGGTGAAATGCCACATTTTGGATGAGAAAATTGAGTCCTGGTGATAGTAAATGATTTCCCAAAGATTATGTCCTAATTTGTGATATAAAGTTTAAGTAAAATATACAATACAACAGAGTTTGCATCATCTAGAGAATGAATGTCACTTATATTCCTTCTAAAGTGTGGCATTTTTCTTAATCAGTCATTATTAGAATGTGGTGCTGGTACCAACAAGCTCCTGAGAACTTATTAGAAATTTATACTCTTATCCTGGTTCCAGATTTACTAAATCAGGAACTCTGAGGGTGGAGCCTCTTAATCTGTGTTTCAACATTCCCTGTATGTAGTCCCCATACCTATTCCAGTTTGATAACCACAGTCCTTGATGATACTATTGTGGCCTGTGGTCTTCAGCTTAACCACACAGGCTCCTAAAGTCTCTAGCATGGCAGCAGAGTTAAAAAAATGCTGACCCAGCTGGGTGTGATGGCACATGCTTGTAATCCCCACACTTGGGAGGTGGGGACAGGAGGATTGTGCTGGTTTGAAGCCAGCCTCACTGGCTTAAGAGACCTTGTTTCCAAATAAAATATAAAATAGGCCTGGAAATGTAACCCAGAGATAGTAGGGTTTCCAGGAACCCCAGTACCACCAAAAAAAGAAAAAAAATGCTGACCCATGCTAACACAGATAAGAAAACACTGATAAAGTAATTTAATTGATTTACAACAAGAAACAGAACTGTCAAGCAGATCAGAAATATGTGTCACATTCTAACCAACAAATTTTTCTCCTTGTGGGCAATTTTATAGGACAACAAATAATCAGAATAAAACTTGGAGCAGTGTTTTCTAGCTCCAAGGTTGTGGACTACAAGTCTAAATATCTTCCATTGTTGGAATTTCTCAAGCCTTAGTAAATTTATAACTTACATAATGAAGAGAAAATTGGGAGTGGGGACCAGTATTATCCAATAGAAACCAAATTATAAGTGCACAATTTAATTTTTTTCTAGTAGTTATAAAGGTAAAAAGAAATAGATAAAATACATTGAATAATGTGTTTTATTTAAATCAATATATCTAAAATATTTCAGAAGGTAATCAATAAAATGATTAACGAGATATTTCACATTCTATTGTTTAAGTATGCATTTCAACTTTGGGATAAAAGGTAAAAGTATTTAATACTTATTAAAGTATTTTATACTTATTTTATACAGCAGTTCTTGGTTCAAACTGCCTACATATCAAGTACTTGATTTGATATGTGATCAGTGGCTGCTATATTACAGATTTTGGCCTGGATGATCTTTAAATTTCCTGTCAGTTTTATGATGAAATCAATTATTTATTCATAACATTATCATTTTAAATTAAAATAATGAAATTGACTAGAGTAGAATAACAGAATGAAAAGTGCAGCAATGCATTTGTTGAGGAGTGGATGCATATAGTTGTGTGCTCTAGGTCATGGTGGAAAAAGCAGGTTTTTTCACTGTATATCACACATAAAAAGCTCAAAAGCATCTTCTCTATATTAATCTTATTTTCTTGACAGGTTATTTTACAATATAGATGTGTTATGTTCTACTTATCTATTTCCCATTGATAGACATTTAAATTGTTCTTTCTTTTTCTCCTGTCTTTTCTGCAAAGAGTATGTCTCATAAATTTATTCTAGTGATTTGGTGAGAAGAAATACTTCAAAGGATAATTGTTACATCAAATGTATTAAGTATGTGGGTTTTCAGTTGTGTTTTAATGTAGTCAAAATGCTCTCAACTTGACCATATTTATATCTCCAAGAGGTGTTAAAAAGAATGCATATTTTAATCTACCCTCAAATCGTAATTTCAAAGCGTCACTATTTCATTTACTTATTATTTATTTTGTGGTACTGGGTATTGAATGCAGGAAAATTCTAACTATGAGGCACATTACCAGTTCTATTCCATTTTTTATTTTGAAACAGGCTTTCACTAAGTACCAGAGGGCCTTGATAGGTTACTGAGGCTGGTCTTAAACCTATAATCTTCCTGTCTCAGCGTATCAAGTACTGAGATCACAGGCATGTGCCACCATACCTGGCTAATATCAAAGTTTTAAATTTTGCAAATATAACTAGTTGGAATAGTACCTTGTTTTAATTTGCCTTTCCCATTGAAGGTTGATTAGACAAATTTTTTCCTCTTTAAGCATCTTTATTGTTAACACATAAACATAGTTAAATAGCTGTGTATGGAGTGTGACACTTATCTTTGTGAGTAATCATAAGAATACTGGCCACTTCTCTCCCCCATTTTTTCTTTCCCTAGCAGCCGCAAGCACTTCCAACAATTTTGTCTGTTTATTTAAATACGAGGTGTTTGATATTAGATATTATTTCTTGGCTATCTGCATATATCCAATTATGTTTGAATTAACCTCCTCATATCAGTGAGAATTTGCCTTTTCTTCTCATCCAAAGTCCCAGCTCATGCTCAGATTCTTGGAGTTTTTCCATCTTCCCAATATCTTAATTTTAAATAAATCAATACCTATTGTTTGCATTTCTTTTTATTACAGCATGAACACTATTAAAGGAGGAGTCATGAAGTATTATGAATGATGTTTTTCCCCTGTACACATTTCTTTGCCGCACAGGTTAAATGCTAGCTTCCTTTCTCACTGATTTTAAATTTACCTCCAGATTAATTCACCCTAAACTCTCTATACACCAAGTCATCAGGGGTTCTCTTCAGGTCATCTGAGGAATCTTTTAACCTCCTCTTACCCTGCTGGCTGTCACCTGTGTCTGGTGATTAGTTCTTGTCTTGAGGAATCCTTGTTATTCTGTTGTAACTTCTTTTTCTTAGATCCTTTCTTTTCCTGACTTATTCCTTGATGTTCATTGAGCTGAGTACTTTCTTAAGAAACGAAGAATGGAAAGATTCTTTTTAAGGGAACTTGCAGGACTGAAAATATCATTTCCATATATTGATACTTCATTGATATTCTTGTTATATATAGATCTCCTGGTTAGGAAAGTATTTTTCTGCTCTAATCAAAAGGTGCTACTTCATTGCCTCTAAGATTTCATTGTTGCTATTGTGAACTTCAAAGCCTTTTGATCCCTGATTATGATTTTTTTAAAAGTGTTTTCCACTTTTAGTATTTTAGAACTCTTAATAATTGTTTTCTTTTTATTTTCCAGATTTATTTTCAAATTATTTCCAAGAATCTTGTTGTTTCTCTTCTGTATTATAACTCTATACTTTTTGTTTTACTTTCGTGGAGAGTTCTCTTTTTATTTTTTATTTCCAAACTTTGAGATCTTATTTCTTTTGTGGTTGTTGTTGTTGTTGTTGTTGTGTGTGTGTGTGTGTGTGTGTGTGTGTAATTGTATTTATTTCCATATATGTGAAATTATAATTATATTTTCTAAGATGTATATCTTTTGTTGGTAAATTATCATTATAAATCATAGTGAGGTTCAAAGTCATACAAATACATAAATACGTACACAGGTCCTGCTGCACTACTCACCCTTGCCCAGACATGCAAGTGAGATTGGTAGTGATATCTTCATACGTGGACACAGCATAATTTGAACTGTTCCTTTCACCAATTATTTTCTCCCTCTCCAGCTCCCTCTCCTTAAGCCCTTCCACTACTCTAGTGGTCTCTCCTAATTTTTATGAGATTTCTTTTCCTTTTTTCTTTTCCTCTCTAGATTCTACATAAAAGATAAAAAAAGGGGACCTCAATTTCCTGAGTCTAGTTGATCTCATTTAGTGTGATAGTCTCCAATTCCATCCATTTTTCTGCAAATGATATAATTTTTTTATGGTTGAGTAAGGCTCCATTGTGTTTTTTATACCTACATTTTCTTTATTCATTTCTTTATCCACTTGTGTTTTGACTGGTTCTGTGTCTTGGCTGTTCTGGATTGTGCTGCGGTAACCATGGTTATGCATGCACTGCTATAGTCTATTGACTTTAGTTCTTTTTGAATAAATACCAAGGGTTGGTATAGCTGAAGCATATGGTGGTTCCATGCCTATTTTTTTTTAATGAATCACCATAGTGACTTTTATTAAATATGACTTTTAACCTCTACACTTTGATCTCTCTCTATTCCGCCCCTCTCCATATATATACATATATTTATTAAAAAAAACTTGTAAAATTCTTTTGAGATATAATAAAGTCCAGTAAAATTCACAGATCACAGTGGAATAGTGAAGATAACAAATGTTTTATACCATACATCTCTTAGTCTCATCAGAATATCAGAGATCCTATCATACCAGAAAGCTCTCTTGGGTACCCCTTTCTAAGCAATCCCTATTTTCCCCAGAGGCAGACCCTTACTTGCGTTTGTCTTTTTTCTTCTTTATATAGTCATTCAAGATACATCCATTTTGTGGCAAACTACCATACTGCTGACCGGTGATCAGCAATTCACATCGTATAAAAACACCTCAATTTTGGTAGCCATTTTCCTCTTGATAAACATGTGAATTGTTTTCAATTTTTGCTATTAAGACTATTGCTGCATGACACTTTTTGTATTTGTGTGTGTGTGTGTGTGTGTGTGTGTGTGTGTGTGTGTGTGCATTTAGTTTCATTTTTCTTGGGTAAGTATTCCAAGATAGGCTTTCAGCATCATAAATTAGGCAATTAGGTATATTAAATGTATAAATAAAACCCTAACTTTTCTAAGTGGTTTACCATTTCCTCAGCAGTGTTTAAGAACTCCATTTACTCTATATCCTGACCAACATGTATATGATGAACTTCATTATCACTGTGAACTGCATTCTGATGTGAGACTGTAATGCACCAATAAAAGTATTAAAATAGATATATAAAAATTGGGGTGTATAGTGTTATCTCCTCGTGGTTTTGATTTACTTTTCTTTAATAAATTGTGCATTGAACATAATTTCATATGCTTTTTTTTACCACATATACATTGTTGTGATGTATTCTTTTGAGTATTTTATCTATAATTATTGGTATATTCATTCTTGATTTATGCAACTCTTCATTTATTCTCTCTCTATATAATTTTAAGTACTTCTGATCAGTGATTTAACTTTTTATTGTCTTAGAGATTGATGAAAAAATTAATTTTTGAAGTCCTAGTAACAATTTTTTATAGTTATTACTTCTTGTAATCTGTGTAATAAATCTTTGATATTTCAAGGTCTTAGAAATATCCCTGTTATATGTCCTAAGAAACTTTCTAGTTTTTTGTTTTGTTTTGTTTTGTTTTTTGGTGGTACTGGGTGTGGAACCCAGAGGCCTTCTACCTCCGTGCTATACTCCCAGACCTATTTTATATTTTATTTGGAAACAGGGTCTCACTAAGTTGCTGAGAGCCTTGCTAAGTAGCTGAGGCTGGCTTCGAACCTGTGCAATTCTCCTGTCTCAGCCTCCCAAGCGCGGGGATTACAAGCATGCACCACCACGCCTGGCAGCTTTCTAGTTTTATAATTCAGCTCAAGATTTTTTTGCATACATTATGAGGTGGAAGTTTCTGTCTTTTTTCTGTATTCATATCTACTTGTCTCAGACACATTGCTGGAAAAACTTTCTTTTTCTCACCACATTTTATTGGCACATATGCAGGTGTACATCTGACTTTATCCCATTTTTATTTATCTCTTTGTGTATTCTTATAAAACTCTTATGCATTCTTCATTACTGTAGCTATATGGTGAGTTCTCAAACTAGGTAGTGAAAGTTCTTCAACTTGGTTCATGTTTTCAAGGTTGCTTAAGGCACACAATTTAGTTTCCAATTTTATATGGAAGCCGTTTCTTTTTGGGCATTTCTGAAAATATTAGTTATAGCTAAAGTACTGTCTGTTTTTTCCACTTATTCTGTTTTCTTCAGTGTACCACATTGTTATTATTTTTTTTTATTTCTCTTTCGTGGTGATATTCTTTTCTCAAATATTTGATGGTACTTGTAGTGTTTGTGTTTCTCTCTAAATTTTTGTCATTCAGACTATTTGCTCTGTAAGCTCAGGCTGCTATGGCAAGAGGACAGGATATTCTGCTCTGTATGATGGTTTTATATCTGGGGCTTTAAGCATCGATACTCTAAGGCAACATTTGTGGAGAAGGGGACTGCCCTGCTTTCTAAATTAGGCTTCTGTCTTTAGATAGACTTGCCTGGGGCTTCTCCTGGTTGCTTTTCATCTGACTAAATTGAGAAGTGACATCAAGTTTGAGCATCGGGATGCTACTGCTCATATCCCCAGATTAAGTCCTTCTGGTTGCTCTGGGCCGCCTACAGGCACATATTTATCTGGACACTGGTTTATCTTTTGTAGAACTTCTAGACAGTAGTTTTCTTCACTAGTATTTTTTTTTTATTCTTTGTACCAGGAGTTCCTGTCTGGAATCCTTGTATCTTACTTCAGTTATTCATGTAATTACTCATTTTATATATTTTCGGCACTTCTAGAAATTTGGGTTGGGAATAGGGGACCAAAGTATATGCTAATTTATCTCTCTTGAGCCTGTTATTTATTTAAATGTGTGTTTCTCCAATAATGTATATAAAGCTGTATGTTAAAGTTCTCCCACAGAAATGAGAAATGGTATAAATAAATTATTTGATTTCTAGGTCACTTTATAGAAAATTCACAGTGTCATGCAACACAACCTATATTTTATGTAAGCCACTGGAGACCTTATTTTATTAGAAAAATTACAAAAAATAGCACTATTTGAATCCATTTTAATTGTTTATCACTTATTTCTATTATTGTCCCTATGGCTACACATCATATTTTGCCTCATTTTCCCAAAATGAAACTTCTAAAGGGGCTAGATGTGCATCTTCTTATATGTCACAAACCAGTATGATTTGCGCAATGGTCCTTAGTGATCAAGACCAATTATAACAATTGCTTGGCATCATGGTTGTTTCTTGAAGTAAAGTTATCACCAAACTATAGGAAAGATACAAGATTATAATATAGGACAGTCCTCCCAAAGCCCATGGAGGCTTTCATCGCAGGCTGGCACTCCTTCAGAGCAGGTGTTTAGGGGCCACTGATCTGGCACGTGTGCGAGAGGCCTTTTTCAGAATAAGTTGTAACTGTAGGTGTTTTCCACTGGGAGCATCTCACATGCTTCCTGTCTTCTTTCCCATTATCCCCAATTTGATTGGCCTATCTTATTCAATTTCTTCTGAGTGTGATTAGATCTCAGGTTCAGATCTGTGTTTGGGAGAAAAGGAGTCTCTGAACTTTATCTTAGTGGAAGTTTAGGCATCTCTGCACTAGTCTTTTCACTAGGGACAAGGAATTTATTGTTGTCCTTGAAAGAGGGAATGTCCAGGGTCCATGTAGCCTCACTTCTCCTGCTACATCTAAAAAAGGAAAGAGAAAGAATCTGGTTTAAAAAAAATTATATATATATATATATATATATATATATATATATATATATATATATATAAAAGGAAAGAGATTGGTTTGCTTCAGGTAGGATGACAGACCCTCTCAGAATGCCCCTGATGGACAGATTCCCAGGATGTGGAACTTTCAATGCCAAAGCCAGGAAAGAAGGTAAACTGGAACCTACTGGTGAGCCTACCTTGTGATCTACCAAGTACAGTAGAGGTGACATAGCTTGTCTCTCTCCTTACTTATATATTTATTGGTATGAATAAACAATATTACATATGTGGTAAATTATACCTTCATTTTATTTTTAATATCTTTCAGTATTAATCTCTGTGCATAGGGTGGGGGAAAGCAAATAGAAATAGTGACAAAATATTTATGTGCTTTATATTAAAATCTATGTTCATAATTTCCAGTAGCATTTCACCTATGAAAAGCTTAGTGATCATTCAACATCTGTGGTGCTTCTGCAAGGGCCAAGTTAAGTGAAGAAGCTGCAGTCATGAGTCCCCAGCTGAATATACCTCAGTAACTATAAGCAGTTAAATCTGAATGGGTGGCATCGTTGTGTTCCTTGGGGCTTTAAAAAACAGCCAACAAACCTCTCCCTGTCTCTGCTGCCTTTCCCTCTCCATTCCTTCTACATCTTTTCTTCCATATCTGTGATGACCTAGAGTGTCTAAATTCTCAAGAAAAGTACTATATAATAGAGTAATCCACATTTTGAAAGTGATATGCATTGTCTCAAAGAGTATAGAAGCAAGTTGGAATGCCATGGAGACCCAACTGTTTATGACAGAACTTGCTTTAGCAAAGTTTTGGTTTTGCTTCTGTTTCTCAGTATTTGGTGCATTCCCCCTTTCCTCCTCTGTTCCTTTTCCTTCTTGTGAATATAGCCCCTGCTAATTTTTTTTTTTTTTTTTTTGCGGGTCTGAGGATGGAACCCAGGGGCAATCAACCTCCAAGCTACACCCCCTGTCCTATTTTTTATTCTTTATTTTGAAACTGGGTCTCACTGAGTTGTAGAGGGCCTCACTAAGTAGCTGAGGCTGTCTGAGAGCCACAACCCTCTCGGTCTCAGCCTCCTGAATGCTGGGATTACAAGCATACGCCACCATGCCAGACCCCTGCCTAAATTTTAATGTCTTGGTGTATGGTTATTTTATTTCTAGTCCCTGAGAGGTAGGCTAGTGTCCAGGTGTTTTACTTCCCTCTGTGTATCAGCAGTTGGGAAGAATCATGGAGCTTGTCACTTCTCTCTGAATTCTCGGATCTTATTGAATCTTCCTCATACCCAACGTTCCAATCCTGGATGTGACTGTGCTCTGTGTCTCTCCAGATCAGCTGGGGTGTGGTTGTGGGGGAGGTTCTACTGTTTTCAGAACTTTCTGAATATAATATTTACAGGAAAAAATAGTCAAGCATGCTATAGAACTCCTGAAATCTGCTTTGAGGCATATGTATCTGGACTTTGATCATGAATGAAGAGAGAAAAGTATAAAGTAGTGCCAAAAAAGATTGCCATTAAAAGGGCAGATTTGAGCAGTGAAATGAATTTTTCTGGGAGAAGAAAAGAAGATATGCCAGACTCATTTGCTCAGTTCTTTAGCTTATATGGATATTCGAGCACTAATCAGTTAGAGGGCCTTTCCTATTCTTCCTATTGTAGCATCTTGGGCTACATTCTTCTGAGGAGTCCTTATTATTTGAATCTGACTTTTATTTCGGCATGTGGCTTTTGTTCTTATACCTTTTTGGCATTTCACATTTTTTTCCATGATTTTTTAATTATTGACACTTTTAGAGGGAAAAATCTTGCTATACACCTGCCCGCCCAGCAGAAAGCAGATGGTACATTAAAAAGGGTGATTAATTAAATGAATCAGCTATTCAGTAAATGGACTTTTTATAGTTTGAGGACAGAGTGAAGAAAAATCAACAATATATAATTAAATCATGCAGGCCAGACAATACTAGGAGACTATCTCAAAGATGGTCTGGGTCAACATTCTCACTGCTGTAACCCCAAACAACTGACCACACAACTTAGAGGAAGGCAGATTTATTTGCTCACAGTTTTTGGAGAGTCCAGAGTTCAGTCTATGTTAGGCCAGGTCTGTGGAGCTCAGGGCATGGTGGTAGGAAGTAGAGGAGGGAGAGGGCAAGAGCAAAGGCTCTTTCTCATGTCAAGGAGACCAGAAAGTAGGAGAGAGCAAACACATAGGCACAAGGGGTCAAAAATGCAAGCACACTCTCCGAGACCCATCTTCTCTAGCCACATCTCATCTGCTCAGATTACCACCCAGTAAATACCTTACAATGTATTTACCTACTGATTAGATTATAACCCTCATGACTTAATTATGTCAACTCTGACCATTAATATATGAGCTTCTCAGGGAATATTCTATATCTAACTATAACAAGGACTAAGGGCCAAGGAGAATGTTTGCTAGTAGGACTAGTAAATGCTAAAACTCTCAGTTGGGGGTGATTCACTTTTGAGAGCTGTAGTAGTAAAACATAGCCACTGCCAAATTATGGAGTGGATGAGAAGGATATTGGGGATTAAAATTCATCATTCCTTTTCTTCTGTTCCCTGATGTCCTTCAAGTTTCCCAAAATGGCCAGAAGTCATCAGGAATAAAATAGCAAGACAGTGTCACAAAGACACATTAGTAAGTTATAGAGACACATTTTAGTAAGTTATATAGAAAAAAAAACTATTTAAGGTAAGCAGATATGAGATATAAGGGAAAATATACAAAATGGGAAATGTGAAATAAGATAGTAACATTACTTACATGCTCTAATACATAAATAATTATAGGAAATAAAATTAAGTGAAGCCTATCATTGAAATGATACATATTTTCCCTTATTAAAAAAAGTCCTGAAGTATGTTGACAATATGAGTAACATTTAGTAAAAGCATAAATAGAAAAATATAAAAGTGGAGAAAAATTCCTAGGAAATAAAGAAATAAAGGAAAATGATAATTTGTTATTGGAGGCTTAGAAAATTGATTCTTTTGATTTTAAAATATTTGTAATTTTAGATATTCTAGCAGAGAGACACCCATGGCCCATGGCAAAACCCCCAAATTTCTCATTATTTCTGTTCATGGGACTGGACTTTCCAAAGGCTTATGTGACTTGTATGACTTTTCCAATGCATTCTACATTTTTTATTAGCAAACCAAAATTCCTCCCAGTTAAATATGACAATTTGTGTCTCCTGGAAAATATTTTTATAAAATATTATTTAATAAAAACATAAAATGTAGCAAAGAAAACCACAGTACCATTACATTTCTTGTTGATTATCCTAATCGATACTGACATATTCTCTTATATTCAGATGCCCACATGAAGTTGTTTGAGAGCCTTTCTGATACTTCAGCTACTCTTCAAGCAGACAGCTTTGCTTATTTCTTTCTCTTCCCTTTTTTCTTTCCTTCTTTCTTTTTTTCTTCCTTCCTTCCTTTCTTTCTTTCTTTCTTTCTTCTTTCTTTCTTCTTTCTTTCTCTTTCTTTCTGGACTCATGCAAATAATTTCCACTGAATATCTAAAATTGGCCAGGAAGTATGTTACGCATAGAGATCATAGCTGTGAATAAAGTAGACACTGTTTTTGCCTTCATAGAGCATCTAGTTTAAAGGAGAAAGACAATGTTCCAATAATACAGACACAGTATTTCACATTGTGAGAAGGCTGAGAAGAGAGATGTATGTGTTGTCTGGCACAGGAAATTGGATTCTATGGGTGTGTGTGCAGAGGGGACCATAAAGGTCTACCTTCGGCAGCGGTATTTTAGTTGAATTCAGAGTGTGGGGAGAGCCTCTCCAGGTGAGGAATTGTAGAAGTATATTTCTCACCTGTGGGAAAGCATGGACGTCTCTGAGGTAGGAAAGAGAGTATTTATTTTATAAAACAGAAAGAAGACCAGAGAAAATAGTATTCAGATAGTAACAGTAGAATCAGCAGTTGGAAAGTAAGGCAAAGACAGTGCAGTATCCTGGAAGACAGAGTAACAATGCTGGATTCCACACCAAAGAACATGGGAAACTTTGATATGGTTTTAAAATTGGATAGACAGCATCAAATTTTTCTTTTTTCTTTTCTTTTTTTTTCTTTTGGTGATTCTGAGAATAGAGCCCAGAGGCATTCTACCTCTGAGCTACACCTCCAGCATTCTTTTACTTTTTATTTCTAAACAGGGTCTCACACACTGGAATTACCAGTGTGTGCCATCACACCAAACTTCAGCTGGTATTTTAGGGAGAACATTCTGGTTATGGGCAATATAACAGGAATGGAAGGGCGAAAGTAAAATAATTCAATTAGAAAGATATTACAATTGTCTAGACAAGAGATCTTAGTGGTTTAGTTTAGGAGGGAGCCAGAAAGGTAGAGACAACTAGATAGATTGGAATATATTTTGGAGGTAGGATTAAAAAAAATGTTGATTCAGTGTGTGGGTGCTTTTGAGAGATATTGAGATTCTGACAGGAGCCAATAAAGGACCATGATGAGAATCACTTGTTAGGTACAGCAGGAGGAGGGGAAAGAACAAGGGTTCAGTTGGGTTCACATTCAGTTTGATATGTCTTTAAGACTGCCAAGTAGAAATTTCAATTAGACAGCTGGAATGTATGAGAGCAGAGTCTGATGTAGCTAGAAACATCACTTTGAAAATCTTCAAAATAAACTTGCTGCACAGAGCCATTAGCATGGATGAGGTAATTTGAAAGAGAATTTAGAATAATGAAAAGGGTTCACTGTTGGGAAACTTGAACACGAAGAAATTGAGTAAAGAAGGTAGAAGCAGCTAAAGGATTGAAAGGAGAGGCTAGGGAAGGGAGAAGAAAACATGGTTGAATTTGGTTTTCCTAAATCAGGAGAAACACATGTTTAGAAAAATGAAAGAAAAGGCCGGGCGTGGTGGCGCACGCTTGTAATCCCCGCGCTTGGGAGGCAGAGGCAGGAGGATCGCGCAGGTTCAAAGCCAGCCGCGCGCGCTGGCTTAGGAGACCCTGTTTCCAAATAAAAATGTAAAAATAGGTCTGGGAGTGTAGCCCGGAGGTAGAAGGGCTTCCAGGAACCCCAGTACCACCAAAAAAAAAAAAAAAAAAGAAAGAAAAAAAAAAGAAAAAATAAACAAAGGAAGGGGCTTAGACTTGTGGACTGTGACTGAGAAGTGACATAAAGATGGGGACTGAGAAAATGTTTTTTGAATGTAAAGACATCAGGTCATTGCTCCAATTGCCAAAATATGAAAATACTATTTCATTTTCCCTCTGGATTCTGTGGACCAGGGATTCAGATGGAACACAGTGATGATGTCTGTCTAAGCTTCATGGGGTCTGGGGAAGCCCTAGGAGACTCCAAGGCTAGGAATGACATTGTGGTTGGAGTGTAGAATCATCTACAGCTTTGGACATTAACATACCTGTTACCTGGACAAGGGACTAGGATATTAGGATGGCCAATTCCACTGACTACACTCCTTGTAATTTGGCCTGGCTTCCTCACAACATGGCATCATCAAAGGTGAATGGACACTTTACACAGCAGCTTGGGGCTCCATGCTATGTGGTGTCAAAGCAAGAAAGAAACTTCACCTTTTCTGACCTTATCTGACTGCAACACATTTTATTGGTTGCAATAAAGTGGAAGGGATATGGACCCCACTTAAGTGGTGGAGGAGTATCAAAGTATTTGTGGCCTTTTGTTTTTTGGTGATACTGGGGATTGTGGACTTATTTTATTGCTATCATTGAGACTGTAATCAACATCTCAGTGGAGAGGAGGACCCAGATTGGGGGAGGTTGAAGAGTGAGTTGAGAGTGAGCACAGACTAATTCTATAATGAAAATTAACTTATTTTTTTTTTTAAAAAAGGAAAAAGTATTTGAATTAGATACAAACACGACACAGAAAATATTAAAACTTAAAACTGAGACAGTTGATTTGAGTCTGCATTTGGAAGCCATAATTGTGCACTCAGCCTTTGCCTGGCACAACTCAAAATATCTCCCAAGTAGTCTTTTTTTTTAATTATTTTTATTAAACCCCAAACTAGTAAAACTAGTGAAAAGAACTACCACAACCCATTTAACAGACAGAGACCCAGGGAGGTAAATAATATATCTGTGTTTTCTTAGTAAGACTAGGGCAGCGTCAAAGACGAAAGCAATACTTGCAATGAATCCATTTGGTTCTTACGTGTAAAAAATGATGCCGAGGAAGGCAGTCAAATTCTGCTCTCATAAGGAGTATTGTTCTAACTTCCTCTGTGGTTTTGAGTTTCATCTTTAACTTTAAATTGCTTCACTTTAGTAATAATCTTCAGAATTTACATACACAAAATATACATTCACATGTATTTGTATATCATCAAAATGACACTGCCTTCCCTATAAATATTCAGTAGCATTTCAGTCTTAAAACAATGTGTGGAAATTTGCAACATAATAACTCCATCAACATCTTCAAAATGCAGCAGTTATTTTTCCTTCTATTGTTTAGTTAAAGCTCCCACAGCTCAGTGATATGAACCGAACTCTGTTTATTTGCCATAAAAATTTATTGCTAAAGGATTTTTGACTACTGTTGCCTTTGGCTAGAATTTGAATCCCTGGTCGTTCAGAACTTGTTCTTCATTCATTCATTTGTTCATTCATTCAACAGCTAAAAATTTCATGATTATTTTTCTTGCATGATTACTTTTCTCTACTTTTTAATTTTTAAAATTTTATTTATTTATTTATTTATTTATTTATTTATTTATTTATTGGAACTGGGGATTGAACCCAGGGGCATTCTCTCTCCAAGCTACACTATAAACCCTACTTTTTATTCTCTCTTTTGAAACAGGGTCTCACTAAGTTGCAGAGGGCCTCACTAAGTAGCTGGGATTGTCTGCAAACCTTGATCCTCCTATCTCAGCTTCCCAAGTACTGGGATTACAAGCGTGTGCCAACATACTCAGCCTTTTTTTTTTTTTTTTTTACTTTTAGGAAGAAGAATTTTAATTTTAGAATATATTTATACTTATAGCAAAGTTACAAAGGCCATACTTACCTACCTTGCACACCATTTCCCCCACTGTTAACATTTTTTATTTGTGAGATACACTTGCCATATCTAATACACCAATACTGATACATCTGACCAACTAGAATCCATACTTTAACTGAATTTCCTTAGTTTTTACCTAATGAGATTTTTCCGTCTCAGGATACCACATTCCATTTGGTATCATGTCTCCTTAGGCTTCTTTATCCTGGGGCAGTTTCTTAGACATCTTGCTTTTGAAGACCTTGACACTCGAGGAGTCCAGCTTAAGTACCACATGTAGCCCTCCTCACTTTTGGTCTATCTAATATTGTCCTCCTGACCAGGCTGAAATCATGGGTTTCTGGTGGCAGAAGGGCAGAGAGGTAAAGTGCCTTTCTTCTTAAACTGTCAAATCAAAGGTACGCCTTGTCAGCATGACTTATCACTGAGGAGGCTCAGCACACCCACTCGGCCGGGGTATTGACTGGGGGCTCTCTCCACTTGAAACTTCCTCTTTTGTCTTCGTTTCCATCCTGTGCTCTTAGGAAGGAAGGCACTGCATTCTGCCCACACTTCAGAAGCCAGGAGATTTGCTCCACATCCTTTAGGGGGCAATGTCTACCTAAATCTCACCATGCCTGATGCTCTGAAGAACCAGAGTGGAATCCCAAAATGAGATAATTTACAGAAAGCACTTGTATTATGGCTGTCCCATGGCAGGTGCTCAACAAAATATAATAACCCATTTAAGACAAGAATGTGGTGTAGAATATAAAAGCATAGAGTTATTTTTTTTTACATTTTTATCATGAACTGTTTTCAAATATAGTTAATTCTAGAAAGTTTTATAATGCCCAATCAAAGCAACTTTACTATATCCCTAGACTTTTTATATTTATTTATTTATTTATTTATTATTTTTTTTGGTGGTACTGGGGTTCTTGGAAGCCCTTCTACCTCCGGGCTACACTCCCAGACCTATTTTTACATTTTATTTGGAAACAGGGTCTCCTAAGCCAGCGCACGTGGCTAGCTTCGAACCGGCGCGATCCTCCTGTCTGCGTCCCAAGCACGGGAATTACAAGCGTGCGCCACCACGCCCAGCTTATCCCTAGACTTTTTAAAAGTACATCTTTACACATAAACATACACACACAGGCGCGCGCGCGCGCACACACACACACACACGCACACACACACACACACACACACATGAAATAGTAATTGAATGCAGGGTCATTCTACATCTACCATACCCCTATTTTTATTTTTATTTTGAAACAGGGTCTTGCTAAGTTGCTAAGGGACTTGCTTATTTCCTGCGACTGGCCTTGAGCCTGGTTCCTGATCCTCCTGTCTCTACCTCCCAAATACTGGTTTTATAGGTGTGTGCTACCATGCCTGGCTACACTTTGCTATATTTTCTTAAGATCCTTTTTTTATTTTTAGAAATAATTGATTACCGATATGGAACTTCTAGAATCTCATTCCCTGATTCTTTATAACACTGCTTTTTATATAAATAAACACTACATTAATATATTCACTCCTATATATGTTGTTCTATTAATTTCTACACAGCAGAATTTTACTTCTTCCTTTCCTCTTCATGTGACACTTATTATTTTTTAAGAAGTTAACTTTGTTTTTTAATATACTTTTGTTGGTGCATTATAGTCTCACGTCATAATGTAAACCATACCATTGACAGTGACATCCATGCACTTGGTGCCTTCCCTCCCCCGCACCTCCCTACCTCCCTTTTCCCCATGCAGAGTCCTGAGATTCACACTGGTATTTTCACATATGTACACAAAGCCATTGGTAGTAATTCCTTCACTGATTCTCACGCTTCCTCCTCCTTTTCCCCTAGACTATTCCATGGCTCTACTGACGTTTCTCCTCCATTATATGGAGTCCTTCAATTACGCCCTAGCTTCTACATATTAGAGAAGACATATGACTTTCACTTTAATAAGATAACTTTGGATTCAGTGTTATATTGATTGGGAAGGGGAGGAGCTACTTAGGGTTTAGGGATTAGCTAACTCTGGGTTCTAGATACTCAAAGCTGCTGTAGGTCAGTTTCCCAACTGTCAACAGAGACTACCAATTTAAGTTCCTATTGTTTAGGCTGGGGCACAAAAGTTAAATAAAGCAAAATTGCTAAAAAAAAAATAGGAGACATAGAGCTTAATTTTTTTTTATTTTTAATTTCATTTGTGAGTATTTGCCAGGCTGCTGGAGCAGGGGTGGGAGGAAGGTGTCAGTCTCTATCCAGGCAGGACCCGCCAAGGTCCTGAGCCGAGAAGTTGAATTAATGCTAGCCCAGCCACCCCACATGGTGAGGCCTGCCATTGCTTTTCTTCATTATGGATTACCAAGCTATGGGCTATGTATACAATGGAATTTTACTCAACTATAAATAAGAACAAAATTACATCATTTATAGGGAAATGCATGGAACAGGAGAACATTATGCTAAGTGAGATTATTCAGTCACAAAAAAGTAAGAAATCAGATGCTCTCCCTAATATGCAGAAGGTAGGGAGAAAATGGGTCAATGGAGGAACTCTATAAGAAGAAGGAGAAAATACAGATGGGCAAATAAGGTGCCCTAACTGAGGGGGATGGGAGAGGGGGAGGGAAACTCCCTAATGCACATCATGTACACACACACATATCAAAGTCAATCACTAAACTAAACATGAGAAGGAAGGAGGGGGAGAAACGAGGGGAATTAGGGAAGAGCTAAATGAGTGATGTGTGCACGTATGTCTCTACCATCTTATACTCCATTAAGATGTATGACTACAGTGCAACAATAAAATAATTAAAAAATTTCTTACCATTTGGGGGAGGAAATCTCAAATTGTGCTGAGCTTGAGTCATGGAAAAGGTAGACAGGGACTTCCCAGACCCTAGGATAATTGGGTCTTTCCTCTTAGACACTCTGATGGCATTTTGTCCATGGTGCTGAGTTTGTCTAATTCTAACCCATGGATTTGGAGGGCCACATTGATCAAGGTGAGGTGCCTCTGCTTGATCAAGTTCAGTTGGTTCTCAAACTAAATTTATTATAAAGGCCACATTCATACCATTTTTTTGTGTGTGTGGTACTGGGGATGGAACCCTGGGGCATTCTACCTCCAAGCTCCCCCCACCCCAGCCCTATTTTTTATTCTCTATTTTGAAATGGAGTCTCACTGAGTTGCAAAAAGCCTCACTAAGTAGCTGAGGCTGTCTGCTAACTGTGATCCTCCTGTCTCAGTCTCCCAAATGCTGGGATTACAAGCATGCACCACCATGCCCGGCTACATACCTTTAAAGAGAAATTGTCCTGGGCAGTATCTCTAGGTTGTGTGCCCTACATTCTTACAGAAAGCAAGGGTCTCTACGGAATGATAGAAATTAGTGGTTGAGCAAAGGCAGCACAAGCAGAGAGAGGATAAATAAACCTCAGGCCATCAATACCTGACCGTTGCTTGTGAGGCCTGGAGGGCAGTATCTAGGATGAGCCTGAATTGCTAGCTTTGTGCCTAGGAGGCTAGCCCACCAAAAGCAAAAACCCACCACACTTTCACTATTTTAAAATGCCATGTAGTTGGAAGGTATAATTTAGCTTTAAAACATGTAAGCACAAAAACTAATCCTATGGCCACAAGCTAAAATTTCCCATAAGAGCAATTTCTTTCTCCACAATTTGCTTTAAAGTGAATTTTGAGTCTTTTAAAGTAAAAAAACAATATTTGATAGCTATGAAATAGAAGAGATGAAGTGATTATAATTTTTTTTTTTTTTGTGATACTGGAGTTCCTGGAAACCCTTCAACCTCTGGGCTACACTCCCAGACCTATTTTTATACTTTTTTTATTTGGAAACAGGGTCTCTTAAGCCAGGGAGGCTGGCTTCGAACCTGCGCAATGCTCTTGTCTCTGCCTCCCAAGTGCAGGGATTACAGGTGTGCGCCACCACACCCAGAGATTATAATTTAATATATATTATTTTATGTTCATACATTGAAGCATGACCCACATTGTATTATTAACCAAGTGACAAGACCAGACTTAATATTTTCTTATGCTATGAAATATATACTTGTCTCCCCCCCCACTAAGTGGGTGTTTTAGGATGTAAGAAAAAAGAAATAAAGCAAGCATGCATTTGTGTCAGGGCCTGTGGTGTTCATAGGGAAGTAGTAACATTTATATCCATTTAGTGCTTAGCAGGTAAGTGTTTTAATTTTCTCTCTAAAGAAGGTAAATGAAAGAAGCGAGAGTTAGCTTTCTTCAAGAAGTTTGAGAAGGCCAGGAGAAAATCAATTTTCACAGCTAAGATAGCCAAGTAAACTGATTTCCATTGTTAATATTCACTCCTTATCTTGCCTTTTCCTTTATTATTTCTTGATTAAGAGAAAAGCTATTTAGAATGTTGAAGAACTTTCTAAACTCCGTTCTCCTGGTTACACAAGATTGTGGCCAAGGTGACATGTAGAACTGACAGGAATTGCTAATTATATCAAATTATAGCTTTTAAAATGCCAACCGAGACGGCATTTCAGATCAAGTCCTCCTCAGGCCTCAGCTGGATTTCCAGTATCTACTCTTTAAATTAGATTGGAACTTTTTAACTCGAGAAGAAGAAAATAGACAGCGCTGCCTAAGGACGTCAGAGATATGGTAAAGCTCTTGCGTGGCCCATCTCCAATTATAACCATTCGTGGGCTCCGAGAAATCACTGAAGCGCTTTAGAAAAGGTTGTTTTCATTCTTGTTCCCAGGGAGTCTAGTTTTCCTCAAAACTCTACCAGAAATCGAATGTAGCATTTTATAAGAACTTAGCATTTCAGTTTACTATTACCGTGAAACAAAATGCTCTGATATTGGTGCCTTAAAACCACAAATATCTATATTACTTCTCAAAGTCTACTATGGTACAACGGCTCATATCAGCTGGACTTGGCTGGAATTAAGCTCAATCTGGTACCTGCAGCCAGTTGGCTGGGAGTGGCTGGTCTAGGAGAGCCTTGGCTATCCGGCAGGCAGACTAAGCTTTTCTGATTCCTAGTGAAGGGACTTGAAGAGAGATTGAATTTGCAAGCTCTTTTAAGGCCGGGGCTAAAAACTGGCATATGGTAGTTACCTGTAGCTTCTATAGGCCAAAACAAGTCACCGAGCCAGCCCAATTTAGGAAACAGACTTTGTATAGATATAGTCCACATATATACACAAAGTTTTTCCCAGTACTATTATATATAGTACTGGGAAATATATATGTACTATCATCTATCTATATATTAGCACTGGGAATTAAATTCAAGGGTATTCTACTTCTGAGCTGCATCCCTATCCCTATGTTATTTTTTTATTTTGAAACAGGATCTCACTAAGTTGCTGAGGCTAGCCTTGAACCTGTGCTCCTCTAGCCTCCCAAGTACTGAGATTGCAGGCATTTTCCACTATACTCAATCAGATATTCTATTTTGACATGAAGAAAGGCAAAATTACATTTTAAGGAATGTATAAATAGGGAGGAGAGGGAGGGGTGGAAAATTGGGGTCATTTTTCCTCTAATCTTGCAAAAATATTCTCCCTCCCAAATCAAACTGCCCACTCTCATGTGAGGTCTTAGACTGTATTCTAATCACTCCCCCTTCCCCTGGCCCAGAAAGAAGCACATCTATCTCTTTCACAATTTCTTCCATGAATTACATATTTTTACAAATAACTTCAAAACATATGCTTTTATTTCCTAAAAAAACACATGTTTTTTTTTTTTTAATGTATGATTACCAACACGAACCTTCCACTTTCTATCACCATGATTTTCAAGTTGCACAAACGCTCTCGGATATGATGAACGTTCATTTGACATTCCTAAGCAGGCTCACATTAATTTTAGTTCCCCATTGAATTTCAAACAGGAGCCTCCACATTGACATTAAAAAATATTAACATTTGCAGTGGCAGCACAATCTGCTGAGGCGTGGATGGTTCCCTGACTCTCCACATCTCTCCCCTTGTTCTTTTTTTAGAAAGAGCAAAGCGGAGGGATTTGGCAGGGCAATTCAAGCTGCCACTCAGAGCGGCTCCAGAGGAGGAAGGCTAGCAGGGACCATATTGGCTTCTAACTTGCAGCAAATTCCTCGTTCAAGGTCTTTCTGCAAAATAAGGCAATGTTGGCGGGGGCCCTCACCGTCACTGACGGCTGTCCTCTGATAACTTCCCAGCCTTAAAACAGGCGCTACTTTCCATTTTTCAGAATGCTTCTGAAATAGCTTCTCCTTAATCTGTTCTTTTGCCCCAAGAAAGCTTTCTCTCCTTTGTCTACAATAACGAACTCAGCCAAAATAATTCAATGCTTCTGATTGAGAAGTGAGGGATATAATTTGTTCTCTCTCTCTCTCTCTCTCTCTCTCTCCATATATATATATATATATATATATATATATATATTAAATTTAATGTTATATATATACACACACATATATACATATCTATATATATGTATATATCTATATAATTTAATGGTTTCCTTATGGACAAGGCAGATTGCAATAGGCAGAATTCTCTTCTGGAGCAATTTTCCACCCCTTTCAGCCTCGCTCATTTTTATCATGTTCCATCACCATTATTACCCATTATATTTATATCTGTATTTAGCAGGCAGACTTGCTTGGTGTCTATAAAGGTGTAATGAGCAATTTGGGTTAATGATTTTCTGCAGCTGCTCAAAACAGTTGGTACTAACGTCATCGTTGATGCCTTCCAAAAGAAATTCGAGCAAGGCATCAGATGTGGACCAAATTGGGTTTGCGCGCTGAATGGAGGAAGTAGACGTGGGGACGGGGTTGGGGGAGCAGGTGAAATAACAGTTCATACATCTTTCATTCTTAGCTGAGCAGTTGCTACCAGTGAGCCTCTCTCATAAAAGAAATTTGGGCACTGGGAGAAAACAACTGGGCTCAGTATTTCTACTCAGAAGCACATTAGATATCTGACTTGGAGCAATTAGTTTAACTTATCCAGGATTCAGTTTCTTTCTCAAAAAATGGAGGAATAGTGACTATTCTATAGGATAGTATCAAGAGAAAAGAAAAGAAATGCGTGAGAGACATTACACAGTGGCATATAGGTACTGTTACTAGGATAAATTTTATTTAGTTTTTGATACTGGGGATTTAGCCCACAGGAATTCTATATCTTAGTTATACCCCAAGCCATCTTTGTTTTTTATTTTGAAAGAGGATCTTACTAAGTTGCTGAGCCTGGCCGCAAACCTGTGATCTTCTTGCTTCAGTCTCCAAAGTGCTGGAATTACAGGTAGGCACCACATCTGGCTAGTATAGATTTATAGATGTGTTTTCCTTAGGTTATGTGTTCAAAAACAAATTCCAAAGTCTTTCCACATGTATAAGGGGCATTTGAGTTTTCTTGGTTTTCCCATCACCTTGTCTATTAAGAAGTCCCTCCTTCTATCTTTTGAGCAGTCACACTCCTACTCTTCTTTTTCACCAGTTCCCAGCTCTTTTCAATATTATGAATGCAGTGCAACTAATGACTATTGTACATTGTGTGGGTTATCTTCATACTTTAGGAATCCAGAACTTGACAGGAAAGTAATTTAAATTTGGCACTCTGTAGACTCACACAGGGATAGTTTTAGACAAAATTTTGAAAGAGAAATTAGTTCTGAGTTTCTTCCCATTCCTGATTACCTTTCCCAAGTACACCTGTAATGAGTACAGATTCTTCAACACCTCCATCCCTGTTTCCTTTCCCCTGGTGGCGTTCTGAGTTCTGAACCCCGCTTGACTTCCTTACACCACAATTTGATCCTGCACTCTCCACTGGTGCAAACTGTGCCTCTCCTTCTTTAATTGACATCTGTAGCTCAGAGCCAAGCGTAGATTGGGCCCATAATCACTGCGTGTTAAATGGATTGGCAGAACTGTGAGGAGATAGCCAATCTGCTCAGTTAATTGGAGCTAAAGGGTTAATTAGTGTAAATGATTTTATGGGTTGTATCTCCCAGACTTCAAATTTGCCTTCTGGCTGGCACCTTACAATATCATAATCTATGGAAGTGGCAGATGGCAGGGAAGCTTTCTAACCCCGGGGCAGGCCTTGAGGGTGGGTGAGGTGCATGGATGTTTCTGGACATCTCCCCTAGATACGCTGTTTCTCATAGTGTTGCGAGGGTTGACCATGCACACTACACTAATATTTCTTTGGTTGAAGGAATAGAAATTACTGCCTCCTACCATAATCCAAAAAGTTTCTCAGAACATTTTAATTTCACGGCTTTGTAAATGTGCTGAAAACTAATGATTAATATTTATTGAAGCCCAAATGGCGGTGAATCCTGGTTAAATGACTTGGCATGCACAACTTCACTTAATCCTAATAAACAATCTATCTATCTATCTATCTATCTATCTATCTCACTATACACACACACACACACACACACACACACACACACACACACATATATATATATATATATATATATATATATATATATATAGTGATCTTGTTAATTTATCCTGTGGAAATTACACAACAAAGAGATTAGTAAATTGTGTATAAAGTTATAGCCAGTGAAGGAAAAAGTAAAAAATCAAACCCAGATTTTTACCTTCAGTTTCCCCATTAACCACCACATTATGAAGAATCAAAGCACAAA
Organism: Muscardinus avellanarius; assembly: GCF_963383645.1. Lineage (NCBI taxonomy): Eukaryota > Metazoa > Chordata > Mammalia > Rodentia > Gliridae > Muscardinus > Muscardinus avellanarius. The sequence goes on along the minus strand of NC_137804.1, from coordinate 19,795,115 downwards.
AGAGATTGCATGTTTTCAAATGATCCTGACTTAGACATTTTCTAGACACTTAGAGAGAAAAATTGAGTGAGAAATACATTGCTGTAGGACTTTATGGTAACTATGGGAAATATACTGAGATAATATCATTTGGGAGAGCTCAAGAATATGTCAGTGTAGAAAGGTCCAGGGGTTACTGAAGGCAATTCCCTAGAGACAGCACCTCTGTGTTAAACAGGGCAAGTAAGTCAAGAAAGACATAAAACATGTGGGAATGAAGTTAAGATTTTTTAGACAATTTTCATCGTCAGGCAAAAGATGACATCCTCACGAAAACAGAGTTTGGCAAGGATGTATACCTGAGTAAAATGTCTCATCTAGACTCCAAAGAGGTGGCTGGAGGTAGTTGTCTCAAGAGTCTCTTCAAGAAGTAATTCTAGGTCTAACCAGGACCACACATAAATGTATTTATGTTTTTCTATATTTTGATGCAAACAGGAAAAGGTCTGTGTGTGCACACATTTATGTATGTGCATATGTGTGACAGTTTTGTAATTTATTTTTACTAAGCAATTTATCTTTGGGATTTTTTAATCTCTGCATATATAAATCATGTAGACCTACCATAGTCTATTAACTAATTATCCATTAATGACTATTTGGATTGTTTCTGTTTTTTCAAATTATGAACATTGCTGCTGCACATATACAAATATATTTTTTACATAATTAAGTTGTATATAATTGGAATAAATTTTTAGCAATGCAAATGTTAGATTAAGAGATTTTCTCTTTGTATTGTTTTGTTTTGTTTTGGTTTGGTTTTGGTGATTGAAACCAGGGACAGTCTACCTCTGAGCTATAACTTCAGCCCTTTTCTTAAAAAAAAAAAAAAATATATATATATATATATATATATATATATATATATATATATATATAGTTTTGTTTTGAAACAGGGTCTTGATAAGTTGCTGAGAGTTTTGCTCAGTTGCTCAGGTTGGCCTTGAACCTGTGGTCCTCTTGTCTCAGCCTTCCAAGTCCTACAATTATAGGAATGCATCACCACACACAGCTGTTGTATACAATTAATTAATTTACTTATCTTGCGGTACTGGGAATAGAATCCAGAGGCATTCTACCTCTGAGCTATACTCCCAGCCCTATTTTTTTTTTTTATTAATTATTCTCACTGAGTTGCAAAGGGCCTCACTAAGTAGCTGAGACTGTCTCAGAACTACAATCCTGCTGTCTCAGCCTCTCAAATGCTGGAATTACCTTGCTGTATACATTTTAAATGTCAATAGATATTACTGTTTTCTTTAAAAAATTTACACTAATAAGTAAAACTTTAATGTCATTTTTTATTGATTCCTATAGGCTGAACTCTAATTGTGTTTCTGCCTTTAGCTGACAAAGATGCATCAGAGTAGATTGTAAAGACATCACTTGATGGCTAGTAAAAGTCCCGCAAGCAGAGACGTTAGTAGGGAAGGCATTTTTCAGAAAGAGAGGATGGCAGAAGCAAAGAAACAGAGATAAAATATATATGTGAGGCCTAACGGGAATGGCATTGTGACTTTGAAGAAGAAAAACTGGTATTAAGAGATAGTGTTGACTTAATTACATTTAGTAAATACTTGGCAAACATATGGCTAGAAACATAAACTTCCATTAGATTTAAGTTTGTTAAGGCAGGCAGAGCTCACTGACATAGAACACATTTCCTAATTTTCCTGGCTAGATAAAATAGCAGCTTAGTTGTCTTTCTTATTGTCAAGAAAGGAGAGTTTTGTTTTAGCCAGTCCCCAGGAATGCAGTCTCTTTTATGTTGGAGCTCCACTCCCCCTCTGTCTCTGTCTGTCTCTGTCTCTCTGTCTCTCTCTGTCTCTCTCTGTCTCTCTCTCTCTCTCTCTTTCTCTGGCTCTCTCTCTCTCTCTCTCTCTCTCTCTCTCTCTCTCTCTCAATATCTGTGTGTGTGTGTGTGTGTGTGTGTGTGTGTGTGTGTGTGTGTATGTGTGTAGTGTTCTGGGGATTGAACCCAGAGGCATTCTACCTCCAACCCATACCTTCAGCCCTATTTTATTTGAAACAGATTCTTGCTAAGTCGTTCAGGGTCTAAGTTGCTGAGACTGGTTGTAAATCTGTTATCCTCCTTTCTCAATCTTCTAAGTACCGGGCTTACAGGCAGGCACCATGGCACCAGCTGGGGATCCATCACTTTCAACTCATTGCTGCAGGTTTCTCTGGAGTCATCCGGTCAACAGATGGGTTCAGGAACATGACAGGCACTCTCAGCTGCCTTATTAGTTGTCCACTGCTATCTAACAAATTATGCCCAAATTTAGTAGAATCAAATAACACAAATAGAAACTGTGCAGTTTCTGAGAGTCCTTTATTTTATCCTCTATCTCAGAGCTGCAGTCAAGGGATAAAAAAAAAAATGTCTTTACTTAAGCCCACTTACAAAGCTGTTGGCAAGATTAAGTTCCTTGAGGGCCATTGAACTGAGTTCCTTATTACATGGATCTCTTTCAAAATAGCAGTTTGCTTAATTCAACAAAGTTGAGAAGAGAGAGAATCTTCTAGTAAGATGGAAGTCACACTCCAATGTAGCCTACAAGTGACTTTGCTATATTCAATTGTATAGAAGAAAGTCCATATTTAAGGGAAGAGATTACACAAGGGAATGGAAACTAGGAGGCAAAAACCACTGGGAACCATTTTAGATAATGTCTGCTGCTACTGTGTTGGTATACAAATGATGTGTTACTTCTAGGATAGTTCATTGGCACAAAATTATTTCACTGGCCTCACCAATAAAGAGATATACATCTTAGCTAGGTGCTCACAATGAAGGAACATGCTTCTTATGCATTTACTCAACCTCTGTTCCAGGTACTAACTACCCCTACTGACAGAAGATTTTATGTTATCAAACTTATAATGAGTCATTAAAGAAAATAGGAAAGTTGACAAATTCAACAAAGTATTAGGATATAAAAATCAATAGCTTTTCTATTCACTGACAATGAGTCCATGGAAAAATAAATCAGGAAAATATTTTTTTTCACAGTAGCCTCAAAAATAAAAGTAAAATATTCAGGAATAAATCTAACAAGAAGGTAGAAGACTTCTACAGTGAAAATTATAGAAGAAATAAATTGAAGAAAATGGAAAGAAATACTACTATGTTCTCATATAGGCAAAATAAATATTGTCAAAATGGCCATATTACCAAAAGCAATCTACAGATGCAATGAAATTCATATCAAAGTGCCAGTGATATTCTACAAAGAATTTGAGAAAATGGTCCTAAAATTCATGTGTAATACCAAAAAATCCTTAAAAAAGCCGAAGTAATTCTGAGCAATAAGAAGGATGCTGTAGGCATCATAATACCTGATTTGAATTATACCACAGAGTTATAGTAACAAAAATAGCATGATATTGGCATAAGAAGACTCATAAACCAATGGAATAGAATAGAAGATACAGAGACAAAATCAGTTATAGCCAGCTGATCCCTGAAAAACTTGCCAAAAGCATATATTGGAAAAAAAGATTTTTTCACAAATGATTTTGGGAAAACTGGATATTCATATGTAGAAGAATGAAATTAGATCCCTATTTCTCACTTTGCACTAAAGTCAACTCAAAATGGATCAAAGATCTAGAAATTAGATAAAAAACTTGCTAGGAGAAATAGTAGGACTAATTATCTAACTTGTAAACACAGGCAAAGACTTCCTCAATTAGAGTCCTAAAGCTCAGGAAATGAAACCAAGAATTAATAAATGGTATACAATCAAATTAAAAAGTTTCTCTATGGCAAAGTAAACAATCAAGAGTGTGAAGAGAAAGCTTTAAGAATAGGAGAAATTATTTGCCAGTTACTATTCTGACAGAGGACTAATACTCAAAATATACAAAGAAGACACAAAAAAGTAACACCCCAAAACAAAAAACAAATGACCCAATAAATAAATTAAACTGAATAGACACTTCTAAAATGAAGAAATACAAATGGCCAATAAATCAATGAAAAAAATTTTAATATCTTTGTTTTAATATATTTTTATTGGTGCATTGTAGTCAAACATCTCAATGGAATACAAGACTTGTGAGGATATCCAAGCACACATCATCCAATTAGCCTTTATCCAATCCCCATCCCAATATCTCCCTCTCCCTCATCCCATGATTGATTTAGTGATTAACTTTGATATATTTATTTATGTACATCATGTGTTTTAAAGATATTCCATCTTCACCCATCCCATCCCCTCTGATTGGACACCTTAATTGCTCCTCCATAGGGCCCTTTCTTCAACTAGATTTCCTCCTATTACTAATTTCTTCCTAGTTTTTGCATATTAGGGAAAGCATCTAATTTTTTGTTTTCTGTGATATTTCTCTGTGTATGCCGCATTGCCTGGCCATCCAGCAGACTCTGATACCGACCTAGCTGTCTCAAGCAACAGCCTTGCCTCATGGCAGGCTCCAATCCCGTCCTTGGAGGCCCCCGCACCGGCCTTGCCTTAAGGCAAGCTCCTATCCCTGCTTTGCTGGCTCCAGCTCCAACCTCACTGCATGGTAGGCACCAATCCCAGCCTTGATGACCCTAACACCAGCCTTGCCGCATGGCAGGCTCTGATCCTGGCTTTGGAGACCCCAGCACCGGCCTTGCCTCATGGCAGGCCTCATCCCAGCCTCGTTGGCCTCGGCACTGGCCTCACCCCTTGGCAGGCTTTGATCCCAGTCTTCGAGGCCCCAGCACTGGCCTTGCCTCATGGCAGGCCCCAATCCTAGCCTCACTGGCCCCAGCTCTGGCCTTGCCTCATGGCAGGCTCTGATCCCTCCCTCTTTGGCCCCAGCACCAGCCTCACCCCTTGGCAGTCTCCAATTCCAGCCTCGGAGGCCCCAGCACCAGCCTTGCCTCATGGTAGACTCCGGTGCTAGCCTCATTGGCCCCAGCATGGGCCTCACCCCTTGGCAGGCTCCTATCCCAGCCTTGGAGGCCCAGCACCAGCCTTGCCTCATGTCAGGCTCCGATCCCAGCGTTGCTGGCCCCAGCAACAAGCTCACCCCTTGGCAGGCTCTGGTCTGGCCTCAGAGGCCCCAGCACCAGCCTTGCTTCACGGCAGGCTCTCATCCTGGCCTTGCTGGCCCCGGCGTCAGCCTAGCCACCTGGAAGGCTCCTATCCTGGCCTCAGAGGCCCTGGGACCAGCCTTTCTGTACATTGGGCTCTGGTCTCTGTCACTATGAGTAGGTCATCTAGAGATGTTCAGATGTTCCCTTTTTTCTTCCTTTTATTTTTATTTTTTGCTGGTACTGGGGTTCCTGGAAACCCTTCCACCTCCGGGCTACACTCTCAGAGACCCATTTTTTTATATATTTTAATTTGGAAACAGGGTGGCCTCGAACCTGTGCAATCCTCCTGTTTCCACATCCCAAGCGTGGGGATTACAAGTGTGTGCCACCACACCTGGTGTTCTTCGATTTTTTTTCAATATGAGAGATCAGTACACATCTTTGGCGAAAGCTGGGACCCCAAATACCTTGTGCCAATGAATTTTGTCTTCCATCCAAAGGCAGAGGTCCACAGCTTCACTTCAGAGAGCAGGCTCTGCTCCACATGCACCCTGGGCTCCTGCTCTGTGCAGAGGAGCCGGTGGCCATGAGGGCTGATGACTCCCAGAATAAGCAGCATGGCGGCCCATCCAGGCTATGCGGGGCTCCCTCTGAACACCCCCCCCCAAGCCCTTTTACCACTTAGCATGTTGTCCAGAATTCCAGAACATGTGTGGCAGGAGGAGTCTACTTTTGGGGAGATTTCCTCAAAAGTTCAAGGTGGACTGGACTGGATCTGTCTGCCCCTCCAAATTCTGGTCACCACCACTGCCACTGCTGTCACTGCCATCTTGGTTCTCTCCTGAACACCTTTCCCACACAGTTTGTTTTCCAGAATTCCCGAGCATGTGCGGCAGTAGCAATATACCTTTGAGAATATTTCTTTAAAATTATGAGGTGGATTGGATTGAATCTCTGCCTCCACCAAATACTAACCACCGCTACCATTGCCACAGCCATCTCAGTTCCCTTCTGAGTACCTTATTCACACAGCATGTTGTCCCAAATTCCCGAGCATGTGCAGTGGTAGCATTCTACCTTTGGGGAGATTTCTTCAAAAGATCAAGGTGGATTGAATCAGATCTCTGCCTCTCCCGAATATTGGCCACTGCCATTGCCGCTGCCTCCACCATCTCAATTCTCTCCCAAACACTTTTCCCACACTGCATGTTGTCCAGAATTCCTGAGCATGCACAGTGATAGCATTCTACCTTTAGGGCAATTTCTTCAGAATATCAGGGTGGGTTGGATCAGATCTCTGCCTCTCCCAAATACTAGCCTCCACCACTACTCCCACCGCTGCCGCTGCCGCCACTGCCTTCCTCCTGGTTCTCCACTGAGCTCCTTCCTTACATGATATGATGTCCAGAATTCTTAAGCATGTGGGGCAGGAACAGTCTCCCTTCGCGGGGATTTTTTCCCAAAAGTTCCAGGTGAATTGGATAGGATTTGTCTGCATCTCCTGAATCCTGGCTGCCACCGCCACCATCTTAGCCCCTCTTGAGTATTTTTTTCTTTTAATAAGAGATGACCATATGTGTGTTTTGAAGATGTTGTGGGATCAAGCACTCAGCAGAAATGAATTTTATCTCCCTTCCAAGAGCGGAGGCCCACAAGCCTCACCGTGTAGAGCAGGATCTGCTATTCCAAGTGCACCACAGCCCCAGCACAGCATAGAGGAGCTCGGAGGCCAGGTGCACTGAGCTCCCTGGGATACGCAGCTCAGCTTCCTGCCCAGCCCTGCTGGGCTCCCTCCACCACGCCCGGATCATTTTTCTTACAAGGTATGTTGTTAAGAGTCCCCAGCATGTGCAGCTGAAGCAGTCTTTTCTCTAATCCCTTCTGGGAGATTCTTCCAGAAATCACTTTTCTTGTATGGCATGTGCCTCCTTGTCATCTTGCTTCTAATTCCACTGTTATCCATTTTCTCTCCTATATTCTAGATAAGAAGTCAGGGCTGGAAATGTCTCGTTAAGTTGTCCCAATCAGATATTAACCCAAAATCTGGTATCTAGGGTTTCTTCAAGGAATGCATGTCCTTTTTGGTGGCCTTGGTCACCACTGTGACCACGGCCATCACCATCTTGGACCTCTCAAAAATTTTTAATATCTTTAGCAATCAGGGAAATGCAAATAAATACTATACTGAGATTCCATCCATCTAACTCCAATTTGAATGGCAATCATTATGAATATAAACAATAGCAATAAATTCTGGTAAGAATGTGGGGGAAAAAGAAATGCATAAACATTGTTGGTGGTATTGTAAATTAGTACAATCAGTATAAGGATCAGTATGGAGATTCATCAACAGATTAGAAATGGAGCCACTGTATGATCCAGCTATACTTTTTCTTGGTGTAATTTCAAAAAATTAAAATGAAATTACTGTAGCAGCACATATGCATCCATGTTTATAGCAACACAATTCACAATAACTTAATTGTGGAACCAATGTAGATGTTTGTCAATAGCTGAATGAATAAGTGAAATGTTATATACATGCAAATGAAGTTTTACTCAGCCATAAAAAGAACAAAATTATTTCAGAAAAATGTATAGAACTGGAGAACACCATGCTAAATGAGATCATCCGGAATAATAATAATAAAAAAAATCAAGGAGCACCTGTTTTCTCTCATTTGTGGAAACTAGAGAAAAAACAGTAAAGAAAAGGGACCTAATGAAAATTAGGAGAGAGACCTCAAGAGTAGTGGAAGGGACTGGGGGAAGGAAGAGACAAGGGAATGGTAGGTTATGGGGAAGAAAACAGACCAAATAACATTTTACACTTATATGGACATATCATTAGGAACCTCACAATCGTGTACAATTATAGTGCACCAACCAAAAATTAACAATAAGATATTAAATATTTTCATGAAAAGAAGAGAACAAAGAAATGAAAGAAAAGAGAAGCCTCTTTGATATATTAAATCAAGCAGAAGAAAGAACATCAAGAATTGAGGAAAAGATTGATGAATTATCACAGTCAGATAGTAACAAAGAAAAAAAATAAGAATGAATCAAATCTACAAAATAGATGGGAAACCAGTAAGAAACCAACATATGCATACTCAGAAGAAACAGAGAGAAGAGTTATAGGTCAAAGACATATAAATCCCGTTGAGTTCAATATCAGCAGAAAACCACCCAAATCTAAGTACATGGCACAGTTAGAACTCCAAATTGAAATGACTGGAAAAGTGCTGCTCCATGACACAGTATAGTTAAACTGCTAAAACAAAGAAGACTACAGTTTGCTCCAGAGCACTTCACTCTGTGTACTCTAAAGGCAGGGCTGATTTTGAGTGTGGCAGCCTGCCAGGGTCCTGGGCACTTTTTATGTCGCCACTTGGGGGTTGTGTCTGTGGGGTACCCACTCTCTGTGTAGGGGTGGGAGGCTGCCACTGGCTCCACACAATTCACTGCCCAAGACTCTGGGTTCCCACAGCTTAGCTCCTGCCTGATGATTTATCACACACAACTGCTGTTTCCCCCAAATCCTGCAGCTGACTCCCCAAGTTGCTGGTCTTAAAGGGTCCAACCTGGATTTCAAGGCAAATGACCATTCTGAATTAATGTTGCTTTGGGCTCCTGGAGACAGAAAAACATAGGCAAGCTCAGCAAGCTCAGACAAGACTTTCTCAGAATGGCTCCCTCTTGCAACACTGTGAGTGCCCACTGGGAAGAGCAGAGACCTTCTCCAGAGATGGTTTACCCTGCAGATTTCAGGTCCACTGTGTGTTCAGACTGCACTTCTGTGCAGTGCTGGGTTTCGTGCTAAGGATGCTCAGTTGGACTATCCTTCATTGATCTCCATTCACCCCACTCTGAGTGTTGTGAGGCATCAGTGCTGGGGTGCTCTAGCTCACTCTTTGTTCTATGATCCTGGTCTCTGGGTTTCTTCAAGTCTGTGTCCACTATCAAAGTTCAGTGCAAATTCAATTTTAAAAGTATGGGAAGTCAGGTGTGGTGGCAAACACCTGTAAACTCAGGACTTGGGAGGCTGAAACAAAAGGATTGCAGTGTCATGGCCAGCCTCAGCAACTTAGTGAGACTCTTAGGAACTTAGCAAGACCCTTTTTCCAAACAAAAAATAAAAAAAGGGTTGAAACTATAATTCAAAAGTAGAATGCCCTTGACTTTAATCTCTAGTAAAAAAAAAGGTATGGGAAAATATGATTCTCATTTTACAATCAAATCTAGACTTCCTGTTAACTGTTTTTCTGATTATAGATCTACCTTTATACATCATACATCTATACAAGGTTTAGCAAGTTGTTTAAATTTCCTAGGGCCTCATTCTTCCTTGTTTAAATGAAATAGCTAGTTCTTGATAATCTGTAAGTTCTGTTCAGTTTTTGATTTTTATGATTTAATAAGTAAAATAAAAAAAAACAGCTTCATTTAATGAATATATTTTCAATTTCTAGCTGAGTGTTTAATTGAACAACAAACTTAAAATTTTCCTTCTCCTGACTTAGAGCTTTGTAAAGAAATTTTAGTAGTCTAAGACAAAAACCACTTTATTATACTCACGTAGTCATCAGGTCAGAAATTTAGACAGGACCCCATGGGGATAATGTGTTTCTGTTACACAATATTTGGGAATTCACTCTGTGGCTTGACCTTCTCAGAGTGTGGCCACAGGGTCCCATGAAAGAGTGAAATGGCCATAAGGCAAGGGTGTTAGGGCAATAAAGCAGAAGGATTGTGACATTTTCATGCTTTTCTTTGGAAGACACATGACATCACTTTCATTATTAATTTTTTGGTTGAACCAGAAATCACCCTGCCCCAATTCAAGGGAAGGGGACATGGACTCCATTCTTAGTAGAAAGAGGATCATCAAAGAATATGGTGCCATGTTATAAAAACTGCCACCACTGAAGCCCTTTGCCATGAGTTTTGTTTCCTTTTAAAATGTGCGTGTGCATTTTAAGGATTTGGGTGTCGGGGGAATGCAGTCGATTAGAACATCTAGTAATTCTTTAGACTAGAATAGGGCATTTCATAATACTTTTCCAGTAATGGAAAGTTTAATAGTTGTCTAAAGCAGTTGGTTAATAAACAGGGTCTCCTCATTTCACTGCTCGGTTTGGAACTACAGTCTGTTAAAAGGCAATGCAACTAGCAATTACTATGCTTGATCAGAATTGAAAAAGGCTAGTACACGTTGTCTTGAACAGCTCATTTATTTATGTTACCTCTTTGGCCCCAAAGGGGATATTTGCATTTTTTTCCTGGACTTTGTAGCATAAATAGTGCCGTTATGTATAATATATCATTTCTTTTTGCAGTAACATTCCAAACATAGGAATTGTTGAACCTACTTAAAAATAAAGAAATTCAAGTTTATAAGATGCATCTCTTGTTCAAGTTTATCTTGGAGCAGAAGTTAAGTTTATTTGATAGTCAATATTATGTTTGTGTCAGTCAGAATGCTTTGCTTTCAGGCAACAAAAATTCAAAATGGCTTAAAAATAAGTAAAATTATTTCTATCTCATAGATACAACTATGTGAAGGTGAAAAAGCTTCAGGGTTAGTTAAATCAGAGTTCCAGGACTGGCTTCTTGCCACCTGTTTTCATTGCTATCTTCAGCATCTTGGTGTCATTACTAAGGGCACCCCAAATCGCAACACATTCATGCATGACAAATCTAGCAGTATTGTTTCTTTGATTTATTTTTAATATCAATAAAACTGTTTCAGCTGGCCGTGGTGGCACACGCTTGTAATCTCAGCATTTGGGGAGGCTGAGATCTGGAGGATTGCAGTTCGCGGACAACCTCAGCCTTAGTGAGGCCCTCTGCAACTCAGAGAGACTGGGTTTCAATATAAAGAATAAAAAATAGGGCAGGGGGTGTAGCTCAGAGGTTGAATGCCCCTGGGTTCCATTCCCAGAGCCGAAAAAAAATTTTTTAATAGATAAAATAAACCTTTTCCCCACAAAGGCATATCTATGATGATTTTAGCTGGGGAGATTGGCATGTGTGCATGTGCATGCGTACACACACACACACACACACACACACACACACACACACACATACTAGATGATAAGCCCATAGGAAAGCAGGGGCAAAGGACCATGGGAAACAAAAGTTGAAGTAGCAGATACTGTAGAAGAAGACTGGGACCCATGGGGAATTCTCCACAGAGATTCCTAGAGGTTCTAGAAGTTCAGTAGACAAGCCGGGTGGCTGGGCTGGGCTTTCTGTGATGGGGGGAGTAGCCTGTGCAAAGGGGGAGAGGAAATGGAGACCAGCACCGGTTGCATGTAGTGCTGTTGGGCTGCGACAGCGAGAGCAGGCTCCTGCTGTGGAAGTGGTCAAGAGCCACATGATGCAAGAAAGGAGAGTCAGATGTGGTGGCTTGTCATGGCTTAAAGGAGGTCAATATGTTTTCTTTATTTTTTTTTTGAGATTAAAAAAAATTAAGATATTTACTATTAACCCAATTTTATAGATAAAAACTCAGGGAGAAATTAAGTAAATTTTCCCAAGTCACCCCATTACTAAGTGAGGTAGCAAGGATTCAATTCTGAATATATATATATATATATATATATATATATATACACACACACACATTTTATATTTTATATATATTTGTATAATATAAATTTATATTTTATATATATTTGTATAATATAAATTTATATTTATTTATATATTTATAATATATCATATATATATGACTTAAAACCCATTATTCTACCCAGTCAACTTATTCCAAACAGGGGGTTACATAATAATACTTTTTCTTCTTTTCTTCTTTTTCATCTTTTTTTTTCTTCTTTTCCCTTCCCTTCCTTCTTCTCCCTTCCCTTCCCTTTCCTTCCCTTCCCTTCCCTTCCCTTCCCTTCCCTTCCCTTCCCTTCCCTTCCCTTCCCTTCCCTTCCTCTCCCTTCCCTTCCCTTCCCTTCCCTTCCCTTCCCTTCCCTTCCCTTCCCTTCCCTTCCCTTCTCTTCCCTTCCTTTCCCTTCTCTCCCCCCTTCTCCTTTTTCAAATTTACCTTAATTTATATTTTCTTTATTTAGGGGGAGGAAGGATGGGAAATTGGAAAGAAACAGAGAAGCTTTAGTCTGTATTCCTCCCAGATGGGCACTGAGAGACTTGAGACAGGTTCCCTTCAGTTACTTCTGGGCTCATTAGCTGGCAAACGTGTGTTTCCTCCCATGGAAATGTTTCTGACTCACTAAATGAACTAAACATTGGAAGCCCCCACACCTTCTAGGTTTAAAATATTGGCATTAGGAGGAAGAAATAAAGGAGCACACAGGGAAGCACCTGTGTTTTCTTTTCTTTGTCTTCTCTCTGCTGTTCCTAGAGTGCCAGGCATGTTGAGACAAAACTCTTGTTATGGTGTGGGCAATCCTCCAGACACCATGTGGACTTGGGGAATTGGAGTGATGGTGGACTTGTCTGGTATTCTGGAGCAATGACAACAGGCCCAAATACTTTTTATAACACTTTTTGAAACCCCTTTTTGTACTGGCTTTTTCTTGACCTAAGGTGTCTATTCTTCACTCCTTTTCTTCATGTTTGATGGACTGCCAATCTTGATCCCAGAATCCCATCTCTTCTCTCTTTTTATTTTATTGATGCATTGTAGTCATACATCTTAACATAGTACAAAGAGGCATACATGCACACATCACTCATTTAGCCATTCCCAAATTCCTATCCCATTCTCTCCCCCTCCCTCCTTCTCATGTGTGGCTTAGTGATTGACTTTGATATGTTTGTGAATGTACATCATGTACATTAGGGAATTTCCCTCTTTCCCCTCCCATCCTCCTTGGTTAGGTCACCTTATTCACTCTTTGGTTTCTTCTTCATCTAGAGTTCCTCCTATGACCCCCCCCCTTTATTTTCTCCCAAGCTTCTGCATATTAGGGAGAACATTCAATTTTTTACTTTTTGTGACCGACTAATCTCACTTAGCATAATGTCATCTCCTCTCTTGATATAGCATTTGGTTAGATTTCTGCTTCTTGCTGACTATTGGACTATTGGACTATTGCTTTTGATCTGAGTTGTTAAAGAACAGGGCAAGAGTATTTCCGAGTATTTCCTGACAGAGATAGGCCCTGTGGTTGGCCTGGAGTCAGGTCTGAATGATGCTATTTCCTGCTGCTTACTTAAGTTAGTGAAAGTGGTTTTTTTATGTTAGCTCTTTGGCTGCTTGCCTCTGGCATTGTCCAAGCAGCTCAGATTTCTATTTTTGTTCAGTTTGTGTGTTCTCTAGGGAATCAAGATCTTCTTTGTTTGTGATGAATAGTCACAAACACCCTTTCTGAGAGTCTCAACACCCTTTCTGAGAGTGCTCTTGCCCTGCCCCATCACCTTTTATGTTTGAGATCTTTCCCTTGTTTAAACATGTGACTCTGGCTAAACTTAGCCACAACATAACATCTGTGAGATCTCCAATCTGTTTTCCCTCTCTTTATGTGGGTGGCCACTTTACACTGTGCTTAGTTTTTTGGTTCTATGCTACCCAGAACCTCTGTTTTTCCTATAAGTCTTCAAAAGCTGAAATGCATATTGAACTTTGGAGAGGAACATGGCAAGTACACTTACTGATTGTTAATTACAAGTCAAATTCTGCCCAGAACACGAATATGGTCAATGAGTGAAGCCTTAGTGAGCTAATACTATGTGCCAAGCTGGCCTTGTACTAGGTTTTGAGCATAAAAATAGGGGTAAGGTAAGGCCCCAGCTAATTTTCACAATATAATGTAAAAGTGGCAACACCCAGAGACAAGACTGGCTCAGTGTGTTTTATGCTATCAGGGAATTGGATATTCTTTTTGCTGTTAAGGAGTATATTTTAGTTGAGATATAAATAACTAAAAAGATGTGTAGATATACTGGTGTCTGGAACATAATAAGACATCAACATTTGTTTTATATTAATGAGTGTGGCAGAATGTAGTGGTATATGTGAGCTGTTAGGTATGCATGTGGACATATTAATTCCTGTTCTGATCTAGTCTCCTATTATTGAAGATCTCTCTTGGAGCTTTATTTGTTCATTTTTCCATATAAAGTTTTTGTGACTGTGCACACCTCCAACTTCAGCACTCAACTAATCAGTGTAGTCTACATCCCTTGCCACATCATAAGCATGTGACCCTAAGTAGGATAAGAGTAAGTCCCAGGGCTTCAGATGAAATTGAAAAAGGAGGTATTTACTTTTCCCTCAGTATATTTGGGAGAAATAAGCAGTCCTAACGTTTCTGAAATATCTTTGCATAAAAAGAGCCCAATTAAGAATGAACCAATATCAGAGTTGTTGAAAGACAAGACTGAATCCTGACAACTTCATTGACAACTTAGAATTTTTCTTTGAACTTCACAGATATGTGAACCTCCAATTTACCATTTCAAAGTGCATTTGAGTATGTTTTTTTCCCCCTTACTCTCACAAGAAAAGTTCTATTTGATATATGGGGGAACCCTTAAAGTGAAATGACTCTGCTTAGGAGATTTTACAGAAGTAAATCTCTAGCTAAGAGGTGAGGATACATAGAAGGTAATCAGATAGATAAAAAAGGAAAGGCCTTGCCACGCAGAGAAATCAATTCTTGCAAACTAGAAAAGTGACAAAAGCCAACATTGTGTTATTTCTGATCCATGCAATAGAAGAGTCTCTTAACCTCACCAAGGTTCCGCGTCTTAGGCCTGCTTTCCTCCACTGATAAAATTCAATGTTTTTACAAACAAAATGATGATATATTACATTTATATGAAAATAGGCCAATGAATCTCTAGAGGGTACAAGTAGAATTGGTGTTGAGTATATTATTAAAGATACTTTTTAAATATAAACAACTTAAAAATAAGACAAACACTACTCTAAAAGATAAGAACATATACAGTATGCTTACACCCATTTGGGCTCAGCGATTCCAGGGTAGGAATGCAAACTCAATCACAGCTTTAGGGACTCAGTCTCTTTCTATCCTTCCTCTCTGCCATTCTCAGAATCTTGGCCTTGGATCTCAAACTTTATGCCCTGTAGTTGATTACCTATATTAATTAAAGTAGGGAAACATTGAAGGAAACAACAACAACAAAAAACTTTCCAGCATTTGTGTCTATATTTTTTCTCTAGTCTATCTTTCTTTATATGTTATTAGTCAGGACTAGAAGATATGCTATTATTTTAGGGACAGGGGATAACCATGATGGCATTGACCAATTATAGTTTACCTCTTGGAGGTGAACATTTTGCCATTCAAACTAAAATTAAGATTCTGTTAGCTAGAAACACAGAGGGTATTTGCTACCAAGGAAATCAGCAGGATTTGGTGGAAAAAAAATTTTTTTTCTTGGATAAGATGTCAAAATAAATTCATCTCCCTTATTGTTTACAAGCTATTTCTCTGAGTGAGCTGCCTCTCACAGTTGGCATTTTACAGAATCATTTAAAACAACATCATTCCTGGAAAAGTCCATCCAAATCTGGCAAAACATTTAAAGTTTGAAATGTATTTCTTCCTTTCCCAGTAAGTTGAACACATATTGTAGGGTCTTCACTGACCAAAGCAGAGTAGAAAATTACATCAATAATAAAAGTGTAAGAGTTAACAATGAGTAATGATACTATATCTCTGTTTATTGGCTTTTCTCATCAAGATGTGTTTATATACATTTATCTTATTTCAGCTGTAAGACCACATCTAAATAGTAGCTATTTTTTTCAGTTTGTAAATGAAGAAGTTGAAATACAAAAAGTTTAAATTGCTTTTCAAAGCTACACAGTAATTCAGGGAAAGAGCCAAGAAGAACTGGCTTACTCTTAGGAAGAACATCTTACTTTTTTTTGTTCTTTATGTCATTTTCCAAAGCCTAGAGATGCCAAATATAACTTTGTTCTATTTTTTCCAACAACCTTTCATCAGTGAGCTCAAGGTGATACCTATAAATATGGAGCTATAGAAATATTTCTTCAACCAGAGTCAGTGATGATTTTAGTATCTTGCTTATAAACACAAAATTTCATTTTTTTAAAAAAATTGCTGGATTGTAATTATATATCATGATGCAGGTCCAAGTAATAGAAGCCTACATGCACACAGCATTCATGAGCCTCCCTCAGGTCCCCCCTACTCTCTCTCCCTCCCCACCTTCCTGTGCACAACACTGTGATTGGCATTCATAAATTTATGTGTGCACATTATGTCCATTGAAGTGTTTCTCTCTACAAGTCTTCTCCCCGCTCCTGCTTCCTTCAGGTCTCCTTCCTCACTCCACTAAAATTTCTTCTCCTTTGTCTGGAGTTTCTCCTGTTTCCCAATTTCTGCCTGGCTTCCCCATAAGAGGGAAAACATCTGATCTTTTATGTTTTGTGATTGACTAATCTTACTTAGCATAATAGTGTCCAGTTTTATTCATTTCCCTGCAGATGACATAATTTGTTTTTTACGGCTGAGAAGTCTATTGTTTGTATATCTCATAATTTTATATTCCATTTATCTGTTGATGGATACCTTGACTGGTTATAACCTTTAGCATTTATGAATTGTGGTGCTATAAATATAGATACACATGTGTTACTACAGTAGTATGGTTTAAATTCTTTTGGTTAGATACCAAGGAGTGGTATAGCTGGGACATTTTGATGATGTTCTGGGTATAGTGGTGGGACTTTTTTTTTTTTGTCTTTTTGGGTATCTGTTGTCAGAGACACCCTGTACATTTATTTGCAGGAGAATTGTAATGGGTTATGAATAGTATAGAAATATTCATGGTTTAGTGACAAAAGCCATTGGACTTAGGATCAGAAAAACTAGGTTTGAAGAGTTTCAAGAGTTGTATGCATGTCTGTTCCTATCACTCTATACCTCAGTATGATATATAATTACAATGTGCTAAATAAATGCTATATAAAAATGGATTTGTATCTTCATTGTGCTTTTCTGAGTGACTTAGGGAAGTTCTTCATCTCCTATCAGGCTTAGTTTTCTTAACCATTATAGGAATGATGATGATGATGAGGAGGAGGAGGAGGAGGAGGAGGAGGAAAGGGAGGAGGATGGTGATGATGGAGAATATGCCTATTTGTTTACATTTCAGGTTTGCTGTGAAGTTGAAATTTTGTGAATCTGATTGTAGAATGTCTTTCATTTTTTCTCACCATCTCCATTGTATTATTTCATCCTTGATATCTTATTCTTGACTTTATGAATTTGAAATCCATTTCTGACTTTGTGTGCACTTTATTTGCTCCTCTGAAAGCTATATATTTATGAAAAGGCTTCTCATACCCCCTTTTCTTAGTTCAATTTTTCTAGTTTGTTGAACTCAGGATTTCTCAAGCTTTGTTACTGATGCTTTGAACTGGATAATCCTTTACTTTGGGGACCTTCCTGTGCATTGCATGGTGTTATCAGAATCCCTGGGATCTTTCCACTAGGTGTAACAACACTCCCCCTTTTTGCCCATCAGAGTTTGTGGTGATTTAAAGTCTGCAGGTCTTTCAACATGTCCCAGGGTAGACAGAGTTGCCTCCAGATGAAAAATATCAGTCTAGCTTTATGATCTGTATTGTCTTCCCCCAGAACCATAAGACTTGTATTTGTTTAATTCAGCTTCAATAATGTAAAATAAATTGTTCATTTGAAAAGTGTTTGGTTCAGAAATAATGAATAAGCTTTTAAAATCATTTCATAATTCAAGGCACTTTGTGAAATTACCTACATTGTGCTTTGGAAGTACAATATAATTGAGTTTTAAAGGAACGAATCACACTTTTCCAATCAGATAAACTTGAACCATTTACGTCAGAAACATTTTCTTTAAAAGAATCTGTACTTTGGCTATCACAATATATAAATGTAATTTTTTTACATTGCAAAAAAGAAATCTTATTGATGTAGATTTCACTAACATGACAGATGACATTAAACCATGGCCACTTCTATTTGTACTGAAGAAGAGATTATGACAGGGAAGACATTTAAATGGCATATGCATTTAATCTGAGAATATTTAAAAAATTAAAGTTAGTGTAAGTTTAGTAAGAAAATGTGCTTAAAAATCTAGATGTCTTAGAAGGAGAGATATAGGAGCTATAATATTCATGAGAGAAAAAAATTAATCTAAATTAATTTAGTAGTTATCTCAAATCTTGAGGAGTAAAGCAGTTTGAGTACCAGAGACTTAAATTCTCCTTGCCACAGAGAGATGAAATATTCATTGTTTGACATGGTAAATAGGCCTAGTCATTTGATATACTTGAGGCCCCTGTAACTCTGACAGTTGGATTGTTATGGAAAGACCTTCTGTTTCTCAACTTCATACAAATAGAGAAAAAATTCTGTTTGCTATCAAAGAGGTCAAAAGAGCCAATGGAGCTGGGCGTGGTGGCACACAAGTGTAATCCCAGCATTTGGGAGGCTGAGACAAGAGGATCACGGACAGCCTCAACTACTTAGTGAGGCCCTTTGTGACTCAGTGAGACCTTGTTTCAAAATAAAGAATAGAATAAAAAATAGGACTGGGAGTATAGCTCAGCGGAGAATGCCCCTGGGTTTTATCCCCAGTACAGCCAAAAAAAAAAAAAAAAAAAGGCAATGGATATACTACACAATTATCCACTTTGCCTTTGCTTAAATAGCCTCACCAGAAGGAGCATTTGTGTTCAAAATATTTTATGAAATATATATATATATATATATATATATATATATATATATATCATATATATAATTCAAAATGTTCCAACAGATATAAATATACCCAAATACTAAATTATGAAGATATATATATATATATATATATATATATATATAGGAATTTTTTTGAATTGGATTACCAGTAGGACCACATGTGGGAATGTTTGCATGTGGATACCCTGATCTACTGGCTTAGGTTTATTTCTAGATATTTTGTTCTACAGAGGTGTGGTCATAGCCCTAGCTTATGCCTATGTATGGCATTGGCTGTAACTGAGACAAAAAAAAAATCACCTGTGATTTTATTTCTGGAACCAGTTCTTTTTTCCCTCAGACAGATAACATTCAAGTTCTGATAACCTGCTAGGTATGAGGCAGGAGAGAGAATGAATGGAAAAGGAAAGAAAAAAGTGATCAGATCTTAACTTGGCCATGGTCCTGTAATGACATTTTGAGGAGCTAGGTTATTTTTGCCCACATTTCTTCCATGCTTAGAGCTCTCTAAAGCCCCCCCCCCTCTTATTTCCATAAACATGCAGTTGAAAGACCTTGCCATCATTTCTCTCCATAGCTGATATTCTCCATCAGGAAACCACCCACACCCCCTGTCCTCAGCTTTCCCAGAAACTGGAGTTCATGAGGGAACCCTAGTGGATGCTTAGCAGGCCGCTGAATTTCTTCCAAACTTTGACTCTATCAGTTCTCTTCTATAATCAGAAACAAAGCTGTTTATGGAATTGCTGTTTGTTTGGAGGTGGGACAGGGGTGAAAGTGAGGTATAGTGATTGGAAGCTCTCCTAGACTTTAAAATCTTCACTGAAGTCATTTAAAGTGGTTCTCTCTTTTTTTTTTTTTTTTTTTTTTTTTTTACTTCTATTGATCAACAAGATAACTGTTGCTGCTCTGTGGAGTTGAATGTGAAAGATCACAATGTATGTGTGAATATCCCTTAGATAATCATTACTGTTGTCTGCGTGAGAGGTCAGGAATAATTTTGGAAGTAAAATAAGCAAGACCGAGTAGATTCCTTGTAGCAGGAGGAAGTGGGGAATTGAAGATGGCACTGAAGTTTTTGTTAAGCAACAGGATCAGGGCCATTTACTGACATATGGTAATGCTGGGAAAGAATAAATTTTAAAGGGGAGAAATTTAAAACTTGAGTTTCATATGCATTACTTTTGATAAGCCTGTAAAATATGAAAGATGTGACGTTTTCCTATGCAGGACCTCGGGAGAATTATTGCATTTTGACATGGTGATGTGCTCACTCCCGTATAACTTTGTATTACTCGTTTTGTGAATAAGAGTTTCTAGGAAGGAAAGTTTTCTCTTTAGTTCAACCTTCCTTTACCTTTCTGCATCAAAAATGGAAATCTGTCTCTGATTGGCATTGGTGCTTGTGTCCCATCGATGACGATGACAGCAATATGTTTCCCTTCATGGTAAATGAGGTGTCTGTCTGGTTTCTCGGATCAGAAGGCTCCTTCGTAGTTTAATCTCCCAGCTAAAAAAAGATTAATGGGAAATGTCATAGTGATGCATCCCATTCTAAGAATCCAATAATTTTATTTTAATCAGTTGCATATTATTGGTAACATTGAATCATAAGTTTGCTTGCTTTTCAAAGATACCATGACCTTGTGCGGCTAGATGGAGTGAATTTTTTAAGAATACCTGGGTCTATTTAGTGCATTTATTAGAACTATTGATATTATCATTTTCTCTAGAGAAATTTGGTGCCTTTAAAGGATCACAAGTGGGTCGCGGGCGGGGCACGCCAGATGGGGCCCGGGTCGCGGGACTCTGGGCCCCGGCCGAACTGCGCGTAGCACGCCAGACCCCTGGAGAAACCGGACCCAGTAAGACGCTGGGTTCTGGGCGGAGGTCGCGGGCTGGGCACGCCAGCTGGGGCCCGGGTCGCGGGACTCTGGGTTCCGGCCAAACTGCGCATAGCACGCCAGACCCCTGGAGAAACCAGGCCCAGTAAGACGCTGAGTTCTGGGCGGGGGTCGCAGGCTGGGCACGCCAGATGGGGCCCGGGTCGCGGGACTATGGGCCCCAGGCAGAACTGCGAGTAGCACGCCAGACCCCTGGAGAAACCAGGCCCAGTAAGATGCTGGGTTCTGGGCAGGGGTCGCGCGCGGGGCACGCCAGCTGGGGCCCGGGTCGCAGGACTCTGGGCCCCAGGCCGAACTGCGAGTAGCACGCCAGACCCCTGGAGAATCCGGGCCCAGAACAGAAAAAGATAAAGAAAAATATCGGAGAGGTGGTAAGAAAGCCGTTATGGATGCCAGGACACTGGAGATGCAGACAAAACTTATCTAAATGCACTGGAACTTATGGAAAAATTTGCCGTGAAAGAGGACTGCTATTTCTCTATATTGTTAAGAATCTCAGACATCACATATAAGGAGAGAGTTTAGCGGAGACCAAGGAGAAATGCGGTGTTGAAAGAGTTCTCCGCGATGGTGGTGGAGACTTGTATTCAGGAGAAGCAGAAACCGGATCTTACCAAATTTATTTTTTTGGAGAAATTACACCAAATGTTGAATGCTACCATCATGCATGCTTAGGAACACTGGACAACATTCAGAGTGGAAAAAGAGCCTGGGAAGGATTTGAAACGGTGGAGGCAGTGGCAATGCCAGTGGCCAATATTCGGGGAGGCAGAGATCTGATACATTACAACTGGAACCTTTGAAATAATAACCACAGAGACAGTGATCGGAACCTGCTGAGGGGTTAGGCAGGCGCCGGGGCCAGTGGCCGACATCGGAGCTTGCTGTGAGGCAAGGCCACTACTGAGGCCTCCGTGGCCGGGATTGGAACCTGCAGAGGGGTTAGACCGATGCTGGGGCCAGCGAGGCCGGCATTGGAGCCTGCCATGATGCAAGGCTTGTGCTAGGGCCTCCGAGGTCGGGTCCGGAACTTGCTGAGGGGTTAGGCCGGTGCTGGGGTCAGCGAGGCCGGCATCGGAGCCTGCCGTGAGGCAAGGCCAGTGTTGGGGCCCCCGAGGACGGGACCGGAGCCTGCTGAGGGGTTAGGCCGGTGCTGGGGCCAGTGAGGCTGGCATCAGAGCCTGCCATGAGGCAAGGCCGGTACTGGGGCCTCGAGGCCAGGATAAGAGCCTGCCGAAGGGTTAGGCTGGTGCTGGGGCCGGTGAGGCCGGCATCGGAGCCTGCCTTGAGTCATGACCAGTGCTGGGGCCTCCGAGGCCGGGATCGGAGCCTGCCGAGGGGTTAGGCCGGTGCTGGGGTCAGCGAGGCCAGCATCGGAGCCTGCCGTGAGGCATGACCAGTGCTGGGGCCTCTGAGGCCAGGATAAGAGCCTGTCGAGGGGTTAGGCTGGTGCTGGGGCCAGCGAGGCCGGCATCGGAGCCTGCCTTGAGGCACGACCAGTACTGGGGCCTCCGAGGCTGGGATCGGAGCCTGCCGAGGGGTTAGGCTGGTGCTGGGGCCAGTGAGGCATGCATCGGAGCCTGCCTTGAGGCAAACCGGTACTGGGGCCTCGAGGCCAGGATAAGAGCCTGCCGAGGGGTTAGGCCGGTGCTGGGGCCAGCGAGGCCGGCATCGGAGCCTGCCGTGAGGCATGGCCAGTGCTGGGGCCTCCGAGGCTGGGATCAGAGCCTGCCGAGGGGTTAGGCTGGTGCTGGGGCCAGTGAGGCCGGCATCGGAGCCTGCCTTGAGGCAAGGCCGGTACTGGGGCCTCGAGGCCAGGATAAGAGCCTGCCGAGGGGTTAGGCCGGTGCTGGGGCCAGCGAGGCCGGCATCGGAGCCTGCCGTGAGGCAAGGCCGGTACTGGGGCCTCCGAGACCAGGATAAGAGCCTGCCGAAGGGTTAGGCCGGTGCTGGGGCCAGCAAGGCCGGCATCGGAGCCTGCCTTGAGGCATGACCAGTGCTGGGGCCTCCGAGGCCAGGATCGGAGCCTGCCGAGGGGTTAGGCCGGTGCTGGGGCCAGCATGGCCGGCATCGGAGCCTTCCCTGAGGCATGACCAGTGCTGGGGCCTCCGAGGCCAGGATCGGAGCCTGCCGAGGGGTTAGGCCGGTGCTGGGGCCAGCATGGCCGGCATCGGAGCCTGCCTTGAGGCATGACCAGTGCTGGGGCCTCCGAGGCCAGGATCGGAGCCTGCCGAGGGGTTAGGCCGGTGCTGGGGCCAGCGAGGCCGGCATCGGAGCCTGCCTTGAGGCATGACCAGTGCTGGGGCCTCCGAGGCCAGGATCGGAGCCTGCCGAGGGGTTAGGCCGGTGCTGGGGCCAGCGAGGTCGGCATCGGAGCCTGCCGTGAGGCAAGGCCGGTACTGGGGCCTCCGAGGCCAGGATAAGAGCCTGCTGAGGGGTTAGGCCGGTGCTGGGGCCAGCGAGGCCGGCATCGGAGCCTGCCGTGAGGCAAGGCCGGTACTGGGGCCTCCGAGACCAGGATAAGAGCCTGCCGAAGGGTTAGGCCGGTGCTGGGGCCAGCAAGGCCGGCATCGGAGCCTGCCTTGAGGCATGACCAGTGCTGGGGCCTCCGAGGCCAGGATCGGAGCCTGCCGAGGGGTTAGGCCGGTGCTGGGGCCAGCGAGGCCGGCATCGGAGCCTGCCTTGAGGCATGACCAGTGCTGGGGCCTCCGAGGCCAGGATCGGAGCCTGCCGAGGGGTTAGGCCGGTTCTGGGGTCAGCGAGGCCGGCATCGGAGCCTGCCTTGAGGCATGACCAGTGCTGGGGCCTCCGAGGCCAGGATCGGAGCCTGCCGAGGGGTTAGGCCGGTGCTGGGGCCAGCGAGGTCGGCATCGGAGCCTGCCGTGAGGCAAGGCCGGTACTGGGGCCTCCGAGGCCAGGATAAGAGTCTGCTGAGGGGTTAGGCTGGTGCTGGGGCCAGCGAGGCCGGCATCGGAGCCTGCCTTGATGCATGACCAGTGCTGGGGCCTCCAAATCCGGGATCGGAGCCTTCCAAGGGGTTAGGCCAGTGCTGGGGCCAGCGAGGCCGGCATCGGAGCCTGCCTTGAGGCAAGGCCGGTACTGGGGCCTCCGAGGCCAGGATAAGAGCCTGCTGAGGGGTTAGGCCGGTGCTGGGGCCAGCGAGGCCGGCATCGGAGCCTGCCTTGAGGCATGACCAGTGCTGGGGCCTCCGAGGCCAGGATCGGAGCCTGCCGAGGGGTTAGGCCGGTGCTGGGGCCAGCGAGGTCGGCATCGGAGCCTGCCGTGAGGCAAGGCCGGTACTGGGGCCTCCGAGGCCAGGATAAGAGCCTGCTGAGGGGTTAGGCCGGTGCTGGGGCCAGCGAGGCCGGCATCGGAGCCTGCCGTGAGGCAAGGCCGGTACTGGGGCCTCCGAGACCAGGATAAGAGCCTGCCGAAGGGTTAGGCCGGTGCTGGGGCCAGCGAGGCCGGCATCGGAGCCTGCCTTGAGGCATGACCAGTGCTGGGGCCTCCGAGGCCAGGATCGGAGCCTGCCGAGGGGTTAGGCCGGTTCTGGGGTCAGCGAGGCCGGCATCGGAGCCTGCCTTGAGGCATGACCAGTGCTGGGGCCTCCGAGGCCAGGATCGGAGCCTGCCGAGGGGTTAGGCCGGTGCTGGGGCCAGCGAGGTCGGCATCGGAGCCTGCCGTGAGGCAAGGCCGGTACTGGGGCCTCCGAGGCCAGGATAAGAGTCTGCTGAGGGGTTAGGCTGGTGCTGGGGCCAGCGAGGCCGGCATCGGAGCCTGCCTTGATGCATGACCAGTGCTGGGGCCTCCAAATCCGGGATCGGAGCCTTCCAAGGGGTTAGGCCAGTGCTGGGGCCAGCGAGGCCGGCATCGGAGCCTGCCTTGAGGCAAGGCCGGTACTGGGGCCTCCGAGGCCAGGATAAGAGCCTGCTGAGGGGTTAGGCCGGTGCTGGGGCCAGCGAGGCCGGCATCGGAGCCTGCCTTGAGGCATGACCAGTGCTGGGGCCTCCGAGGCCAGGATCGGAGCCTGCCGAGGGGTTAGGCCGGTGCTGGGGCCAGCGAGGTCGGCATCGGAGCCTGCCGTGAGGCAAGGCCGGTACTGGGGCCTCCGAGGCCAGGATAAGAGCCTGCTGAGGGGTTAGGCCGGTGCTGGGGCCAGCGAGGCCGGCATCGGAGCCTGCCGTGAGGCAAGGCCGGTACTGGGGCCTCCGAGACCAGGATAAGAGCCTGCCGAAGGGTTAGGCCGGTGCTGGGGCCAGCGAGGCCGGCATCGGAGCCTGCCTTGAGGCATGACCAGTGCTGGGGCCTCCGAGGCCAGGATCGGAGCCTGCCGAGGGGTTAGGCCGGTTCTGGGGTCAGCGAGGCCGGCATCGGAGCCTGCCTTGAGGCATGACCAGTGCTGGGGCCTCCGAGGCCAGGATCGGAGCCTGCCGAGGGGTTAGGCCGGTGCTGGGGCCAGCGAGGTCGGCATCGGAGCCTGCCGTGAGGCAAGGCCGGTACTGGGGCCTCCGAGGCCAGGATAAGAGTCTGCTGAGGGGTTAGGCTGGTGCTGGGGCCAGCGAGGCCGGCATCGGAGCCTGCCTTGATGCATGACCAGTGCTGGGGCCTCCAAATCCGGGATCGGAGCCTTCCAAGGGGTTAGGCCAGTGCTGGGGCCAGCGAGGCCGGCATCGGAGCCTGCCTTGAGGCAAGGCCGGTACTGGGGCCTCCGAGGCCAGGATAAGAGCCTGCTGAGGGGTTAGGCCGGTGCTGGGGCCAGCGAGGCCGGCATCAGAGCCTGCCTTGATGCATGACCAGTGCTGGGGCCTCCAAATCCGGGATCGGAGCCTGCCAAGGGGTTAGGCCAGTGCTGGGGCCAGCGAGGCCAGCATCTGAGCCTGCCGTGAGGCATGGCCAGTGCTGGGGCCTCCGAGGCTGGGATCAGAGCCTGCCGAAGGGTTAGGCTGGTGCTGGGGCCAGTGAGGCCGGCATCGGAGCCTGCCATGAGGCAAGGCCGGTACTGGGGCCTCGAGGCCAGGATAAGAGCCTGCCGAAGGGTTAGGCCGGTGCTGGGGCCAGCAAGGCCGGCATCGGAGCCTGCCTTGAGGCATGACCAGTGCTGGGGCCTCCGAGGCCAGGATCGGAGCCTGCCGAGGGGTTAGGCCGGTGCTGGGGCCAGCGAGGCCGGCATCGGAGCCTGCCGTGAGGCAAGGCCGGTACTGGGGCCTCCGAGGCCAGGATAAGAGCCTGCTGAGGGGTTAGGCCGGTGCTGGGGCCAGCGAGGCCGGCATCAGAGCCTGCCTTGATGCATGACCAGTGCTGGGGCCTCCAAATCCGGGATCGGAGCCTGCCAAGGGGTTAGGCCAGTGCTGGGGCCAGCGAGGCCGGCATCGGAGCCTGCCGTGAGGCATGGCCAGTGCTGGGGCCTCCGAGGCTGGGATCAGAGCCTGCCGAGGGGTTAGGCTGGTGCTGGGGCCAGTGAGGCCGGCATCGGAGCCTGCCATGAGGCAAGGCCGGTACTGGGGCCTCGAGGCCAGGATAAGAGCCTGCCGAGGGGTTAGGCCGGTGCTGGGGCCAGCGAGGCCGGCATCGGAGCCTGCCGTGAGGCAAGGCCGGTACTGGGGCCTCCGAGACCAGGATAAGAGCCTGCCGAAGGGTTAGGCCGGTGCTGGGGCCAGCAAGGCCGGCATCGGAGCCTGCCTTGAGGCATGACCAGTGCTGGGGCCTCCGAGGCCAGGATCGGAGCCTGCCGAGGGGTTAGGCCGGTGCTGGGGCCAGCGAGGCCGGCATCGGAGCCTGCCTTGAGGCATGACCAGTGCTGGGGCCTCCGAGGCCAGGATCGGAGCCTGCCGAGGGGTTAGGCCGGTTCTGGGCCCAGCGAGGCCGGCATCGGAGCCTGCCTTGAGGCATGACCAGTGCTGGGGCCTCCGAGGCCAGGATCGGAGCCTGCCGAGGGGTTAGGCCGGTGCTGGGGCCAGCGAGGTCGGCATCGGAGCCTGCCGTGAGGCAAGGCCGGTACTGGGGCCTCCGAGGCCAGGATAAGAGTCTGCTGAGGGGTTAGGCCGGTGCTGGGGCCAGCGAGGCCGGCATCGGAGCCTGCCTTG
Organism: Muscardinus avellanarius; assembly: GCF_963383645.1. Lineage (NCBI taxonomy): Eukaryota > Metazoa > Chordata > Mammalia > Rodentia > Gliridae > Muscardinus > Muscardinus avellanarius. Next base: position 19,768,330 of record NC_137804.1, on the reverse strand, counting down.
ATTCATGACCAGTGCTGGGGCCTCCAAATCCGGGATCGGAGCCTGCCGAGGGGTTAGGCCAGTGCTGGGGCCAGCGAGGCCGGCATCGGAGCCTGCCTTGAGGCAAGGCCGGTACTGGGGCCTCCGAGGCCAGGATAAGAGCCTGCTGAGGGGTTAGGCCGGTGCTGGGGCCAGCGAGGTCGGCATCAGAGCCTGCCTTGATGCATGACCAGTGCTGGGGCCTCCAAATCCGGGATCGGAGCCTGCCAAGGGTTTAGGCCAGTGCTGGGGCCAGCGAGGCTGGCATCGGAGCCTGCCGTGAGGCAAGGCCGGTACTGGGGCCTCTGAGGCCGGGATCGGAGCCTGCCGAGGGGTTAGGCCGGTGCTGGGGCCAGTGAGGCCGGCATCGGAGCCTGCCTTGAGGCAAGGCCGGTACTGGGGCCTCTGAGGCCAGGATAAGAGCCTGTCGAGGGGTTAGGCCGGTGCTGGGGCCAGTGAGGCCGGCATCGGAGGCTGCCGTGAGGCATTACCAGTGTTGGGGCCTCCGAGGCCGGGATTGGAGCCTGCCAAGGGGTTAGGCCGGTGCTGGGGCCAGCGAGGCCGGCATCGGAGCCTGCCTTGAGGCAAGGCCGATGCTGGGGCCAGCAAGGCCGGAATTGGAGCCTGCCTTGAGGCAAGGCCGGTACTGGGGCCTCCGAGGTCAGGATAAGAGCCTGCCGAGGGGTTTGGCCGGTGCTGGGGCCAGTGAGGCCAGCATTGGAGCCTGCCGTGAGGCAAGGCCGGTACTGGGACATCCGAGGCCGGGATAAGAGCCTGTCGAGGGGTTAGGCCAGTGCTGGGGCCAGCGAGGCCGGCATCGGAGCCTGCCGTGAGGCAAGGCCAGTACTGGGGCTTCCGAAGCCAGGATAACAACCTGCCGAAGGGCTAGACCGGTACTGGGGCCAGCAAGGCCGGCATCGGAGCCTGCCGTGAGGCGAGGCCAGCATCGGAGCCTGCCGTGAGACATGGCCAGTGCTGGGGCCTCCTAACCTGGGAATGGAACCTGCCGAGGGATTAGGCCGGTGCTGGGGCCAGCGAGGCCGGCACCGGAGCCTGCCATGAGGCAAAACTGGTACTGGGGCCTCTGAGCCCGGGATTGGAGCCTGCTGAGGGGTGAGGCCGATGCTGGGTCCAGCAAGGCCGGCATTGGAGCCTGCCGTGAGGCAAAGCCACTCCAAAGCCTCCAAGGCCGGGACCGAAGCCAGCTTAGGGGTTAGACTGGTGCAGGGGCCAGCGAGACTAGACCTGGGGCCTCCCATGAGGCAAGGCCTCTGCTTGAGCCAGCGAGGTCTGGATCAGTCCACTAAGTAGCCAGGCCACTACTGGGACCGTCAAGAGTGGGATCGGTACTTGCAACGCAGTATGCACAGAGAAATATCGCAGAAAATATAAATCAGACGCTTCTCTTAATCAGCAGTAACTAGGAGGAAAAGGGCAACAGGAAGAGGTTGAGCTATAGAAAGGGCCCTATAGTGAAGCAACTAATGTGACCAATCAGAGGGAATGTAATACTGGAGGACGGAGCCTCTTTAAAACGCAGGAGGTACATAAACAAATGTATCAAAGTAAATCACCAAAGAAGTGTGGGATGGAGGGAGGGGGAGGGAATGGGATGGGGGCTGGAGGAGGGCTAATTGGATGATGTGTGCTTGTATATCCTCTCAAGTCTTGTACTCCAATGTGATTGATATATGACTACAATGCACAAATTTAAAAAATAAATTAATTAAAAAAAATAAAGGATCACAAGTGTTGTGCAATAAAATAATGCAGAATACCTTTACTTAAGGATTTACCTAAGAATCGTATTTTGCATAATCTAGCAGCCATCTGTGACTGTATAATGCTTATTAAACTAGCAGGATATAGAAGAAACCTGACTTTTACCATACTGCTATTGTCTTTCTCCTCAAAATCCAATCTATATTTCAGTAGGTGGGATTTCATGTTAGCAGCTCAACACAAAATCCTAATTCATTTTTGGATAATTTTGAAATTAAGTAAAAATATCATTTGCTAACAAATAATCTACACGGCAGTATTTATTGTGCATAAAATGTTTTTATGAGAATTTCAGAATGCTTTAGAGAAGATTCCCAGCCTCTTCCTATTGCACATGTTATCTCTGAATATTTCATTACTGTGTTTTGAGGCCCTTAGGCTTGGGAGGATTACTACCATAAAAATAATTTCGACATTCTTTTTGATAAAATGCAAAGGAAAAGAGAACAATCAACCTATTGTCAGAAAATATAATCATAAGGTTTAAGTTGGAGAAACAAAAGTTACTTGATATTCACTGTCTGATGGCATCTTAGAATTCAATTAATAAGTGTTGCATTTTTCTAAGCAGCAAGTTTTTGTGCATTTTAAACAAAGAGAGCTCTGGCTCTCTTTATCAGGAAAAAGAATCTATTTGGATAGAAAGGTTTCACAATTTTACAGAAACAGTAACCTGAATAGAAAGAAGACTGAACTGAATCTAAAAACTACAACTTCTCTATAAGATATCAAGGCTTGAAATAACTGTTTTTCTCAACTATTTTTTCTTATAAATAACATTTTTAAATCTGTTAATAATTTTGAAGCTGAAATCATGGCACATACCTGGAATCCCAATACTTGGGAAGCTGAGACAGGAGGATTACAGGTTTGAGGACAGCTTCAACAACGTAGCAAGACTCTTTGGAATCTAGTGAGATCCTATTTTAAAATAAAAAAAAGGGTTGGGAGTGCTGCTTAGAGGAAAAATGCCTCTATCTCTAGAACCACAAAGTAATTAATAATAATAATAACATTAATAATAACAACAAAACCTTGTTTTGAGCGAAGGCAATTTGACTGCTATGCTGTATCTGAATAAAAGCCTTTGGTTTTGTTGTGGGTAGACAAAGGTTAAGTTCGATTTTTTTAAGTTCTCAAGATCTGTGCTGGTTCTCTGCATTTTTGCCCAGTCTGAGAATCCCACTTTTCATGAATGTCAAATAAACAAATCTGTCAATTCTCAAAATTGATTTTTCAAATATATTGATGAAGATTGAAAAAGAATGATGGTGTAATTTGAACAGTGTCCACTGATTTCTTGAAAGGCAGTACAAAAGTGCTTCGGGTTTGACATATAGAAAGACTATATTTGAAGTCTGTACTTTCTACACGTTAGCTGTAAGATATTGATGATGCTACTTAATGCCTTGAGCTTCTGTTTTCTCATCTGTAAAACAATAGCTATTTTATAAAATGATGGAATAAAATACTGCCTGGAATCAAGCAAGCACACAAGAAACATTTACTAATAATTATAACAATTATCATCACTATTAGTATTATCATTAGAGCTGTAGCCTGACTAAACTTGGTATTGATTTTTCACTAACTCAAACTAAGCCCATAGTTTGTATTTAAGAGAAAAGTCAGACTTTAGCTGTATTGAAGATGATATATTTCAGCCAGGCAAAGGGACTCATTTTTCTAAAAGTTTATTTAAAAGCACTTTTAAGTTGAGTTCACCAGTTTATAGGATGTGAAGGGCCTATTGTTCCTATAGTTAATGTACAACTAAGGAATTTGAGCTAGACTTTGTTTCCGAACATAAGATAGCTTCGTAAGAGCAATGCTATTTTTATTATTCTTGCACCAGCTTTCTGACTCCCAGTCAAGTGCACATTTATTACATGCTGCTTACATAAAGTTGAGATGACTTGAGGAGCAGGTTAACACGGACAATTGTAATTTTGACCTGCTCCACATGTTCAGGTTACAACTAACACCATTCATAAGGAAATTGGCTCTAGTATCCATGTGCCAGGTGAATATAATAGTTCTCTCTCAACATTTTCCCTTCTCCCCTTGGGATACTCAAGAGTCTGAGGAGCTGATGCAACATGGAAGGAAGGAAGTCCTACCTACTCACTTTTCTGCACAGAGTAGAGGAAACCTACAGTTGCATCGGCCTGAGTGGCCCTGACTTCTCACTGCCAGTCACAGAATGTACTGACTGTAGAAGTGAGACTAGGCCCGACAGATGATGCTTGCTCTTCTGCTGGTCCAGAATATCCAAGGGAGGGCCAGCCAAGGCTATGCAGCTGGAATGGAACCCCGTCCTGTTCTCCTGGCTCTGAGTCAGGCTCGGGGGTGCACGCTCATGTCTGAAGATGGCAACTCTTCAAGCTAAGCTCCCTGGGAGGTCATTTGCCATGATGGCAACTGCCTCAAGACAGAGCTGGAGTTTTCTTTCCCTTCTTTGGGGTCCACACAGAAGAAGTCCAATGTTTTCTCTTTTAGTTTTTTTAAATTTTTTTATTGGTGAATTACAGCCATAGATCTTAATGGGGTGCAATGTAGAGGCCTACATACACACATCACTCATTTATCCCTCCCCCAATTCCTACTCCATTTCCTCCCCCTTCCTTCCTTCTCGTGTTTGGCTTAGTGATTGACTTAGATATGTTTGTGAATGTACATCATGTACATTAGGGAATTTTCTTCTTTCCCCCTCCTATCCTCAGTAAGGTCACCTTATTTGTTTATATATAGTTTCTTCTTCTTCTTCTAGAGTTCCTCCTAGGACCCATTCCCCCACCCCCAGCTTCCACATATTACAGAGAGCCTCTGATTTCTTACTTTTTTGACTGAATATCTCACTGAGCATACTGTTCGCCATTTCAATCCATTTCCCTGTAAACCTCAGATGAGTTTGTTTTATGCTTTTGAGACACTAGAGTTATCCATTCATGCCTCAATGGCTAGCTACCTCAAAGGTGGGCAAGGAGTATATGGATTTTTATCTTGGGGAGACTATATGCCTCCACAGATAATCTCCAGAGATACACTTTCTCCAAAGATCAAAGTGAATTTGGAGCAATTATCCTTCAAGGAGAAGAAGAAAGTCTGATATGGAAATCAACACATAGATGACATCAGTGTTCACAGGTGACATAAGTGTTTACCTCAATGTTCTTTGAGTAAATATTTTTTTCGGTATTGGGGTTGGAACCCAGGGGTGTTCGACCTCCAAGCTACATCCCCAGCCCGATTTTTTATTCTTTATTTTGAATCAAAATCTCACTGTGTTGTGGAAGACCTCACTAAGTAACTGAGGCTAGCCACAAATCTGTGATCCTTCTGTCTCAGCCTTCAAAGTACTGGGATAACAAGTGCATGCCACCATGTCCGGCTTTTGAGTAAGTTGAAAAAATTCTGAATGAATAGCCGGCAGTGGTGGCGCACGCTTGTAATCCTAGCATTCGGGAGGCTGAAACTGGAGGATCATGGTTTGCGGACAGCCTCAGCTACTTAGTGAGGCCCTCGGCAACTCAGTGAGACCGGGTTTCAAAATAAGGAATAAAAAATAGGGTAGGGGGTGTGGCTCGGAGGTCAAATGCCCCTGGGTTCCATCCCCAGACCCGAAAAAAAAAAATTCTGAATGTTGAGATATATATCACCATCAAGTGATACAGTTATAAAGCCTGGCACTAAAACTATTTATTATAATATTTATAGTTTCAGAGTTTTTATTGGCTTCAGCCTTTGATTTTTCTCTAGTTATTGTGTGTGAGAGGCTTGCTAGTGAATTTGCAATATAATCCTTTTCTAAACTATATAATCCTTTTCTAACTATATAATCTGTATTCTAAATGTAGTATGTTTATAATGTGTGGTGGGTCTTTGTATACATATTTCATAAGCATACTTGACTACTTGGATTCAGCAATGTTGTCAGGAATTTGAGTTCCTGAAATGCTTTTATTTTGACCACATTCATAACAATATAAATACAAATGCGAGATAAACCCATGACTTTACCTGTTAGGCAGCTGCATCTTTACAACATACTCTACTAGATAGGCTTCCAGATTTGTTTTAGTGGCAGAGTCTCATCCATACAGCCAATTTGGATCATTCGGCAATCCATATTTCAAGAGTTTGGGCCTATAAAGAGAATAAAGCAGATGGTTATGTGTCACACTTAGTCACATCTCATTCTCTTGATAGACAAAATCAAGAATAGCCTGGAGGAGCTGTTATATCCTCTCTGGACTTGTGCTTCCCTAATAAAAAATGTGACTATTTGACATCTCCATCTCAAGCTAGAGAATGCCCCAGTGACTAAATAACAATCAATAGTGTTATTATTTAGTTTGTGCCTGAAGTTGCTTTTGAAGGTGAGATGCAGGTATGAGTAATCTTGAAAAAGGTAGAAATAATCCTGAGTATTTCCACAGACCTTCCTTGATCAAAGATGCTCTGCATAGTGTTCATACTTATTTGCTCAGGGTCAATTGAAAGCTCAGAAACTCACAAACAGTGGTGAGCCTCTAAAAGTCAGAAACAAGCTTTCTGTGAAACCAGATGCAAATTTCACACTGGTAGCATCAGCCTTTGGCTTGAGGGTATGGTTCCCAACTTTGGATTTTCTTCATTCAGGTCTTGAGTGCTCAGTAAAGTTCCCTGTACATATATATGTTCCATCATTAGTTTTTGAAAAGTGTTTTAGTGTTATACTACCTTTAAGAAATATTCTGAGTTTGAAGAAAATCAATCTGTGAGTTGGAGATGGAACAGGATCATGGTTTAGAGTTAGAATTATAAATGCAATTTTTTTTTTTTTTGCGGGTTTGGGGATGGAACCCAGGGGCATTTGACCTCTGAGCTATACCCCCTGACCTATTTTTTATTCTTTATTTTGAAACTGGGTCTCACTGAGTTGCAGAGGGCCTCACTAAGTAGCTGAGGCTGTCCGTGAACCGCAATCCTATGGTCTCAGCCTCCCGAATGCTGGGATTATGAGCGTGTGCCACCACGCCCGGCTTTATAAATGCAATTTTCAAGTTTTTATTTTTAGTAAATGGAGAATAAATTAAGGAAAGAACACCAATTTGATCTTCTAAGATATGTATTGAGAAATTAAGTCAAAGTCTGATTGCTGATCCTACTGCCCTTTTTACTCTGAGTCTTTGTAGGTACATCTCTATATTCTGTCTCTAACACTTACAGTTGAGATGTGAATGTTAATGCTTTGAGCTTCTGTTATTTCATCTGTAAAATAATACCTATGTTATGCCAGGCGTGGTGGCGCACGCTTGTAATCCCCGCGCTTGGGAGGCGGAGACAGGAGGATCATGCAGGTCGAAGTCAGCCCTGCGCGCTGGCTTAGGAGACCCTGTTTCCAAATAAAAATATAAAATAGGTCTGGGAGTGTAGCCCGGAGGTAGAAGGGCTTCCAGGAACCCCAGTACCACACACACACACACACACACACAAAAAAAAAAAAAACCAACTTTGTTATAAGATTAATTGAGTAAATAAAGAAGTTGATGCAGAAGATGATCCATGGGCCTCTAGTTTACCATTATGTTAGAGTTTTACTTTAATCAATAGGGGAAACTGAGTGTTGTGGTCCATGCCTATAATTTCAGTACTTGGGAGGTTGAAATAGGAGAATAGTAGGTTCAAAGCCACCCTCAGCAACTTAGCAAGGCTCTGTTCCCAAATAAATAATAAATAAAATAGGGCTGGGGTACTGTAGCTCATAGGTAGAATGCTCCTGAGTTCAATCCCCAGCACCACCACCAAAAATAAATGAGTAATAAAATAAATAAGTAAACAAATAAATAGAACTTAGTGTGCAATCAACTACCTAAGTGATTTTTTTTTGTACTACTGGGGATGGAACCCAGGGGCATTCTACCTTTGAGTTGTATCCCTAGCCCTATATTTTTATTCTTTATTTTGAAACCGGGTCTCACTAAGTTGCAGAGGGCCTCACTAAGTAGCTGAGACTGTTCTTGAACCACAATCCTCTGGTCTCAGCCTCTCGAAGGCTGGGATTACAAGCGTGTGCCACCACGCCTGGCCTAAGAGATATTTTGATTCTTATTCTGCTATTTAGTCTATGTCTATAATTTCTTTGGGAATGTTTTTCTGGAAAAATATGATTTAGCTTCAGGACAAGAGTTGGATACTTGTGGTCCTAAGCCATTTTCTTAACACTAAGTCTTGCCCTTAATCATTTATATTAATCTATTTCATTCTATTCAGCCATATTTTCTCACCATCTTTATATATGGCTCTCTATAAAAATCCTATTTTTCTGAGCCAGGTGTGGTGGCGCACGCTTGTAATCCCTGCGCTTGGGAGGCTGAGACAGGTAGATCGCGCAGGTTCAAAACCAGCCTCAGCTACTTAGTGAGGCTCTCAGCAACTTAGTGTGAGCCTATTTCCAAATAAAAGAAAACACAAAATAGGTCTGGGAGTATAGCCCAGAGGTAGAAAGCCCCTGGGTTCCACCCCCAGTATCACACACACACATACACACACACACACACACACACACACACACACACACACACACACAAATATCCTATTTTTCTTTTGGAATTTCTAACATTTGAGTTTCTCATTCTTTAGGGAAAAAATGCCCTTCATTTGACTTTTGTGTCCTTTCTCTGTTTTTTTTTTTTTGTCTCTTAACCACACTTTTTAGATAAGATTTCTCTATGAATACCCTTTTTTTTTTTTTTTTACCACTTGCTTTATTTTTATTAAGCCATATGACCTGGTTACCATTCAATTGAATCCTAACAAAACTGATTTGTGATCTGATTTTCTTGATATAAAACAGGAACACATAGTATAAAAAGCAGAAATGGAAGATATTTTACGTGTCAGCTCAAAGATGAGCAGCTTGCCAAGGCAGTCTTTATGTCTTCTACAACTTTACCATCCAGTATGGTGGCCGTTAGCCCCTGTGACTCAGGGGCAACCGAAATATAACTAGCATGACTGATGTAGTGGGGGTTTAATTTAATTTTAACTGATTTAAATTTAATCTTCTAAAACTGATACCTGATTCAGTTAGTAAAAAACTTTAAGTATGTTTGGAACAAATTCGGTATGTCGGTTTACTTTTTCAGCTGTAAATTTGATGAAATCAAAATGATTTTTGTCTTGTAATTGATTTGACTTAACAATTCATGAAGATATTCTGCATCTTAGTGGAGACACTCTCCTATTTGATACTGGGAAAACTGAAGTGATTAGATGAGGCACAGCTCACCAAGAAACAATACCTCTGAAGCTCCAGATACCTTTGACATAAAGAATTATTTTGTTCTATTACGGTAACTATGAGTATGATTCTCTCAGCTAAAAACTGAATGGTCCATATTCTTTCCCATGTTATAAGTACTTCTGATAGTACCTCCACTGGAATTTCTGAAGGTGAGTTCAAGGTGGCTAGGTCAAGTTCCTAGGGTGAAGGGCATTGCCAGAGAACCAGAATAATCTCAACTACTTCTAGTATCTTGCGCCTTCCTGATCCTTTGTTGGCTTTTTTTTTTTTTCAATCATTTTCAAACAAGAGAATAAAGTTTTCATGAGCATATCTTAGCTTATGGAAGCTAAGGCTTGGATTTATCCATTATTAGGAGTATTACTTCAAACATAACACTGCAGCAGCCTCATCTTCAATTTCTTCATGTATATAATATGCATAATATAAGTATATCTCATGAGATTTTTCTGGGGATTAAGGAGCGATCATGTTACAAACTTTAAATCACATGGCTTGGCATATAGTAATAGCACAACATGTAAGAATCTTTTGTAACTAATATCTATTAAATATTTGTTGGATAATTTACTTTTTTGGTAGTAGGAATTAAACCCAGGAGTATTATACCTCTGGGAGACACCCTCAGTCCTTTTAATTATTTATTTATTTATTTATTTATTTTTTATTTTGAAACAGGGTCTTGATATATTGTTGATGGTTTTGCTAAGTTGATAAGGCTGGCTTCGAACCTGTGATCCTTCTGTCTCAGCCTCCCAAGTACTGGGATTATGAGCATGCACTACCATCTCTTGCTGAATAATTTACCTTTTAATATTTAGCCTCCATAATCCACTAGGAAAGTAAGAATTCTTACCCTTCTTTTGCACACGATAAAACAAAAGTTCAAAAATGCGATATTTGCCTGGGACAGTTACATTTGAAGGCATGAATGGCATATAAGTGGTTAAAAGCACAGAATGAACTCTATCTGTGTCCTGGGAAAAGTTTAACAAGTCTCCTCACTGTCTCTGTGTCTGAAAAATTAAGGAGAATAATTATTCTTACACATGTGATTTTTAAGAAGTTTAAATGAGTTAGGATTCATGAAAGGAAAGTGTATGCCACATACTAAGTGATGCATCTAATTTATTTTATAAAATATTACGTTTTTTCTATCTATGACTTAGAAAGTGTGAAGTCTAGGTTCTTGCTAAATATTTCCTTCAATCTTAGGGGAAAAATGCAGGAGCTTTGGAAACAAAGCTTCCTTCTATCATTTCGCTGCAGCTCAAATCTGGTCAAAGCCACTTGGTACAGTCTTATTCTTTTAATGATGCTGGGGTACAATAGTACCTCTATTTTTGGGACATTCAGCAGTGACAGCCTTTTGTAGACCATTGTAAACCTGGGATCATGCCTCTCTTGCATTTCTTCTGCAAAATGCCAGCCTTCCCCTGTGGCTGGAATTCTTCTCACCATGACTGACACCTAACACATGTTCTGCTGCCAAATGCACTCTTTTCCTCTGGCTGGGCATCTGGATTTGGCACCAGCTTTCATTTCATTGAGAGATGTGGTGTCAATCAGCCCTGCATTGCTGGGTAAGATAAGTGGGCAGAGAACACATTTTTGAAGCCAACTTATAGAGCTTTGGGATTCTACCTGGGCTGGGAAATTGAGCCGAGGGATCTCAGGCTTTCTTTTGCTCTCTGCAATGCCTGTTATGATGTGTTCCCAGGATTTCTTCTTTGCCTTTAAATGGTAGATTTTTCAAAGGACTAACACTTGTCTGTATATTTGACCAGATCTAATACAGTGAGGGTGTCAAAATGATCATTATATATGTCGTGTGTGTGTGTATGTGGTGTGTGTGTGTGTGTGTGTGTGTGTGTGTGTGTGTGTGTGTGTTTTACTGGAGATTGAACCCAGGACCATTCTACCTCTGAGCTATAGCCCCAGCCCTATTTTATTTTTATTTTAAAACTGGGTCTTACTAGGTTGAGAATATCACTACTTGCTGAAGTTGACCTTGAACCTGAGATTTACCCACCTGTTTCAGCTACGTCTATCAATCCCATACTATATTTATTTTGAGAGATTTTCTTGAAGACTAAGAGCACTTCTAATACCGGATGCTCGTGCTTTTAATGTTCTGTTACTAAAAGGGAATGGAAAAAATAGAATTTATGCTCAGATACCTAGAAGTAAATTTAATAGTAAGCCTCTGAAAATTTCAGCCACTGATTTTAAGGAATAAAAGACACAGTTCTAAAATTTTACTTATTTTTGAATGAATCAGTCAGTCATTAAATATTATTTTTTATGCTATTTACTTTTATTATTGAACAAGTGTGTGGCTGAAGGTACAATTTTTTTTTCCTCTTTTATTTTTTTTTATTGGTGCACTGTATTCATACATCATAGTAGGATACATACTTTTGTAGACATACATGCACACTTTTCCCAGTCAGCCCCCACCCAATGCCCACCCCATTCTCTCCCTATCCCTCCCTCCCATGCTTGGCTTAGTAGTTGACATCTAGTATTATGGCAATTTATCTAAAATTAAAAATGATAATCTCACATAACAGTTTCATTTGTCTGATACCAAGCTTTTGATGACTTAAAGATAACATTTCAATATTTCTTTTTGCTTTCTTTCTTACCAGAGAATTTTTTTTCTATTTTTTAGGTGATACTATCATATATTTATATATTTATTTTTCAGAAAAAAATCTATCCTAATATGGAATATGGACTCTAGGTACCCAAAACGATCTTGAAAAAGAACAAAGCTAGAAGATATATATTTCTGATTTCCAACGATATAAAGCTACAATAATTGAAACAGTGTAGTACTATTCTAAAGGCAGATATATAAACCAATGGAGTTAAATAAAAGCCTAGAGCTAAATTCTTCCCTATATTGTCAAGTTATTTTTGACAAGGTTTCCACGAACATTTGGTGGTGGAAATATTAATCTTTTAACTAAATATTGTTAAAATATAATAATTACATGGAAAAGAATAAAATTGGACCCTTACCTAATCCCATATACAAATATTAACTCAAAATAGATAATAGACCTAAATATAAATCTTAAGACTATAAACTTTTAGGAGAAAATATGGGTCATTAAACCTCACAACATTGAAATTGGCAGTGATTTCTTGGTTATGATTTCAATGGCACAGGCAACAGAGGAGTATACAAACTCCGTAAAAAATAAAAAAAAATATTGTATATCCAAAGACAATGTAAACAGAGTTAACAGTTACTAATAGAATGGGATAAAATATTTCCAAATGCTATATCTGAAGGTATATTAATGTTCCAACTAGAAATCCTAGAAATTAACAACAATAAAGGCAAACAATACCCTTTAGAGATAGGTAAAAGACTAACATAAATAATGAATCTCCACAGATAACCAATCTTAGTTGTCTGTTGGATGGAAAATCTTGTTTCTCTAGTTCTGGAGTGTGTTACCTATTTCTTCTTTGTAGTTAATCTCTTTGAGTATTTTCTCTAGTGCTGGTTTTGAAGACATAAATTCCTTCAGTTTCTGTTTGTCATGGAAGCTTCTTATTTCTCCATCTAATTTGATAGAAAGTTTTGCTGGGTAGGAAATTTTTGGCTGGAAGTTGTTTTCTTTCAGAGTTTGGAATATGTTACTCCAAGCCCTTCTGGCTCTCATAACTTGGTTTGGGAAGTCTGGAGTGATTCTAATTGGTTTGCCTCTGAATGTCACTTGGCCCTTTGCTTTTGTTGCCTTTAAGATTCTCTGCTTGGCTTCCACATTGGTCATTTTGACAATTATGTGGCGTGGGGATCCTCTTCTCCGATCCTGTCTAAAGGGAGTTCTATAAGTTTCCTGGACCTGTGTATCGACCTCTTGCTCTATGTCTGGAAAATTTTCTGCTATTACTTCCTTGAAGAGATTGTTGATCCCTTTGCTTTCACTTTCTTTTCCCTCCTCTATTCCAATTATTCTTAGGTTAGCTCTCTTAAAATGGGCCCATATTTCTTCAATATCAGATTCCTGCTGTCGGATATTTTTTTCTAGATTAGAAACGATGCGTTCATTTTTGGATTGCTCATCTTCTAAGAGCGAGATTCTGTTCTCCATGTGTTCTAATTGGTTGTTTGTGCTTTGAATTGAGGCCTTTACTTCATTAATTGCATCCTTTATCTCTCTTTGGCTCTCTCTGAGTTCTTTTCGAAGCACCTCTATTATTTCTACAGTTATTTTCCTGATTTGATCTTCTAGAAATCTCTGATTTTCAGTTTTATCGGGTTCTGATGTTGTGGGGTTGTGGGCATTTATTGCTCCAGTGTTATTCCTCTTTCCCATGATTTCGGAAGTTTGTGCCTTCTCTGGGTTCTTCCCTTGGGTCACTATGACTTCACTTAAGGTGTTCTGGATCTCGAGTCAGTAGTATCTCAGACCCCACTACTCCTTTACTGGGTTGTATCACAGAGTCTCCGACCCAGAGAGTCGATAGAGGCTGCTTTAGACTGTGGGGTGTGCCAGGTTGCATGTTCTCCTATGGTGTGATATCTCTGCCACCGCCCCTCCCTCACTGGGTCAAGTCCCAGGGAGTACAGTACTGGGATTTCTCCTCTGTGGCCCGCAATTTGACTCACTGTTCTTGAGTATGCAGATGTAGCTGTACTGGCCTCGCTGAATTCGGTGCTGCTGCCGCCGGTGGCAATATGGCGCCTCTGCTACGCCCTCGGCTGTGGGGCTGGTGTTTTTCTTGTTGGTTTTGATTTCCACTCTGAATCCCTGCAGCGTGTGCTGAGCTCGGCCACTGGGAGCTTTAGATGCTCTCTGCGTGGAGAAATCCCACCTGGCTGTTCCGCAGTGGCTCACCTCGGCTTGCTGTAGCCGTCCGGTGAATTCGCTGGTGCCGCCGGCAGTATGGCGCTGCTGCCGCGTCTGCCGCGTCCTCGGGCGTGAGGCTCCTCTGTGGCTCTGTTCTCAGTGTGCTTTCTCTCTGGAGCCTGGTGATTTTTTGTTTCACTGGTGATGGTGTTTTCTGGCTATGAAAGGCGCTGATTTTGTGGTAATGGAGATTTGTTGTTAGCGGGGCTCTTAAGCCCCGCTTTTCTTGGTCGCCATCTTCCCGGAAGTTCTCATTAAATATTCTTAAGTGAACTTATCAAAATTGGCTTTAGGAGATACCTTTCCATACCAGACAGGGGCTGAAAAACTAGTCTGCACCAGAATCATATTGCTTCCTTTTTTGTTTTTCTTGGTACATAAAGTTTTACTAGAGTGTAGTTTTACATTTATATAGGAATTCTCAAAGAGGTTCTTATATTAAAATGATAGAATTACAACAGTAATAATATAACCTATAAAGACAAAACTTTTACTCTCTGGCCCTTTGTGTTACTCAGTGAAGCCCTAGGCAAAACAAAAACACATTGTTGTGTCCCAGGAAAGCTATACAAAACTGGGATGCAGGCTCAGTATCACTATACAAAACTGGGCTGCAGTGTGTGGACTACTATTAAAATAAAAAGTGAGGCGATTTGTTTATTTTGAAATGATATATTAGCTTTATTTATTTGTACATATTTTCTACAAATCTAAATAGAGTTTGAGGATTTAAAAAACACATAGCTAGTGTTAAGTATTGAACAAGGGAAGATGCACATCGTAAAGTAAGTACCCACGGCATAAGGAGGAAAATAAACTTGTACAACAATGGGGTACTGAGAAAATAATATAAGAGACATTAAACCATTTTACCATAATTTTAGATGGAAACAGACAGAGGGCACATTTACAGCTAAGGTTTTTGTTTTAATTGGTAAATAAGTTTAGAATCAAATATACTAGCTATGCAACCTGGACCATAGTATCTAACCTCTTTGTACCTCAGTTTTACATACATAAAAACAAGGATATCAGTGTTTATCTCAACTGATTTTTGTAGACAATATAAAAATATTTTTGGTCAGGAACTAGCAAATGTAAGATCTTTTCTAAATGTCTCTCAGCATCTTTTCATTTAATATCTCTAGCCCACAGACCATGAGCCACTTAGAATTAAAATGTAGATGGGGGGGGGAGGGAAGTGCACTAAGCATAGTCTGAATGTAGGCCATTTTCAATATAATCCACATAAAAATAAATAAAAAAGAATTAAAATGTAGAAAAATATCATCTCCACCAAACACTAAGTAAATTGTTTATCTCAGAGAAATGGGGACAAAAGATATCATTTTTTTCAAATCATCGTTAATATATTTAAAGAGTTTTGTTTGACTTGTATGAATATTTATTGAGAAAGGAAGCAAAGAATGATGTTTAAAACCCCATACCGTTTTGACGTAACAAACCTCTCCAATTCTAATTTAACCCTATGTTAAAAAAAACATAAACCTACTAAGTGTTGTGGTAAAGTCTCATGTTCTTAAAGTACATGAGACTTTAATATAGTTTTACATTATTTTTCCCATTTCACATTGTTTATAAGTCTCTCTGCCACATCACTGAACCAAAGATTCTCTACAATCGCTTTTAAGAATTAAGCATCCAGGACCAAATGCTTCAAAACCATCTGTATGCATGTTTTAAACCAGTGAAAAATGAACGTGTTCTAAGCAAATGGTGCCCTTGGGCCATCGCAGGAATGTGGTTGCTGAACATCGTTCATCACAAATCTCTAAACATGGGATTGTGGGAAATTCTGCTTATACTAGGTTGAAATCTAAAAGTAAAAGAAGGAAGAAAGATATCCCCTTGCCTCTATTCATCATCTACTTATTTTCTTCTCTAACCTCTTAGTGTAGTACAGCATACTTCTTTTCACTCTATAAAATCAAAAACATCTGGTACAAAAAGAAAACATGTATTGGAGCATCACCAGGCAGATGGGGACTTCTCAGACAAACGTGCGTTTCAGGGTCAGCTGTAATCTTTGTGAAGTCTTGTTTAAACTCATGCAAGAAGCTTTTTTCTTTTAGTCATCTAATCCTTCAGGTTTAGTCAGAATAAAATGCTTATAAACAGTGATGTTAGAAATATTAACGATACAATGAATATAAATCACTACCTATTGATGTACTAGATCTCCAGGCAGTTAAATTCTTCCCTAAAACCCATAAGTTTTTTTTTTTTTCCCTTAGGAGCAGACATAGTGGTGCATGTCTATAATCTCAGTACATGGGAGGCTGAGAAGGGAGACTCTCATGTTTCAAGGACAGCCTCAGTATTTTAGTGGGATGCTTAGCAACCTGGTGAGACTCTTGTTTCAAAATTAAAAAAAAAAGAGCTGGGGGTGGGTGGGGTGTATTTTAGAGGTAGAATCCCCCGGATTAAATCTCAAAAACTATCAAAAAAAACCTCACCAATATTTTAGACTAAAAATATAGAGTGTGATTCTAAAACTGGAAAAAGGAATAAGTGAAAATAGATAATGGAATTAAAACAACTGGTTTTTGCTGAGTCTTCCTAAGTTGCTGAGGCTGTCCTTGAACGTACAGTCCTTTTATCCAGCTTCCCAAATACTGGAATTATAGGTGTGCACCGTCATATACACCAAAGAAGATAATTTAGAAGTAATTTAATACTTCCTTATGGAAACAAGTAGCCTTCTTTTGGAAGAGCATGCAAAAAATTGGAATGTTAAAACATGATATTTGAACCCCAAAGAAATAAAGCTGATTTTTTTGACTGCTGGACAGTCTCCCCTCCATCATCATGGTTCCTTAGTGGAAATAATATAAAAAAAATGCTGGGAGAAAGAATATGAGATATAGAGATTGAAGATGAAAATTTGATCCTCATCTCTATCCATTTTTTAATTTTGAGTCACTGAACATATTGCTTTATCTCTTTGACTCTTAGATTATGCATCTGTAAAATGAGAAACAGGTCTTTATAATAGATGTCTAGAGGACAAATAAGATTATATGAAATTGTAACCAGAAAGAATTTCTGAGATTCTTGAGCAGTAAAACAATATAAGGGTGTAAGTTCTGTTGCTAGGAGCTGATGAATCCTCTGTTTGACCTGTAAGATGGACTTAAAATGACAGATTCAAAAAAGCCCTTTTTTTGAAGTTTGTTCTCTGAAGTCATATGTCTTAACATTACTTTAAGCACCAAAAGATTTTTTTTTACTGAATAGAGATTAAATTAAGCCTCTTTTGATTTCCATATGTGTAAAATTAAAAATAGAAATTACCTGAGTGATTGTTCTGAAAATTAAAAAGAGGTAATACATACGGAACTATCCTTATAGGGACTTACAAATCAGACTCTCAAAACTGTAAATTCCTTCTTTTTTCTCCCCATTTCTATCAGTTACTTGTCTCTTATAAGTTTCTTCCAACGTGAGGAAAATTTTCTGGGGCCTAGATACTGTTCTAATAGATTTCAGTGGTATCCCTGGAAACATTCTGAGGGGCACAACCTTATGAAGTCTTCTTGCTCAGAATTATAATAGTCACCAATTACTTTGGGGAATTATCTCTGAATAACTTTTTTTTATGAGGATGGAGAGCACTGAGCAATTCCACACAACCCTTTCATAGAGTTAAAAATCAGCTTTCCTTTTCTCTAGTTGGGAACTTTGAGTATTTAAGGCTTTTACTATGCCTGTTTACAAGGTCATTAGCTATTTAGGGTTTTTGTTTTTGTTTTTGTTTTTGTTTTTTTTTGGTGGTACTGGGGTTCCTGGAAGCCCTTCTACCTCCGGGCTACACTCCCAGACCTATTTTATATTTTTGAAACAGGGTCTCTTACGCCAGCGTGGCTGGCTTCGAACCTGCGCGATCCTCCTGTCTCCGCCTCCCAAGCACGGGGATTACAAGCGTGCGCCACCACGCCCGGCCTTAGGGTTTTTTTTTTTCTAAACACATGTCACAAATTTTTAGCAGTCTTCCAATTCAGCATTTTTAAATTTACCAATTATAAAATATATCTTCTTTTTTTTTTTAGTTTGTATTACATGATGCCTGGAGTTTAAATTTGAAAATATCATCTGCTAACTAATTTTTGGAAGTCTAACTAAATTATAAGGTTTTTAGATTTTTTTTTAATCAAGCACGTCTGTCAATCAAAAATGACTGGCAATAGTTTCAAATACACATATTTATAGCAGTGGTTTCCTTCTTTTCTTCAGGCTAAGGTTTATTGAATACTTCCTAGATGCTAAAGTACTCTACTAAGTACATTTATTATTTCTTGTTGTTTGATTCTAATATTTTCTTTATGGTTTTTCCAGAGAAAACTGAGCTTCAGAAGAGCTCTGTTGAGGAAAAGAAACTTAAACGAGATCACTCAGATAGTATATTATATATTTCAGTCAAAGTGGATAACCAAAATTTATAGTTGTTCTTCAACCATTCTTTTAGCCAAATTATTCAGTACCCTCCATTATATTTTCCCTATTCTCTTTCCTTCCCTCTCATTCTTATAATTTGAAATACAGAAAATTAGACCAAATATCAGCCAGCTTTAAAATGTATAGCAGCTTCTGACAATACACCAAACAAGATTTTGGGGGAGAAGTTTTTTTTTGTTTTTTTTTTTTCAGTGCTGGAGATGGAACCAGGGGCACTCTACCTCTGAGTTATACTCCATCCCTATATTTTAGTCTTTATTTTGAAACAGGGTCTCACTGAGTTGCAAAGGGTTTTACTAAGTAGTTGAGGCTGTCCATGAACCTGGATACTCCTCTCTAAGCCTCCCAAATGCTGGGATTACAAGCGTGCGCCACCACGCCTGGCTTTTTGTGTGTGTGTGTGTGGGGGGGGGACTCTTAATTCTTCAATCTTTATTTCTATGAAGAATGGGAATTGCACCCTATCTACCTCTTACTGTTTATATCCAAATTTATGAAAAAAAATGAGTTGATTGCACTTATGGTTTCAAAGCTGAAAGGATCTCTTTTTCCATCGATGTCCTTGCTTTCCTGACCAAAGTCTTTTACCACCACACCACTGCCCTCTTAAAGGAGGAGGAAGAAGATTCTAAAGATTTCCCTTACATACCCACACATCCAGGGGTGCTAGATTCTGATAATGGAGAGCAAGGGACAAGTTGGACTGTGAGAGCCTACGTGTCCCTTCCTTCCTGTGCCCTGAGATGCAGGTTGTGGCTATACAAGCTTGATAAGCATGAACAGGTGAGGTTGGCTTAAGCCAGAATGACAGTCTTTGTTTCTCTTCTTTTAGATGAGCTCAATTTCCCATGTGGATCAGCAAAGTCACTCTATGACTTTGGGCTTCCTCTCAGCCTGCAATCCAGATGCCTCTGGGAGTTGTTGTGAGTCTCAGTTTATTAATATTTGCAAAAGTGCTTTCAGGTCCTTTGCTGAAAGGCATTATAGAGAAGCAGAGGGTTATTATTAAGGATGACATTTGCTCATTGTGATTAAAAATGACAAAATGAAATTTCAAGCACAGAAGTCAACGCTGTAATTTAATGTATAAAGGTGTCTTCGCACATCAACATCCAGCCAAGTGAGGTCCATCTGTATTACAGAGATTTTCCTAGTTTGCTTTCAAATGAGGACTGGTTTTCAAGTGAGAATTGAATATAAGCAGACATCATCAGAGGCCAAAAATATACCGTTTCAGCTAATTGCATCCGTTTGCACAATGTTTTTTTTAAATTCTCCTCCTTAATTTATCACGGGCTGCAAATGGAGCCCAGAGAGCTATGCACTGAGGCCATGTCCACATGGTTTTATTTACCATTGCACACAGAATTTTATTGGGCTATAAAATAAATGGATTTCAGCTGAAACAATTAGAAGAGTACCTTCTAAGGCCACTGTGAAAATTAGCTCATACCCCATGGACTTGCATTATGCAGAAAAGAAATGGGATAGAAGCTTGAGGAAGATGGCGAAAGGTTTCTACTCGTATTTCTGTTACCATCTTTGAAGATGTTGTTTGTGACATTCACTCCCCCCAAGCTAAAACAGTTGCAGAGTACATTATAAGTAAGGAGAGTCTGACACAACAAAATACACTTGGCTGGAAATATGTTTTAGGCAAAATTGAACTTGCTTTTTGAATGGAGATTGGGGAGACAAAGTGAAGACTTTATAAGAAATTAATTTTCTGAATTTTGATTCTATTTCTCTCTTCTTTAACGGGTTAAGGCAAACTCTCCAGTTGTTTAATATACAATTTAGTATAAATGTAAAATGCAAGAAGAAACTGTGGCAATGCTTTTGAAGTCTCTCTCTCTCTCTCTCTCTCTCTCTCTCTCTCTCTCTCTCTCTCTTTCTCTCTCTCCTTCCTTCACTACCACTGGTTATATTAAATAACCTTAAAAATGTTCAGCACTGTATTGCTCTGGGCTCAAATCAGTTATATAAACAGTATCTTTACCGTGTGACCCTTCATCTCTTAGTTTCAGTTGTGACACTAATTCTCTATTTATCAGGAAAATAGCCTGAGTTAGAGAGAACAACCACTCTCCCCTACGTACATGTGTAGGCATAAAGCAATGCTATGAATCTGTTGAGCAATGTTTGAACATCCCATCCACATAAACGATTAAAAACTGAGCCTGGTTTGGTGGTGCATGCTTGTAATCCAAGCATTTGGGTGTCTGGAACAGGATGGTCACAACTTTACAAACAGCCTCAGCTACTTAGTGAGGCCCTTTGCAAGTTAGTGAGAACCTGTTTCAAAATAAAGAATAAAAAAAATTGGCCTGGAGATATAGCTCAAAGGTAGGCCCTTGGGTTCCATCCCCAGTCTCTCTTTTCTCTCTCTCTCTCTCTCTCTCTCTCTCTCTCTCTCTCTCTCTCTCTCTCTCTCTCTCTCTCTCTCACACACACACACACACACACACACACAGAATTAAAAACTAAGAGTTTTCAAAGATCCAAGAAGAGGTAGATAAAAGGATTATTTGAAGATAGCTGTTACTGACTGCATAATTTCTACCATCCCTTGGAGAAACCATGGTCCTATTATCTGGGAATCTTATCCTTAGTGAGAAGCCTTTCAAGGAGTCATTCAGATAATATGAGCCTATAGCACCTCCTATTCATAATTCCTGCTTTAAATAAAAGTAAAACAAACTGCGGACTTGGATTGGACTGTATCCTGGATCTCGAGAGGAGGACAGAAGCTTTGGCAGAAGATCTAGGACAGTAATTCTGTGTAGAGATTGTCCTAGAGTGTACTTGTGCTAAGGATGTTGAAGTGTTTCTGAGAACTACAGAGATGATGAGGGTAGGTAAACAGGGAAAGCCCATAGAGGACTGTGTTGTTCTGTCCTATGGGGCAGACATGGAAGGACTAAGGAAACCTCAAAAGAGAAAATGGAGGATGGAGGTGTACCTCCCGGTGCCAAATAAAGGATGAAAAGAAAATAAATGGATAGAAAAAAATCTTAAATTTTTTCATTAGTCCTATGACCTCTTCAAGGAGCTTCAAGGTCTCTGGTCTAATTTCAAGTCTTTGATCCATTTTGAATTGACTTGTGTAGGGCGAGAAAGTAGGTTTTATTTCATTTTTCTGCATATGGTTAATCAGTTTTGCCAACACCATTTGTTGAACAGTTTTTATCTTTTTTCCAGTGTATGCTTTTGGCCCCTTTGCCAAAAGTCAATTGGCTGTAAGTGTAAAGATTTGTTTCTGAATCTTCTATTCTGCTCAATTGGTCTGTGTATCTATTTTTGTGCTAGTACCATGCTATTTTTATTACTATGGCTTTGCAGTATAGTTTGAAGTCAGGTACTGTGATTCTTCCTGCATGGCTCTTGTTGCTGAGAACTACTTTGGCTATTCTGTTTTTTTTTTTTTTTTTTTTTTTTTTTGTTGTTGTTCCAAATGAATTTAAGGACTGGTTTTTCAATGTCTGTGAGGAATGGCCTCAGTCATTTAATGGATATTGCATTGAATCTGTAGATCACTTTTGGAAGATTGGCCATTTTGATGCTATTTCTTCTGCCTATCCAAGAACATGGAAGATCTTTCCATCTTTTGAGGTCTTCTATTTATTTTTCAATGTTTTATAATTTTCTTTGTAGAAGTCTTTCACTTCTTTGGTTAAGTTTATTCCTACGTATTTTATTTTTGTGGGATATCCTGAATGAAAATCCTGTATTTCTTTCTTTTTTTTTTTCTTTTTTTTTTTTTTTGGTGATACAGGGGTTCCTAGAAGCCCTTTTACCTACGGGCTACACTCCCAGACCTATTTAATATTTTTTTATTTGGAAACAGGGTCTCTTAAGCCAGCGTGGCTGGTTTCAAACCTGCGCGATCCTCCTGTCTCCACCTCCCAAGCGCGGGGATTACAAGCATGTGCCACCATGCCCGGCTTCTGGATTTCTTAAAAAAAATTTATTTTTCATTAGAGAGTTACACTCCCAGTACTTCTGTAGTTCTGTAGTTATTTAACCTCAGGCAAAGAAGCACCCACAATAACGAGCCTGGATCCAGAAAAATATGCTAAAGTTTCCAGAAATGTCATGTTTGTGCTGGTTTTACCATCTAGAATCAAGGTAGATGACCCTGCTGAAATGTAAGGAAATGGTGAGGTAGAGGGGTAAAGTTGTTTTATCCCCTTACATTTGTCTTGCTTATTTGATGCAAGTGCTTTATGTGTGAATTGGGGGTGAATTTAATGCCATTTGATCAATTAAAGATTTATTGAGTGAGTGTCCATAAAATAGGAAGCATTGGGAGATGTAAAGCTGAGCAAATCAAATCCTCTTTTCAGAGATGTAATTTCTAACCTGCTCAGAATATGAGAAGATACTAGGAAAGACAATGGCCTATAGATGTTTCTTTCAGGATTCTGTGATTTTCTGTACCTTTCTGCTTCCACAAGAAAGATTTATTGTGTCATTACCTGGTGCCCTTGTATATGATCTTCCCTCATGAAAGATTCTCTTTTTCCCCAGTCTTGGATGTTTTCATCAGCTTTCTACCTTGCCTTTCTCCTGCTCTGTTCTGCATCACTGGGGTACTTGTTCCTAAAGATTGTATTTCCCAGTCTTCCTAATTGAGCTTGGCAAATAGTGGGCACTCTTAGAATATTGCAATGATGGAGGATCTTTGGAGACATGGAGAGACAGAGTTTTTTTGTGTGTGTGTGTGGGTCTGTGGATGGAACCCATTGACATTCTACCTGTGAGCTACACACCCTGCCCTATTTTTTATTCTTTTTAAAATTTGAAACAGGGTCTCACTAAACTGCGGAGGGCCTCACTAAGTAACTGAGGCTGTCCATGAGCTACGATCCTCTGGTCTCAGCCTCCCGAATGCTGGGATTACAAGCATGTACCACCATGCCCGGCTACTACTAGAGCTTTTTAACATAAAACTTATCTTTATCACTCAATCGAAACCTAGAATCTCCTTAAAAACAAAGATTGGCTTATTAATATATTCAGGATTGACTACATCTTTTGGGAGATCTGATGCAAATAAAAGAAATCATGAACTCTTATTCAAAAGATAGGAAAAAGGATGTTTCCTTCCTTTCCCTGTCTTGTTACTGACTTGTAATAGTGTTTTTACTTTTTATTTAATATCACTATACTTTTGATACAGGGACATATAGGGAATAAAAATAGACTCTCAAATGTACTGGGCACTCCACATATGATTTGGCATGAATACTTGTACACACAAAAACCAAATAGGCCAGATTCCCTTTTCTGCCAGGTGCTGAATCACTACATCTAGAGACTGAGTCAGGCATCTATCCTCTGTGTGAGCTTACTAAATCAACCCATCATGGCTGAGTACACTCCCTTCAAGGCTATTGCAATAGCTGCACCAAGATGCAGTAGGTGGGCTGGCCTTCACCAAGTTCTCCTTCAAAGCACCTTGATACTGACATTCCTTTAGGGATATCCCTAGACTGACCATTGCCATGTTCATGCCTTGGCCCCCATTAAGAGTGAAGAGTAGCACTAATCATCAGGAATGGCCAAAAACAGGACAGCCCAGGTTGCTAGGGAACAGAGAGAAGATGGCCAAGAATTTATCCTGGGAAGAGTGGCTGGAGGTGAAAATACATGTTGAATCTTTGAGTTCCATCAGACTGTATAAAACACAAACTTGAACATAAAATTATTAAGAATCTCAGCCAGACATGGTGGCATAATTCTTATAATTCCAGTGCTTGGGAAACTGAGAGGAAGATTATAGGTGCAAAACCAGCCTCAGCAACCTAAGTTGAGTCCTGACAACTTAGTGAGATTCTATTTCCAAACAGAAAATAAAATAGGACTGGGGGGTATATCTCAAAAGTACATATACATACACAAAAATAATTATTAAGAGCCACAAGACAGTCACCGCAGGGAGTGTAGGACCACAATTCCAAAGGTGTGATCTTGTGTTACCAAAACTCGTGCCATGTCTATGAAGTGGACCCTGCATGTACACACTCTCCACTACCTATTGGTTTACAAATACCAGATTATAAGTAAATGAACACAAGAATGAATGAACAAATTACTAAATATATTAACAAGACAACAAATCAATTTATCAGATTTGCCAGTAATAGTCTACTTCATTCAAACACGAAAGAACAATCCCACAATTAGTTAGTGGTTAATCAGTAATGTCCACATTCCAATTACTCTTTATGGCCAAAATAACTTCTAAACTCAATGTATCTACTACTCTTTCTAAACTTTGAAATGAAGACTAGTGGAACCTTCATCACATAGCTAAGTTATATTCCCAAATAATTAAATTGTTTTGTTTTGTGGTCCTGGAGATAGAACCCAGAGGAAATATACCTCTGAGGTATACTCCTAGACTTATTTTTAGTTTGAAACAGGGTTTTAAGTTGCTGAGAGTCTCACTAAATTGCTGAGGCTGATCTTACACTTTGATGCTCCTGACTTAGCCTCTGAAGTACTGGGATTGCAGTTGTTTACCACTATACATGGTTAAGGATTAAGTTATTAATCCACAGGAGTGAAAAAACTAGATGGCAATGATGTCAGGCAAAGATTCTCATTGGTAATGCTCTTGCTTCATTCTTATGGTATTTCTGAATTTCAGCTTTCTCCTCTGTGTAAGACCTTTATGTACTTTCTAAATTGGAGCTGCCTCAATTGCTTGGATGGCTTGCAAGCAGTAAGGGTTCTTTCTGACCTTGCACATTGAAGACAATTTTCTGAGGCAGGTTGTTTCCTGCCTTCATATTTTAGCTGCAAAAAATTTGGAATTTAGGGGAAGAGGACAAAAGGGACTAAGAGACATGGCTGTTTAACTAGATATCAGATACTACTTTGAATGCTTTTTATATGTTATTATACTGGATCCGTATGCCAACCAAGCTTATGAAATAGCTATAATTATATCTATAAAACCAATGAGGGAAAGGATTCTCAAAGAAGGCAAATAAATTAATTTAATTTTCTCACTTGTAAATGGAATGAATACCAGGGATTTCAATACTAATATACTATATTCTAAAGTCTAGGCATTTTCTACAAATAAATGAATGAGCCAATAAATAAATACTTTAAATATTTTATTTGATTATTTTGGTTTGACCCAGCTGTAGACAGGAACACGTAGAAAATCTTAGAGGTTTCAGAGAGCTTCATTTTAAAAACTTAAGTCACAAGCCATGTGCAGTGGCACATACGTGTAATCCCAGTACTTTGGAGGATGAGGGAAGATCACAGATTTGAGAACAGTGCAAGGTAACTAGTGAAACCTTGTCTTAAAACGAACAAAAAATAGGACTGGGAGCATAGCTCAGATAGAATGTGCCTAGTTTTATTCCCTACTAACACGCACGCACACACACACACACACACACACACACACACATACACACATTAGATTGCAGTGAAAGAATAACTGATGTAACAATTATAAAAAAACTAAAGTGTTTTTTTTTCTTCAAAATTATCATTAGCAGCACCATTAACTTGAACCAAACACCTAACTCATTTAGTAACAAAGTATTTGAAAAAACAAATAACCTCAATATATGGCCCTTTCTCAGTTACTATTTCAATAGAATCTGAATTTCTTCCTTTACTAATTATTTTCTGTCCCTTTTATCCTCTGAAATCTAGGTGAATAGCACCTCCAGGGTGTTACAAACAAATTAGACACACAAATAGTCATGGACAATTTTCATGTGATGTTTTTTCTGGGCTGCACATCCTGTATAGGATTTTATTGGGTGGGTTAATTTCTCCTACATATAATTCCTTTTGTGTTTATGAAAAGGAAGAATGATGCTCTGTTATCAGTCCTGAACTCACTGTGGGATTAAGTGCTGCCATGTTTGGCCTTTGATAGAAAAATGATAGGATTCCTCTGCATTGTTTTCTGATGAGGCCATAGCCTTCAGTCATTCTAGGTATATTGAAATGAAACTATTAGAAAAATGTCAATTACAACATTCTTTCTGAGAGCAATTATTTATTTGGCACCATCTCCGCATAGGGCTTTCTGACCAAGATGGAGTGAGGGAGGAGGGAGTCTAATGACAATGGGACCTTACCCCCAAGGGACTTACAGGTTGGTAAGTGAGATAAGAGTCTATGAGAAGGGCTGTCACATATAAGGACAGAAAGAGCCCAAGGCGAGTTCCAAAACAAGAAAGATTGATTCCAGCTGGGAGATTGGGAGAGCCTTTGAGTAGGACATTATGAACAGGGGACAAAGTAAAAATGTTAGAATTGGGTCATTTCTTTAAGTAAAAAAAAAGAAGGAACACCCTTGAAATTTCTGTGGAGTCAGTTCACTGGTAAAGACAGAATATAATCTGTTATTTCTGTTTGTTTTGGTCATTGAATTTATGGAATCACCAGAGGTGGGTTAAAAAAGAGCTGAAAAGTTCCCAAGTCTGCATTTTTAGGTTTCATTTGCTGACTATAAGTGATTTGGCGAAATTGCTGATGGATGGGCTGAAAGACCTCAGGTACAAAATTACAAAATAGTTCATTTATGGTCATCTTTTTCATTTATTAATTTTTTACTTCTCTGTTTCTAAAACATATTAACTATATAAAAGACACCGGGGAGGCACTACAGATCATGTGAGCAATGCAACTGACGTTCTTCCTGTTCTTATAACATAGAAAGCAGATTTTTTTTTTTTTTGGTGGTACTGGGGTTCCTGGAAGCCCTTCTACCTCCGGTATACACTCCCACGGGCTACATTCCCAGACCTATTTTTTAACATTTTTATGTGGAAACAGAGTCTCTTAAGCCAGCGAAGCTGGCTCCAAACCAGCGCGATCCTCCTGTCTCTGCCTCCCAAGCGCGGGGATTACAAGCGTGCGCCACCACGGCCGGCAGAAAGCAGATCTTTCTAACTCCAAGTGTGTCCAACAGACTACAAGCATCACCATCAGCTGTGAACTTTGGGAGACAGGCAGATCCTCTGATTGGCCCAACCCTACTAGGTCAATCTGTGTTGTAACTAGATCCCTAGGTAGTGAAAAGAAGTTACACTTGTAGCCCCAAAAGGAGTCAAGCAAGCAGTCTGCAAGCTTGTGTGTTTTTGTCAAATGCTCAGAACTGAAAATTCATCTATAAAAGCAAGTCTATATGCAAAGCTCTTCTGTCTTGAGAAAGAGGCAGGAGTTTCTAAAGAAGCTTCGCTTATAATGGCTGTCTAGACAGAAAAGCTAATTTTCAGAGAAAATATGAAAATTTATATGGATCGACAAAACCAACAAGCTCGGATTTGTTTTTAAATTCTAAATGGAACTGGAGAAAGCACTTAGAATGACTGCCAGCAACCTAATAATTTACATTCCTTCAATTAAATAAAATCAGCTTTTCTATTTCTTTGCTTAGAACCTACCCTTTTTTGTGTGGTACTGGGGTTCTTGGAAACCCTTCTACCTCCAGGATACACTCCCAGACACCTATTTTTTATATTTTTATTTCGAAACAGTGTCAAACCTCCTGTCTCTGCCTTCCAGGCACAGGGATTACAAGCGTGCGCCACCATGCCTGGCCCTATTTTATTTTATTTTTTTGTCAATCTCACTTTGTGAAAATTATCTACCCTTCAAGTGTCGTAAATAGTACCTTCTCCTTGGCATCTTTCTCAGTGTCTCAGAACAGATATCTCCTATGAGTTACTCCAGAAATATAGCTATAGCTCTCTATGACACTGACATGTTTCTCTCTTCATGTGTACATGGTCAATTCTAAGATTTATTTCTTTCACAGCAATGCTCTTAAGAAAAATGGGTCTATGTCACATCTTAATATGCATAGCCCTTAGCATTTTGTCATGTATATAGTATTTTTTGGCATGTTATCATGCACACAGTAGGACATGTACTTATTAAATGCACTGAGACACAGTAGAATGCCATATTGTTAAATCAGAGATCCAAGAACATTAAAATTAAAAATAAAATCTACAGTGTTTTGAGTCTAGTTGGGGAGGCAAGAAGTTTTATCCTAAACAACCTCTATCACCAACAGAATGAATAACATAATAGAGTTACTAATTTAGCATAATTAAATGCCAAATTATAATATAAAAGACTATAAAAGTTCTGGGGGTGGACATGGGTAAATCAGGATTGAGAGTTTCCCCAAAAAGTGGATAGAATAGGTGAGGCTTGACTTGGGATTTAAAGGATAATACTGAATTGAAGAAGAGAACATATAAATTAGTTAGGCACAGAGATTTTAAGTGTGAGAAGAGTAGAAGGAAAAAATAAAACTTCTCTTGAAAGGTATTTGGATGTTTCAGGTCCTGAAAAGAAGACCCTGTATCAAGTTTAGATTCCAAAAGATGATCGCAATTATACCTCTCACCCTATAAACTCTTCTGCAATGTCACTGTCTTGGTCACCATTCTCACTGCTGTGACCCAATAAGCCTGACCACACACAACTTAGAACAAGAGAGATTTGTTTGCTCACAGTTCTAGGGATTTCAAGGGTTCAGTCTATGTGAGACTGGGTTTATTTATGGCTCAGGGCCTGGTGATAAAAGGCATAGAGAAGGATGAGCAGAGTTGGTATCACATCACAGAGGCTGGAAGCAAGAAAGAGCAAGCAAAGAGATTCAAAGATATGAGCACAGTCCCTAAGACCACACCCTTAGGGACACACCTCCTCCAGCCACACCCCATGTGCCTTGACCACTACCCAATAAGTCTATAATAATTAATTTATCTACTTATGAGATTACAGCTCTCACAAGTTAGTTATATCAACCCTGAACATTAACACATGAGGTCTTCAGGGGACATTCAATATCAAAACCATGACAGTGACCTTATTATTTTCTTGTTGAAAGGTGACTTTATATCCCCTCCTCTTGAATCTTAATAAGTTTATGACTGTTCTGGCCAGTCGAGTAGAATAGAAGTGATATAGGGTGTAGCTCAGTGTTAGAGCGCTTGCTCAGCATCCACGAGGCCCTAGTTCAATCACCAGGACCTTTCTCCACCTAAAAAAGAAATGATGCTAGTTGACTTCCAAGACTAGGACCTAACTGACTAGACAGTTTCTGCTTTGATCTCTTGGGATGTTCACTCTCTTATATCCATTATGTTCTAAATATTACTGCATTTAAAATCAAAACTAGTCTTCACATAGGGATCATCATCACTGACATTTGGCTGTGAGAAGAGTATGAAAGAAAGATACATGGAGACAGAGTTCTGTGAGTTGGTGAAGGCTTTTTCCATGGCAAGAGTTTGCTCGAGTCCTTTTTTGGTAATTTTTTCTCTTTTTTGTGGTACAGTGGTATACACCTGGAATCCCAGTACTTTGGAAGTTCAAGGCTGGCCTGGGACAAGGGTGCATTCCTAGAGGCTAGCCTAACTAATGATCTCTTGAGATATGACCTCTAAAATTGTACTTTGCGTATAAAATGCACGCTAAATAATGAGCCTCTAAAAATGCCCCTTGCCTTTATACTGAAATGATTTCCCCAGAAAGGCTGTCTTCAAGCACATTCATGACTGAGCTCCTCTTTATGCATGTGTTGTCTGTGTAAAAAAAAAAAAAAAAGACCTTATTTTTTTTCCCTAGCTCTTGGAACTGACCTCTTCTGTTTTGCTATAGTAAGTTCTTGAAGATAATTTTTAGTTATTTAAGTAGGAGATTGTTATTTGAAATGTGCTTGTGTGTGTGTGTGTGTGTGTGTGTGTGTGTGTGTGTATGTGAGAGAGAGAGAGAGAGAGAGAGAGAGAGAGAGAGAGAGAGAGAGAGAGAGAGAGAGAGAGAGAGAATGGTGTGTGTGTATTACTGGGGATTGAACCCAAGGGCATTCTATCTATGAGCTATACCCCCAGCCCTATTTTATATTTTATTTTGAAACAGGGTCTCACTAAGTTGCTGAGGGCCTTGATAAATTGCTGAGGCTGGCCATGCCCCTGCGATCGTCCTGTCTCAGCCTCCTAAGCACTAGGATGATAGGCATGTGCTGCCATGTCTGGATCAACATGTGCTTCTTGTCAACCCTGATGACTCTTGGTTTGGATTTTCCTCTAACTCTGCAGCCTTTCGAGTCACTGGTTTGTCCCTTGCCTTTCCATTTGGATGCCTAGACCTTGCAAATAGATCCTTTTGGACTTCATCCCTTATCAGCATGCTTCTCTGCCACCCTGTCGTTTCTCTTTTTATTGCAAACTTCCTTCACTCTCTTTCATTCCTTTCTTAGCCACCATTTAATTATCTCTCAGCCTCTCACATTAAGGAATCCTTAACTGATATGTCAATAATGTTTTAATTGTCCCTGATTTTTAGTGTTTTCCACAATATACATGGCATCTCTGTGCTCTTGCTTTCTTGTTTGTGGGCTGTCATTTACATGTCTGGGGAATGTTGTGCAAATCTGGGCTGAAGGTGACTTAGCTCAGACCTTGCTTCTCCCACAAGGGGGAAGAAAAAAATAATCATTCTTTAATGAACTGGGGGCTAAAGTAGATTAGCCATTTTCTTTGGGTAAGATGGATGATGCTATCAACATTATTAAGTCACTGGGTCTGAATTTCTCTTTGTGTAAATCCAGTGTAATAGGTCCTATTAAAACTCCTGTCAATCCATCTCGCTGACATATTTTAGCCCAAAATGAAAACAATACAAGCCCTAACTAAATAGTCAACTTCATTATCCATTCAGTTTACCTGCTTTCAAGTAACTTGGTGTTATCTACTGTCATTTGGCAATGGGCTTTTTTTTTTTCCCAATGAGTTCATAATATTATAGATGATAGATGATTGGTCCAATTACTTTAAACAGCTAAAACATCACCAGATTAATAAGAAAGTTGTCTTACATAACCTCATTTTAACAAGTTTGGTAAGATTTTTTAATTTCTTTTCTTTCCTTTTTATTTTTGCACATGTGAATTATTCCTTTAGCATCGTTCAACCCTTTCTACTAAAAGAACAAGTCAAGGTAAAAATTATTAAGACTCTTCTCATCATTGCTTCTTTGCAAGTGATTGGGAGAATATTTCTTGTCCCTATTACTGCAACCCTTCAAAGTGAAATAAACAATCCAGTATATTTAACCTATGGGAGATGAGTAGAGGGTAAGGAAAGTGAAGGTTAGGTTTTCAAGGAATGTGACACTGTCTTTTGTTGTTGACCAATGTTCTTTTACTCAGAACAGCATTTTCTCACCAATGATCCAAGCTGCCTCTTTAACTCCCCTTCTCCAAGGGGCAGGGTTTAAGGGTCAAGTGAAATTTAGGTGAAAAAGCTTATGGAGTTTTGCTGCCATGTGCAGTATCTCTCATTGTGGTGGTCTATTAGTAAAAGTATAAAATTTTTCATTCAATAGTAAGGGAACTTTCTAAGGTTAAATTTGTTTTTAGAGGCTCTGGATAACTTCTGCGTAAATTTTGACTTCAGTTTTCTTTTTTTTTGTTTGTTTGTTTGAGTCTATGTCAGTAGTTGCTGAGAACAACTTTTGCCTGTGGGTTCTAACTGCCCATTATTTGCTGACATTAGTGATGTGGGAATGATCCTGGAATAGTTGAAATTGGATTTTGGCTTTCTGACTTCTAATAGGAGGTAGAAGTTGAATATTTGCAACACAATGCCATTTTATTCACTACAGAAATGTGCTAATGCTCATACATGTAGTGTAGAATTTTTTATTATTATTAGAAATAGTCTGGATGGAGAATTAGGAGCAAAAAAATTAAACTAAAAGGTGGAGAATTGTTCACTGACTCATTTCTAAATTTACTTGCGAGGAGAAAAAAAATTAATGGAAATCCCTGTTCTTTTATTATGTTTCCATTTCTCAAAGAAATGATGAGCTGAGCAAAGAAAGATAATGTGTTCGCCTATATTTTATCTCTCTTTTATATACAAATAGGGTTCTGATTAAAATACGTTTTGGTGGCTCTGACTAGAAGAATTCATCTTTGGGGGAAAAAAAGCTTGAAAAGGATAAGGATTCATTGTTTGGTATTATCAATGCTACAACTCAGACTCTTTAGAGAGTGCAGTCCTATACGGAATCTGTAGAATTACTAACGTGTCCTGCCTTATGTGGCTCACATCTTTGCAGGGGTGTTTAATCTGAAGCTGCATACTCTTTTTAATTTATTTTTTTTGTGCATGCCCAGTTGCTTCTCACATTTTTTCTTTTCCTCCCTCAGCATGAATTTTCTTTTTTCTAAGGAATTTTAATCTCCCGAAGTCATAAAGCTTTTCTTTTCTTTTTCTTTTTTTTTTTTTTGTGATGTCTTCCACAATGCTTTAGGTAAATTCAGGGTCCATTTTTTTCCCCTACAGTGTTTGAAAATAATGGTTAAATTATTCTTTCTAGTTGGTGGAGAACAGGACACTTCAAGGAACAATAACACCAGTGTACATTTGCTCGTCTGATGGTTTGGTGGCTAGGTGGTTCTGCCAGTTCAAAGTAACCTCTCCCCTTGTTACTACCACACTCTAGTTTAACTAAATATTGAAGGGGATGAGCACTGTTATGTGAAGTCGCTGAGGGCCAGTAGGTGGCCTATGACAGATATGGACTCCAGAGTCTTGCTATTAGAAGTATGGTTCATGGAGTAATAGCACTGACATCACCTGGGAGCAAGTTAGGAAAGTAGAACCCCAGTTCACCCATCACTACTGAGCCTTAATCTGCATTTCAACAAATCCTCAAGGTAACTTACATGTGCAGAATATGTTGAAAATCACTGTTTAGAAGATACTTCTTGCTCAACAAAGCTTTCAATTGTAACTGTTATAAAATCATCACTAGTGATAGTTATGTACTAAAAGATATTCTAGCAGTTTTATAATTCATTGTTTGATTTAATTTTCACATCATACCTGAAAGGCTATATTTCCTTTTGTCCTTATTTGATAGTTATGACACTTATTCTCAGAGAAGTGAGGTCACTGGTTCTAAGTCACATGGGGAGGTATTTATTCATGAGGTTACTGTGACATGATCTTTGCATCGGCTTTTGTAAAAATTGTTTATAGCTGATAAATTATAAAATTGTATAATTAATGAGAAACCCTAAAATTTTCCAATACGCATATATTGAAATAATGTTTTGATCGGGTTAAACATATTTATGTCCTAAAACATTTATTATTTCTTTATGGTGAAATCTTTCAAAATACTTTTTTCTATCTTTGTGAAATATATAATACCAAATTGTTTCCTGCAGTCACTTTCCTGTGCAGTAGCATACCACAGCTTATTCTTCATATCAAAATATACACATTGATCAACCTCTCACCATGTCTCCCTCCTCCTTCCCACCCCAACTTATCCTGGCCACTGATACCTTTCTATTCTCAACTTCTATGAAATTAACATTTTTATATTCCACACATGAGTGGTATCGTGCGACACTTGTTATTCTGTGCCTGGGTTATTTTCACTTAATATTTTCTCTAGTCCATTAGGTTGTCTCCTCATTCTGTCAATTTTTTTTCTGTACACAGGATTTTTAATTGGAAGTAATTCCATTTTGGTTATATTTACTGCTGTTTTCAGTGCATGTAGGGCCCTATTTAAAAAATTCTTGCCCATGCCAATATCCTAAAATATTTGTCCTATATTTTCCCTATGTTTTCTTCTAGTTGTTTCATAGTATCTGGTGTTAAATTTATATCTTTAATCCATTTTGAGTTTTTTTTTTTTTTTTTTTTTTTTTTTTTTTTTTTTTTTTTGCAGTACCTGGGATGGAACCCAGGGGCATTCTACCTCTGAGCTATACCCACAGCCCTATTTTTTATTCTTTATTTTGAAACATGGGCTCACTGAACTGCAAAGGGCCTCACTAAGTAGCTAAGGCTGGCCGCGAACCTCCATCCTCTGGACTCAGCCTCCCAAATGCTGGGATTACAAATGTGCGCCACCACACCTGGCTTTGAGTTGATTTTTGTTCGTAGTGAGAGAAGAGGGGCAAATTTCGTTCTTTAGCATGTGGGCATCTGATTTTCACAGCATCAGTTATTTTGTCAAAGATCAGTTGGCTTTTGATGCATGTTTTCTTCTAGGCTCGCTCTTCTGTTCAGTTGTTCTATACGTCTGTTTTTATGCTCTCATTATGACAGCTTTGTAGCGTATTTTGAAGTTCAGGTATTGTAATGATTACTGTTTTATTCTTTGTGCTCAAGATGGCTTTTGGTAGTGTGTGTGTGTGTGTGTGTGTGTGTGTGTGTGTGTGTGTGTTTCCATATAACTGTAGGATTGTTTCTTCTAGTTCTGTGAAAAATGTCATTGGGATTTCGATAGGCTTTATGTTAAGTCTGTAAATTGTTTTGTGTAGTGTGGTCATTTTTACATCATTGAGTCCTTCAATCCATGAACACAGGGTGTCTTTCCCCTTTTTTGTTATCTCTTCAACATTTTCATCAATATTTTGTAATTTGCATCATAGAGACTTGTAATGGTTTGGATTTAGAATGTACCCCCATCTCTCACTAAAACAAGGTAGCAACTTTAGAAGCAGGGCTTGGTTACAAAGGAGAGATTCGCAGGGGTGTGATTCCCTCTTCCTTCTGCTCACTCTCTGCTTCGGTCTCTGTGATGTAAGAGGAGAGCCTACCCCTCTCCCTTATCCTCTTCTTTCTACCACACTGTGAACTTCAAAACTCTGCCTGACATGGACGCAGCCTCTAAATCTACAAAAATCTAGGAACAAACACAAAATGTAAGGAATCGGATGCTTTTCCTAATATGTGAAAGCTAGGGTGAATGGGGTCATAGGAGGAAATCCAGGTGAAAAAAGAGATCCTATAGAGGAGCAAATAAGACAACCTAACTGTGGGGATGGGAGGTGGGGAGAAGGAAACGCTTTAAAAAGCATAATATACTTATTCATATTGAAGTCAACCCCTAAACCAAGCATGGGAGGGAAGGGTGGGGAGGGAGTGAGGTGGGGACTGGGTAGGGGCTGGCTGGGTGATGTGTGCATTTATGCCCACACAAGTTTTTTACCCCATTATGATGTATAAATACAATGCACCAATAAAAAATATTTACCAAAAAATAAATAAATAAAATCTCTACCACTGCCACCAAAAAATAAATAATTAAATAAATAAATCTTTCTTTCCCTAAGTTGTGTGGTCAGTTATTTTGGGTTATGAAAAAGTGAGAATATTGACTGAGGCCAAGTCCTTTTATTTTTTTGGATAAATTCATACCTGGGCATTTTATTTATGTATTTATTTTGTAGCTACTGTACATGGGATTTCTGTCTTGATTTCTATTTCAGACAATCTGCTCCTGACTTCTAGCAATGCTACTAATTACTGTATGTTGATTTTGGATCCTTCAAATTTCTGAACTAACTTATTAGTTCTAATAGCTTTTTTTGTGGAGTTTTGAGGATTTTCAATACATAGAATAATAAATATCATCTGCAAATGATGAGAATTGAAATTTTCTTTTCTAATTTTTTATCTTTATTTTCTTTTTCTGACTGATCTATTTTGCTAGTAATTTTAGTAATATGTTGAATAAAAGTAGCAAAAAGTTGTCATATTTGTTTTTTAATATATCTTAGAGAAAAGTGTTCAGCTTTACCCCATTCAATATATTAGTAGCTACTGGTTTATTATAAATGGCCTTTATTATGGTCAGGTACATTTTTTGTGTATCAAATTTCTTCACTGTTTTTTTTTTATCATAAAGAGATGCTGAATTTTAACAAATGTTTTTCTGTGCCTATTGAAATTACCATGGGGTTTCTGTCCTTCATTTTTTGGTGTAGGGTATCATATTTATTTATTTGCATACATTGAAACATCCTATCATTGCTACAATGAATCCAACTTTATGATGCTGAATAAGCCTCTTAATATGCTATTAGGTTTGTTTTGCTGAGACTTTCTTGAGGATTTTTGTGTCTAGACATTGGCTTTTGTTTACATCTCTTGGAATGTGAAGCTCCTTAACAGACTCATGCAAACTAGGCTCTCCAGTCACTGATTTATGAATGATATCATCTTATTTCTTTATAATAAATAAAGTAAATGCCACCTAGATAAGACCACTGATTATAGACTTTTTCCAGTAGTCTCTATGTTGGGCACTCTGACAAGCTAGGGTAAAATCAGGAAATTTTGTTAGCCTGGAATTAGAGTGATGAAAGCTAGATGATAGTAGTAGTGTTATTTGGTGATTTTAATGTCTAATGTTATCAAAGAATGATAACTTTATGGAACTTTCCTCTGCTCCAGAGTTTTGTATATGCTAAAGACACTGACAACTCAAGTTTGATAGATTATACCCTTTCCCCTCAGTAATGCTGAGGGGAAAGACCCAAATAGATTTTCTCTTTCTTTCTTTCTTTCTTTCTTTTCTTTCTTTCTTTCTTTCTTTCTTTCTTTCTTTCTTTCTTTCTTTCTCTTTTTTTCATTTTTCTTTTTGGTGGTACTGGGGATGAAACTCTTCTACCACCAGGCTACACTCCAAGACCTATTTTTTATATTTTATTTGGAAACAGGGTCTCTTAAGCCAGGAAGGCTGGCTTCAAACCTGCGCGATCCTCCTGTTTCTGCCTTCCAAGCAAGGGGATTACAAGTGTGCGCCACCACGCCTGGCACCTCAAATATATTTCTATGGTGAGTTTTATTTTCAGGTAGATCATATTTTTTGTCCTATAAGTGCTATTGATTTGAATACAGTTAAATTTCACTGTTGCATCTGACTAATGTTTATTCCTGATCAGAGCCATTTTGATCTAGCTTTAC
Source organism: Muscardinus avellanarius (assembly GCF_963383645.1). Classification (NCBI taxonomy): domain Eukaryota; kingdom Metazoa; phylum Chordata; class Mammalia; order Rodentia; family Gliridae; genus Muscardinus; species Muscardinus avellanarius. The sequence continues at coordinate 19,731,110 of NC_137804.1, read as the reverse complement.
CAATTCCTCTCTAGTAAGATATGCTATATAGCTTTCCAGATTTTTCCAGTATTAAACCATTATTTTTTTCAGTAAAGAAAAGGCTTATGAGCCAGGCGTGGTGGCACACACTTGTAATCCCAGCATTCGGGAGGCTGAGACCAAAGGATTGTGGTTCGTGGACAATCTCAGCTACTTAGTGAGGCCCTCCTCAACATAGTGAAACCCTGTTTCAAAATAAAGAATAAAAAAAAATAGGGCAGGGGATGTAGCTCGGAGGTCAGATGCCCTTAGGTTCCATCCCCAGACGCAGAGAGAGAGAGAGAGAGAGAGAGAGAGAGAGAGAGAGAGAGAGAGAGAGAGAGAAAGAAAGGCTTTTATAACCACTGCTTCCTTTTGGGAAATTTTAAATAGTTTGGGTATTAACTCAGTTAACATGATAAATATGGTACATAAAGATACGTACCATTATCTAGAATATAATGTATATGTTCATAAAATTAACTGCTAACACAATGGTTATTATTTAATCAAGCCTTTACTTTGTGTTGGGAACTTAACTTTCTTGTATAATTGCAACTCTAACATATTTTATTTATTCTCATATCTTTCATATACATTAGATAATAACATTCACATTTTGTAGAGGAGCAAATTGAGTTGGGCTGGTAATAAAAACTTACTTTTGTTCATGATGGTAGGGCATGGATATCAATTTTGATATATGTAACAAAGTCTAATTTTTTCTCAGTTTCTTATTTTACCTTGAATTTAATACCTTATCTAATGAATATAGTTAATGGCAATGCCATTCTGTGAGCAATGGACAACTAAATCATGGAACTGTGACTTGCAGAAATATTGGAGACAGTTAATCTCTCCAGGCTGGATGGAACAAAAGCTAAGCAAGCCATTCTGATAATGGCTCAATTGAGAATTGCATCCTGTTTTCAGAATCATTTTAGCACTCGAATACACTTTTTTTTTTTTTTTAACTCATCGGGGAAACCGTAATACAATTTAAACAACTTTTAGGCATTATATAAAATAACTACTCCAAGTTATTTTTATTTACTGCATCAGACTCAATGTACTACAAAATTTTATGGGTCTTTTAGCAAACAGATTGAATTATTTATTATGTAGAAGTATGTTTTTATCTTGCTTACGAGGAGAAATGATCACAATCAAATTTAGCTGTTAAGGAAGTAGATAGAGTTGCCTTAACAGAATTCCCAATATCTTAACACAAATCAAGCGTTTTTCTTTTGACAAATGCTTATTCGGATTAGCTATATGCCTTTTAGCTTGTGGGCTGTTATGTAAACACAGCATATAATAATTCTTCATATGCTAGAACTTAAATTTTTGAAAATGTTTATGTAAACATTTAAAAATTAAATAAGCACAAACAAAATTATGTATTAGCTATAATCTGTAAGTCATGTAGAAAAAAAATAAAATAAGAACAGGAAAAGCTAAAGAGGAAGGACTGGTAGAGATACGAAACAGCATTAGACCTTGAAAAGATTAGTATCAAATAAAGAACTGAAGGAAGTAAGGGTGTTAACAAGAACTTACCTGTGAGAGAGGATTTCAGGGCAAGGCTGTAGTTTAAACAAGTATAAATGGAGTCACTAAAAAGGGTTAGTGTGATTGGAGTGGAGAGAAGGGACATGGGGAAAGGAGGAGAAAGTAGTTGGAAACAAACAATAGAAAAAGGGACAAATTATGTGGACATCATTAGGTTTTTTTTCTCTGAGTAAAATGAAGGATTCTTATTCGTTTTTGAGGAGAAAAACCCTAATATCCAACTCATGTTTAAAAAATAACTTGAATTATGTGTTAGAAATAAACCATAGAAAGACAGAGAAAAATTAGTTCATCAACTGCTGTAATAATTTTTGAATGAGTAAGTGTCTTGGATTAGAAAACTAATGACACAGGGGGAGAAACGTTCAGGTGATGGATATATTTGAAAATAGAAGACTGGAAGAGGAGATGAGGAGGGAAAAGGGGAGAGTCAATGAAAGAAAAAGTTCAAATATCTCTATGTTCATGCATGAAGTTAAGAATGAAGTAAAAATATGGGCTGGCACATTAATATTAATATTATATATGGGGAGAAGATGGAAGCAGAGTGAATCCCAGAGAGAAACACACAAGTGCTATGTGGATGTATGTGTCTATCACCATGAACCTCACTATGATCTATAATTAGAATGTGCCAATTAAAAAAAATGGCCTGTAATTTGAAACAAAAATTTCAAATGGCAGTGTTTAAAATATTCCTATTTTTAAAGCAATATTCTAACCTTAGGAAACTTACATAGCTATTCAGGTGTGTGCATGTGTATGTGTGCACATGTGTGTGCGCGCATGTGTGTGTGCATGTATGTGCGCGTGTGTGTGCATGTGTGTGAGCATGTGTGTATGTGTGTGTGTTAATGTGGAACATTCCATAAAAAGTGAATTATAAGTATTACCAGATGATTTAAAATCCTTTCTGTTCTGAATTTCATCACTGAACCCGTTTGTCTTATTTTGTGTAAACATTTTTACTACCCTTAAAAAAGAAAAAAAATGAAAGAACCAACAAGATTTTCTGATTGATTATATATGAGGCATCAAGAGAGAGACATCATGGGTGACCCCAATGTGTTTGGCCTGCAAATTTCAGTGGCTGAGTTATCCATCCAATGAGATGAGAAAGGTTGTGTGTGTCAGTTTGAGAGACACCTAACTCCAACTAGAATGGCAATCATTCAAAACACAAACAACAACAAATGCTGGCAAGGATGTGGAAAAGTGGGAACTCTAATACATTATTGTGATTGCAAATTAGTGCAAACACTTTGGAAAACAGTATGGAGGATCCTCAGAAGAATGGGTATGAATTTACTATATGATCCAGCAATACCACTTCTAGGTATCTACTCAAAAGAAAGGAGACCAAACTACCCAACTAATGCATGTGTATCTATGTTCATAGCTGCACAATTCACCATAGCCAAACTATGGAACCAGCCAAGATGTACATCAACAGATGAATGGATTACAAAACTGTGGGATATGTACACAATGGAATTTTACTCAGCCATAAAGAAAAACACAATTACATCATTTACAGGAAAATGGATGGAACTGGAGGACATTATGGTAAGTGAGATTATTTAGTCACCAAAAATAAGAAATCAAATGCTTTCCCTAATATACAAAAGCTAATGAGGAATGCGTCATAGAAGGAACTCTAGGTGAAAAAGGAAATCCTGTAGAAGAGCAAACAAGACAACCTAACTGAGGGGATCAGAGGTGGGTAAGAAGGAAACTCTCTAAAGCTCATGATATACTTAACATATCAAAGTCAACCACTAAGCCAAGCATGGGAGGAGGGATGGGGAGGGAATGGCTTGGGGATTGGGTAGGGGCTAACTGAGTGATGTGTGCATGCATGTCTATACAAGTTTTTTACCCCATTATGATGCATGAATACAATGTAGCAATAAAAATTAAAAAATAATAAAACAATAAAAATAAAAATAAAAAGGTTCATGTAAATAGAAAATCAAGATGAACAAAGGAGAAAAGGAGATGAACTCCAAATATGCCAATGTTAAAAACTCAGGGGGAGGTACAGGAACTAACAGTATATACAGAGAAAGAGTAACTACTAAAGAAAAAACAGTTGAGATTGTGTGATGTTCTAGACACCAAAAGAAGACTGTTAGTTTAAGAGGAGGTAGAATTCCACCTCTGACTGTAATGAAAAAAAATTGCAAAACACCATCTCTTTCATCTTAACCAAAATAAATTGGATAGGCTACCAAAATCACATTAAAAAATCATCAAAAGCTTACAATATAAGAAACATAAATCAATAAATTCCCCTTGTTCTTTAGTTACTTAGCTAAATGTGTGAAACGGTGGGTGTTAACAGAAGTTCTTGGCTGATGTGCTTCATTCCAAAATAGTATAGTTTTGATAGACAGATGTTAGTGGGAGAAATCCTTAAACTTTCACCTCTCTCAAGTACGTTCAATGGATGTTAATGATCTTTTCTTCAAATTGTAAAATCTTTTTTCTTAAGGTTTAATTTTAAGAATAAATAGATGTGAAAATTGACTGATGTCTATAGCACCTTTGTAAGCTGGCTTTAATGATAACCCTTTGGTTAATGATGCCCAAAATATGAAAAACATAAGACCTGGGGATATATTCTTCTTACTAAATGTTGCCTTTGTTCAGATAGACCTTTATTATGCATATATTTCTGGTTCAAAAACATCCAGCTTAAGGGAAGTATGGGGATTGTGATGTTATCTGATAAAATGCAATGAGGAAAAAAAGGCCTTTGAAAAATAAATCTTGTTCATTAGTAGAATTACTAGCATCAACTATCTGTATATATGTACCATCAACTATCATATGTGAAATTACCAATCAACTGTACATATGTGAAATTACTAATGTCAATTTCAGTACTCTGTCTCAGGAAGAAGGGAGATGAGGAGGCAGGGGAGACACCAAGTGTGTGTGCCTGTATATCTCTGTCAACATGATTCACATTCTGATGTAAGGCTATAATGTGCCAATAACAGCATATTTAAAAAAAAGAAAGAAATCTTATGCCAGGTGTGGTGGCATACACTTATAATCCAAGTACTTGAAAGGCTGAGACAGGAACACTCAACAACTTAGTGAGAAGCTGAGGTTGTAGCTCAGAGGCAGAATGCCTCCTGAGTCCAACTTTAGAAACACACACACACACACACACACACACACACACACACACACACAGAGAGAGAGAGAGAGAGAGAGAGAGAGAGAGAGAGAGAGAGAGAGAGAGAGAGAGAGGAGATCTCAAAAGCAAAGACAAGCAAGCCAATACTTTTTCAAAAACTGAAAGTTATTTGTCCCAGAAAAAGAAAGGCTGGGTTAATGGGGATATAGACAATTCTGTGAGATAATGAAAGATAACCTTAAGGTAGATTGTTATATTCCATTGTCCAGAAAGAGAGAACTATGGTTTCTTATGATTCTAGACACATTCTTAAGCAAGGGCTTTATCTACATCTAATGAAGGTCTCTTTAAGAAATTTTTTTCAGTTAAAAATCTAAATAATAGCATATATTGGCTTAAAATTCAGTATTAAGGGTAAGTTTAAAAGGATTATGTATTGTCTAATTAAATCAACCTACACAGGATTGATGCTCAAAGTTTTGTTCTATGATTAATGGATCTATGAACAAAACTGCTAAACCAGCAAGCTAGCTCTTTTGCAACTAAAATGTATCATTTTAGTTTCAATTTTATATGACCATTTTCTACTTTGTCCTTCCTTAGAGACTTGAAAAATTCTGCCTGGTATATGGTAGGAAGACAGTATTACAGATTCAAAAATTCATAGCAGTGGTGGCGTGTCCGAGGAGTATTCGGCGACCTGGAGACAGAGTCAGTCTCCAGAGTGTTAGAGGAAGAGATTATTTTCCATCCATTTTCCATAGCTGATATAATCTTGGCCCCGAGAAACCAAGTGACAGAGTTTTTACAGCTAATAAATTCTGTGAATGAGAGCAGACTGCTGTTGTAGTTATAAATGTTTGGAAAACTGTGCTTGGAGTGTCCCATGATTTCACTCTTTCCCCATAGGTAAATAAAAACTATTAAGTTGAAAAACAGGGCCATTTGGTCATCACACTTCATGATAATGGGGAAGTCAATATAGTGCAAGAGGGCAGAGTTATTTCTAAAAATTGGAAAACAGAAAATGAAGATATTTTTCCTTTTATACTATAGGACAGAACAAGAAAATATAAGAATGATATTTTATAATACTTAAGACAAAAAATACCCAACTGCATAGAGGTTAATAATATACATTTCTCCTGTACTGCCTAAATTTTACTTATATTTAAGGTTGACATATATTTAAGGTTGACATTAATAATACTAATCTTATTTTCTAATTTAGTCATCTAATTTTTTCTTATATCTTTGAGATAACGAAGGAATGTACATCAAATAAAATTTATTAAACATGTTCTTATTTATTTATTTATTTATTTATTTACTTACTTACTTACTTACTTACTTACTACTGGGGATTAAATCCAGAAGAAGTCTATCTCTAAGTTCTGCTTCCAGTTCTAGTTTAGTTTTTCTCTTGAAACAAAATAAGTTGCTAAGGCTGGCCAGGAAACTGCAATCCTCCTGTCTCAGCCTCCCAAGTACTGGGATTATAGGTGTATACTACCACACCAGACTTGAATTATGTATTTAATTATAAGATAATGAAATAAAAGCCTTTATCAAATATTGATTCTGGGCCAAGAACATGCCAGGTATCTGAAGTTAATCCATAGAGAAGCTGGGGCTTGGCAGAGTTGAGGCAGCCTAAAAGATCATGCCCCTAACTACAGAATGATGGTGCCTGGTTTCTCTGCAACAGCTGCATCTGCCATATTTATATGGTCAGAATCTCTAACATGGCTCCAAGGGAGTGAAAACTCATGGACTCTTGTTCAGTGGGCTACAATCCATTTCTATCAAAGTTTGATATTCTAAAGGTGATTTTAATGTGCAGTAAAGCTTTAAGAAACTCTGCATTAAGTTGCCTTCATGTATCTATTTTATTTTCCAAAATTTTCTTTTTATCTCTGCCTTACAATCTTCTCCCCTCTCATTCTTTTTTACTTATTGTAGGGGATTTTTCAGGAGATAGTAGAGATAGTGCTGTGTTTAATGTGCCTTCGTCAGCCAGATACTTTTAGTCATTTCAAAAAAAATAAATTTTGTTATTTATTTCAAAAAAACAAATCTAAAGAATTACACATATATATGCATACGCTAGTAATTTTAATAAATAAGGGAATTATATGCTAATTTGATAGTACCATGTTATTTCTTAATAGTTTATACACGGTATCTGTTTGGTATTATGCATACACAAGTATACATTGCTCATATGTATGTATGTATGTATATTTATTTTCTGAAACTTTCAGATTTTATCGGTTACACCATATCTTATCTAAAGCAGAGAAAGTATTGCCTTGGTTTGAACTGTGTAAAGTGCATGTGGAGGAGACTCAACTGAGCTTATCTTTCTAATAAAAAAAATTAATCCAAATTCCATTTGAGACTCTGGGGCTGGCTAGCAATTCAGGTCTGCCTTTCAAACACCATAAGCAACTCTTTGATGTGACTAAAACTGAACAAGCTTAGCTCCTGGATGATGTCACCTGTTTATTGCCTCAATTCAGTATTAAAATAATGTAATACAAAAGATCCCAGAAACGACACAAAGGGAAATGCACCAGCTAAAGAATACTAATAATGAACGGATATAATTACTCAAACTCCTTCTTGCTACATATCAAATCCATTTCTTAACCTGAAATATTGGGTGATCTTCTCTGTCCCTTTTTACTATCAAATGTGCAAAGTACCATAACATACTTGCTGTGGCAATTTCAAGAGTATAGCTTTATATTTTGGAGAGGAGTCTATTGAGCTGGAATGATTACTCAGGGCTCAACTGATGGTATTTTGGTGTTAATGGAGAATCTTTTAACTTGAAAGTTAGTTGGAAAATGCTGAGCCACAGTAAAATTCACATTGACTTTATGATGGATGGTTAATGTCCCGAAGGTTCAGTATGCCAACATATTCCCCACCGAGAGCTTATTCTGACAGTTCTTATGCAGGCAAAATTTTTTTTCTGAAATCAATGCCCTTTATCAATAGAAGCCAACTCTTTTCCCTGTCAAGTGAACTCTAACACTATATCCTTGCTCTAATGTGTGGTTTGCCTAACTTTTTGAATATAATGTCCTTGTGATTGAAGCTTGCAAAATAATTATTTTGTTTTCTATGTGGATATTTGAAAAGTAATTTCCCCTACCTCCACCCCTACAACCCCTTGTGCTTTTCCACTCTAACCATTTGGGAAGCATTCCAAGGTGTCAAAAACATTATTATATTTTTCTACATAACAGTCAAATCATAAATGTTTTAGTCCTTTTTTGGATGTGCATGTGATGCTAGAGACTGAACCCAGGGACTACTTGCAAGCTACACTTCCGCCCTATTTTATTTTTTATTTGGAAACAGGGTCTCAAGTTGCCGAGAGCCTTGCTATGTTGCTGACATTGGCACCGAGCCTGCAATTCTCTTGTCTTAACCTCCCAAGGACTGGGATTAAAGGTAGTCCCGCTTCTGTGCCCAGACTATTTTAATCTTAAATTTAAGTGTGTTTTCTATGAGAGTGAGAGTAGAATATGAGAACAAGAGATATAATGTGACTACAAAATGAATTAAAACAGACAATAACACAGTTAAGTAATTCAGGCATGGACTTATGTCTAGAGTGATAATAAAGGGGGGGAGTGTGAACCAGTATTCCCAGTTTTATTTTTTCTGACTTCTCACAGTGTGAGAAATGTCAAGGCTGAATCACACGATGCTCGCAGACAAACTCTGTGGAAAAGAGTTTTAAATTTTTAAATTTTTAAAGGGACTTTAAATTTTTAAAGGGTCAATTTTTAAAGGGACTTTCCCCCTTAAAAACCCAAATAAGCAACAATAAAAACCCACACAGTTTTCTTAGGCAGTCAGAAATGTTAGTAGGTCTTTGAAGAAAAAACTTATGAAAAAGATTCATAGTCATAGAGAATGATTGATGTTATCTTTATAATTCTATACATTGAATCATGTGAGGTGCTTCATATCACAGAAGACAAAACTAAAGAGGGTAAACAAAGATTCAGTAAGTTGTATTTTTAAAAATTTATTGGAACTCATCAAGCAGCAGAAAACTACAGGAGTCTTTATTTTTTTTGAAGACAGTCTCTATAGAAAAAAATTTCATTTTTTCTCTTTCTTTCTTTTTTTTTTTGGTGGTATTGGGGTTCCTGGAAACCCTTATATCTCCAGGCTACCCTCCCAGACCTATTTTATATTTTTGTATTTGGAAACAGTTCTCTTAAGCCAGCAAGGCTGGCTTCGAACCTGTGCCATCCTCCTGTCTCTTCCTCCCAAGCATGGGGATTACAGGTGTGTGTCATCACGCCCAGCCTATAGAAAAAAAAATTCTAAATAAATGATTTAAGGGTTTTTCAAAAGTGTTTTTGAGCCTGGATCTAAGCACTTGGGAAGTCAAAACAGGAAGATTGCAGATTCAAGGCCAGAGTACAATAACTTATTAAGATTGTTTCAAAATAAAATATGAAGAGGGCTGGAATGTAGCTCAGTGGTTCAATCCCCAGTACTCCCAAAAGGAAAGTGATTTTGACAATATACATTTTTTAAAATTGTTATGGCAAGCTTGGAGTCAAGAATTTTACCAAAAATAATTTTCATAAAAGGGTAGTCATGAATTTCACGGGTATTAGAATAAATACATGTTGAAGATTATATTAACTGACAACTGTTTAAATATTGACTTTATAGAATCATACAATATAATGAATATGTGTTAAAGATTGCATACACTTAACTCATACTAGGATACTGAGCTGATATATAACTTATTATGAAGGAGACTTTAGAGAATATACATACTTAAAGATCTGGAATGTTGAAAACAGTTTGCATATTGAGACACATGGTTTTGCAATGGGAGAACTATGGGAGAGGGCTGTCTTTCCACCAGACATAATTTAGTTGCATGTTTACAAAAAACAATTATTATCTTTGCAACTCCATTTATGCACAACTTACAGAATTACAAAAATATCTCCCTTGGAATCGAAATCAGCTAATGCGCAAGGGCATGCTTTAGACAATGTATAGTTTTCTGAGAATCACACATTTTCCCAGTGCTGTAGTGTGAAAAGACTTACAGCAATAATTGCTGCTTAAATAAAATTCTCATGGGTGAAGACAACCAATGATTATGGATCCTTCATATTCAGCCAGGTTTTCATGAAATATGGTTAAATAGAGGTACCTACAAATATGAATGAGGAGAATGAGCTAACGGCTGGGGCAGAGCACAAGATAAACTCATACCGGTTAAGGATGAGATTCATCTATTTCCCATTTATCCTAGTATTTGTCTAGTTTTAATCCTCTGCTTCTGCTTCTTGGGTACCTTCAAAGCTATTTGATCTTTATAATTCTTACTTGCTATTTGAAGATAGGCATTTGAGTTAAAGTTTGGGCCCCACTTAAATAAGACATTGTACACAAAAATGGTTTATAAATTTAAAAAATGTAAAGGGCTAATGATATTCTATTAGCATAATTAATATTTTTAGTAGTAGGCCCTTTAATTTTTTATTTTTCTTCCATTTCCTGGCTGCCCATTGCACTTAAAGCCACAAAGTCCTAAGTATAGGAGGAATGAATTGATTACAAAGGTGGCCACAGCAATTCTTCCAATCTTTGCCTCAAATTCCTTTGAGATGTGAATTTGTCACTCCACATATCAAGAAAGGTGTATATTTCCCCCTTCTTAAGTCTAGGCTGGTCTTTTCATTTTTACTGGCTGATAAATATAGTTGATCTGACACACAACTTCAAGCCTATGCATCAAAGGGCTTTGCAGCTTTTGCTGTTGCTGTGTTAGTACTTCTCTGTGTTAGAAATAAATTTCCATAGCATCGTAAGAAAAGATACATTTGAAAGCGGCTCAGCAAGACAATTTCACTTTTTGCAAAAAGGGTCACCGCTACCAGTAAAGTCAGGTAGGCAAGAACCATATGGCAGAAAACTGCTGGGGATTTTAATTTCAGCTTGGGCCTCCTGTGCTATATTCCCATTGGGGAAGTCTTAGTTGCACAATCTTTGTGCTATTGGCTGAAGGTATGCTGGTAGAGGAGTTGGCACTTAAAATTTTCAGGAAATGCTATCAATCCAAGAAAATATAAGCACACAAAGCTTACACAGAGGAGGTTTTACAAAACAGAGCTTAGGTCAAGCTATTCTTTTGATAGAAAAGATCTAATTATATTCTCACATCTGTATTCAATTGAAGCAGGCCAGCCTTGCCTACTAGACACACATGGCATTTTTGTCCAACAGCATCTGGTGTACAAAGGGAGCCATCCTGAACCACCTAGCTCCAGTGGAGACTCAGATGACTGCAGCAAAATGAGGGATCCCAGAGAATGCTACCCAGTCACGCCTAGACCCAACTGCTGAGCAGGTAAGCTAGCTGTTGCTTTCAGCCACTAATCTGGGGGTATTTTTCATATAGAAACAATGAATAATGTTCAAGATTTTATTTTTTATTATTTTCACTCTTTTTTCTACACTCCCCTATTCCCTGCTAGCTGCTATTCCACTCCTTGATTCTATGAGTCAGACTTTGAGTTCATCCATGTGGCTGTAAATGACAGATCTCATTCTTCTCATGGCAGGATAATATCCCATTGTAGAAATATCCTGCATCTTTACCCTTTCATTCATCCACAATCTAGCCCCTTCATACTTGCCCTCTTCAATTACTTCTCTTTGATTTTAAAGATTTCCTATTTGTTATTATTTGTTTTTTTCCTATGCAACCTCAACTTCTCCCCACAGATATACACATTCTTATTCATAATTTATATTAACATTTGATTTTCATTTTTTCAAAATGGCCTTTATTAACTCAAAGATAGTTGGGGTTCTCCATAGGTCTCTTAGCTCTTATGCTTTCTTTTTCTTTTTTAACTATCCTGATTATAATCAATTACTTAAACTTTTTTCTTTTTTGGCACATTGCAGTCATATATCTTAATGGAGTACAAGATGGTAGAGGAATACATGGACACATCTTTCATTTAGCCCTTACCCAATTACTACCCCATTCTCTCCCCCCTCCCTCCTTCTCATGTTTCACTTAGTGATTCACTTTGGTAGGCTTGTGAATGTGCACCATGTACATTAGGACATTTTTCTCTTCCCCTTTCCCATCCTCCTCACTTAGGTCACCTTATGTGCTCATCTATAAGTTTCTTGTTCTTCTAGAGTTTCTCCTATGACCTATTTTCTCCCTAGCTTTCACATATTAAGGAAACATCTGATTTCTTATTTTTTGTGACTGACTAATCTCACTTAGCATAATGTTCTCCAGTTCCATCCATTTCCCTTAAATGATGTAATTGTGTTCTTCTTTATGGCTGAGTAAAATTACATTGTGTACATATCCCATAGTTTTGTAATCCATTCATCTGTTGATGGACATCTTGGCTGATTACATAGTTTGGCAACTGTGATCTATGTTCATAGCTGCACAATTCACTTTTCTTTTTTAGATTATAGTGAATTTCAAAGGGCAAGAATCCAAACTCTGTATTTCCATATCGCCAGCAACTAGTACAATGCCTGCAACACAGTGGGTTCTTTAAGTATTTGTTGAATAAATAAATGCTTTGGAAGTACTTTCTGAATAAGTGTTTGTTATAATAATTACTTTTATATTTTATCTTCTGAAAACTGGTTTTCAGTGCTGAGCAAATTTATTATACCATGCATGTATTATGTGGTTCTGTAAAGTCAATGATCACCTATCAGTAGTTAACGTTTATTTGTGTGTGGCGGGGGGGGGGCGGGGGAGTGGGACTGTATTGGGGATTGAACCGAGGGATGGTCTACCAATGAATTATACCCCTAGCTAATTTTTATTTTTTTTATTTTGACACAGAATCTCACTAAGTTACCCTGTGGTGTCCTTGAACCTGTAATCTTTCTATCTTAGTCTCCAAGTACTGGGATTACAGGTGTGCACCACTGCATACACCTTCATACATTTATATGTATATATTAAATGTATTAGTTAACTTTTATATATACATATATTTATTTTAAAATATTTAGTAGACAAAGGTTGATATTTTATTTCATTTTGAGCCGGGCATGGTGGTGCACGCTTTTACTTCCCATGCTTGGGAGGCAGAGACAGGAGGATCGCACAGGTTTGAAGCCAGCCTCACTGGCTTAAGAGACCCTGTTTCCAAATAAAAAATATGAAAAATAGGTCTTGCAATGTAGCCCGGAGGTAGCAGGGTTTCCAGGAACCCCAGTACCACCAAAAAATAAGTATCAATGTGATAGTTATATAGTAATAATTACAGCAATAAAATTACACTTCAAAGCACTGATTTTGTTTCCTTTAAATAAAAGAGATCCTATAGAGGAGCAAACAAGGCAACCTAACTGAGGGGATGGGAGGGGGGAAGAAGGAAACTCTCTAAAGCATATGATGTACTTAAACAAACATATTGATGTCAACCACTAAACCAAGCATGGGAAGGAGGGATGGGGAGGGAATGGGGTGGGGATGGAGTAAGGGCTAACTGGGCGATGTGTGCATGTATGTCTATACAAGTTTTTATACCATTATGATGTATGAATACAATGCACCAATTAAAAAAATAAAGAAAAAAATATACTCCCAGAAATGGGATTGTTGGGTCATATGGTAGTTCTAGTTTTAGATTTCAAGAAATATTCATACTGTTTTCCTTAGTGGCTGTGCCAGTTTGCATTTCTACTAACAGAGTACTAAGAAGTTCTCTTGTTTCTTGTCTTCACATCCTTGGTAACACTTGTTGGGCCTGCCTTTCCTTCCTTTCTTTCTTCCTTTCTTTCTTCCTTTCTTTCTTCCTTTCTTTCTTTCTTTCTTTCTTTCTTTCTTTCTTTCTTTCTTTCTTTCTTTCTTTCTTTCTTTTGTTCTTTCTTTCTTTCTTCACTATGAATTGAACAGTTTAATTCAAGGTTATTCTAGAATTCTACCTCTGAGATACACCCCCAGTCCTTTTTCATTTACTTATTTATTTACTCTTGGAACAGGGCTTTGCTAAGTAGCTGAGGCTGTTCTTGAACCTAAGATTCTCTGCCTCAGTGTGCCCAGCCATTTCTTGCTTGTTTTGACATAGCTATCTTCACAGGTATAAAGTAACATCTCATTAAAATTTTGATTTGCCTTTCTCTGCTGTTTCGTGATGTTGAACACCTTTTCACAGATATGTTGCCCATTTGTATGTCTTCTTTGAAAAAATATTTACTCAGATCAGTTCTTTGGACAATTTTTAAATCAGATTTTTTTTTCTTTTGCAGTTGGGTTGTGTGAGTTTCATGTCCATGTTGGATACAAGCCCCTTATCATATAAGAGTTTATCATACAAACTCCCCACAAATATTTTCTTCCATTCTGTAGATTGCTTTTTCATTTTGTAGACTGTTTTTTTGTTGTATAGAAACTTTAAAGTTTTGTGTAATACTACATTTTTTGTTTTTGCTTTCGGAGTCACTTCCAAAAAAGAAAAAAATATCAAGTCCATCATCTAGCAAATTTTTCCCTGTGTTTTCTTCCAGAAGTTTATGGTTTCAACTCTTACACTTAAGTTTTATTTCTATTTTGAATTAATTGCATATAGTATAGGACAGGAATATCTAGTTTTATTATTTTGTAAATAAACACCCAATTAAAAATTTATTCAATTTTCTTCCCTTTTTCCATTGTGTATTCTTGGATACCTGTTTAAGATTAGTTGATCATACATGTATAGGGTTATTTATGGTCCCTCCATTCTGTTCATTGATTTTATGTGTCTGTTTTTGTGTCAGTACTATACTCTTTTGATCATTATGGATTTGTAATATAGTTTGAAATCAGAGGATATGATGCCTGCAGTTTTGTTCTTATGATAACCACTTTGCCTTTTTGAATTTTGGTTGTTGTTGTTGTTCTATACTGACTTTAGTTTTCTTTTTTAATATTTATGTATAAAATGTCATCATAATTTTAATAGATTTCACATTAAATCTATAGAATGTTTAGCTAGTATGGATATTTTAATTTTTGTATTAGTGTTATAATTAATATTAGTTCATATAGTATATGAACATGAAATATCTCTACATTTATTTGTACTTTTTATAACTTCTTTCATCAGTGTCTTATAGTTATCAGTGTACAAATCTCTTACCTCCTTAATTAATTTTTAGTATTTTATTATTTTTATCATATTTTAAATGGGATTATTGTCTATTTTCAATAATCCCATTATTATTATTATATTTCAATAATAGTTCCTTATTAGTGTATAGAAACACAATTAATTTTTGTATCCTACAAATTTATTTATTTCATTTTCTAAATTCTAACAGCTTTTGGGTGGAAGTTTTAGGCCTTTATATACATAAGATATGTCTTTTTTAATTTGAAAGCAATTGGCATATGTATTAGTTGTTAAGTAGAGAAAACTGAAAAGAGGTGGATGAGAGCATCATCAGTATTAAGTTTGTCAGAATACTAATCTGGAAGAAAAAGAATTAATGAACAATTGTTGAAACTCAGAACCTAGAGACGCCTTGTTATTTAGGATCTATATGTAAGATATTCAGATATACAATAAACTTTTGTTTACCAGGGTGTTGCATGCCATGCTACTCTTTGAGAGATGTGTAGTCAGTGAAACAATTCTGCTTATGTATAAGTGAAATGGGTAAATAAGTCTCCAGTGCATTGCCAAAGTAGCAAAGTAATATTACCATTCATCAGGATTGATGGATTTGTGGTCTCTTGATCCTACCAGTTCTGATTTTATGGGAAATGATGGCAAATTTGGTTTTGCATCAATGCCCAAGGATCTTACAGGACTTATATAATGTCAAGTACTGACTAGGTGTTTACTGAAAAAAAAAAATGCAGCTTTGCAAAACTTTCTGAAGAATGGAAGAAATCTAGCCCTGTTTCTTGACTTTTGTGCTAACTCTGTGGGCAAGTCATTCTCACTTTTCTCTCCCTAGTGTATTCGTATCCAAACCAAAAACAAATATGTTTACATGATGACTTCTGCTTGCAACAGCTGTAGATTATAAATGCATATCCCTAAATTGTTGAAAATGTCTGTGTCTAAAAGGAGACAGATTCCTAGGCTCTTGCATAGATCTTACAATAAAGGATTGGAACAGGGTGGGGTTGAAATTTAGGAATTTGAATTAAAGAAAGAAAAAAGACTCCAGGTGATTCATAGGCATATTTTTGCTTGGAAATCACTCCTAAGGTTCTGCAGATTTCCCTTGGCTTTGTTCCAAATGACACCTAATTCTTGTATAGATCTGTGCAATTTTATATGAAGGGGATACTGCCATTTTTTAAGTACTAGCAGTAGAACAAACTAGACTCATTTGTTCTGACCTTTCTTCATCAGATGCTAAAGTCGAAATCATCAGAGACAAAGCCTTGCTCACATAATTTTTGTTAGGTTCAGGTCTTAGAGGATTTAAGGTCTCACAACCACTCAATCAACAGCAAAAGCTTCACAAGAAATAGCAAATTGAGGTCAGTACACGAACACGCACATGATTTCTTGGATTTTTATTCTCTGCCCTAACCTCTTGTCAGATATGGGAAGCAGAACAGTGATTTTAGCAGATAATTAAATGGAAAGAACTGGTTGTGTCCTCAGTATGAAAATACAGCCTCGGTGTTACTAGAATCGTAGGCTAGAGGCCAGACTCAGGGGTTCCCAGTAAACCTGGTTTAGCCACTTAACCCAAAAGCCAAACAGAAAAGGTAATTGTGAAAATCAGGATAGGAAACTTAATCAATACAGCCCTAGTGAGAAAGAAAAGTTAGAGTCAACCTCTCAGCCCTCTCTTGAGGAAGAAGTGTAGCAGAAGTGAGAGGGATTCAGCAATAAACAGTCTTAGTCAAATTGTGGTCTGGTTGATCATTATTTCAGCCCTGGTTTTGTGAGGTGGTTCCGGAGAAGTTCTGTATAGCTTAAAAGGCTAAATTTCCATTTGCTGCTCAGGATTTTTATCAATCAGATCTATGATCCTGAAAGGGGATAATTTAGTGCCGGGGTCTTGCCCTAGCGAGAGTCGAGGTTTGTGTGTTGGTGAGAGAAAGCTGAGGTCGATGAGAGAAGAATTGCCACACGAGATCAGATTCAAGCTTCTCCATTTTATTCAGGATTTGTTACAATTTTTATATTTTCTTTTTTGGCAGAAAAGCAAGGGCATAGCCATGCAAGCAGGATCTCCAAGGATGGGAAAAGTTTTATTTTTTATAGAGTTTAGGGCAAGGGTTCCAGACATTTAAATAATCATAGTATGCTTTGTCTTACTTCACAAGGCTGACTCAAACTTAATCTTATACATTGGCCCAAACTAAGGTCAGTTTGAACTTAATGTTTGGCCCAAACTTTATCCTTGGGAAAAAATTTTGCTGCCTGAGTCTCTCACAAGCTGCTGCCCATCAGTTTTATTTATAATGCTTATACATAAAATTCCCATTATACATATTAATCCAAATGACCCTAAAATAATTTTTTGAAGAAAGAAATGCTAGACATACTTCGTGGGGGATCTACGCTGTTGTGGATCCCCTGATCGAGCTTTCTCAAGATCTGCATGAGATGCTGTAGCAATTTAGTTCCCATGATATGATTGCTTCTGCATAGACAGGCAGTTTCTGGCAGGTGTGGGACAAGGACTCACAGCTTCTAGGTGCCACTCCAGCTGCTAAAACAAGATACTGCAAATCTTGCCTCAGGCTGGAAGAGGGACGAGATAGGTTAGGTCAATCTAGGGCTAATAAATCTTGTTACCAGTTTGGGATGAACACTTATTACATGATTAATATGCCTCTTTGTAGAGCTGAGCAGGGACCTGACCCAAAGTTTAAGGTCATACAGGAGACAGATACAAAATGAAGGCAGAAATGCCAAGCCGTATCTTTTGTTTAATTACCCACTGGGCATATGCAGGTTTAAATAAAGTTAGGACTTTTAGCAAAGGCAGCTTTTCTAAGTTCCTATAATAATACATCTGTGCTGGCGCATATGTATAGACATAGATATGCTATTTACCCACATAAAAATCATGCAGAGATGCTTGGATTGCCCCTTCCCATTTTCAATGACATTCTTGGGCTTTTCTTGGTGTTACTTTTTATCTGATTTTATGGAAATAAAATATGTGTTAAAGAAGTTGAGTTCTGACTCCCCAGGAAAAGTCTCTGCAAGATATTTTGATATGTAAAGTACTCTGAATTGATGCCTCCAAACATTCCCGAGAGCCCAGCAATGCAGCCACCACCACCCTCATTTAACTAGTAAAGGATTTTAGCGACAATAGATTTGTCCAATTGGATACCCTGCTACGATCGTACTAAACCAATAGTCAAGCCTTTCAGCTCTAAATGCTGTGTGCTTTCTTGCATACCCAATTCATGCAGCAGTTCAGAAGTTTTTTTTTCTCTGTATTTTTCTCACTAAAGTCCCCTTGTACTCAGAAAGGCGTTAGAGTAGGGGAAGCAAAAAGATACCATACTGATTTTATTCATAAAAGTCTATTCAAACTTCCCCATTATGCTAGCTACTGCCACAGAGTGCATGGTGTGAAATTACTAGTAGAAAGTAAACTACAGCTGACGGATTGAGGAGATCCCAGGGAGAGGAAGTGACACATGAAAATCATGTTTACTTCAAATTGTGATGGTCCTACCACTAAACTAGCTTGTAACTCTTCAGTTTGTCCTGTGTTTTCCATTTCTTCTGCCACTGTGCCAGAATAGGCCCTGTTCAGTATTTTTAATCTGACACAAAATAGACACTGGAAAAAAAAACTGTGTATCAAAAGAAGGCAGTATTCTATATATTATTTCCTTAATACGTAAATTTAGTGACCATTACCTAATGATCATTTAATGCACAGTAATTTCTTCTTTTTTTTTTTTTTTTGGTGGTACTGGGGTTCCTGGAGACCCTTCTACTTCCGTGTTATACTCCCAGACCTATTTCATATTTTTATTTGGAAACAGGGTCTCTTAAGCCAGCGTGGCTGGCTTTGAACCTGCGCGATCCTCCTGTCTCCACTTCCCAAGCGTGGGGATTATAAGCGTGCACCACCGCGCCCAGCAATGGGCATTAACTCTAACAGTACAAAGTCCCTAGCCTGTCATTTCAGCTGCATGTAAAGGGGCAGGAGTAGGATGACTTACTGATCATTATAAAGACTTAAAAACTGTTTTGTGCTGAAGTCACAATATTTTTAAAGGATAAAATCATTTCACACACAATGAGGTGCACCACGGACCTGGATTAAGACCGCATAGGGATGAAGATCCTTCTAGTTGGCTATAATGAATGTCTGTATACATGAGATACTTCAAATGAGGCCTTACAAGGCAGGCCAACTAGATGCACCATGTTTTCAATAGGAGGGGCAGGGAAAGATAGGTCAATGAAAACACAAACTAAGCTATTTATGTTAGGTATAGCTTTTTAAATAAGGTAGTTATGAAGATTCTTATGTTCTTAAGGTATATTTTTCTAGCTACCTTCTGGCTTGTGTGTCTGCCACCTACATTCTTAATTGCTCTTTTGACCTATTCTGGATTTATTTATTTATTATTTATTTATATTTTATTTATTTATTTATTTATTATTGATACACTGTATTCATACATCATAATGGGATAAAAACTAGGATTTTAAAAAAATAAATATAAAAAAAGGCATGTGCGGGGCGTGGTGGTGAATTTCTGATGTTTGTAATCCTAGTACTTGGAAGGCTGATAAAGGAAGCTCAGAAGTTCAAAACCAGCCTCAGCAACTTAGGAAAGCTCTCGGTAAATTAATGAGACTTTGTTGCTAAATAAAAAGTAAAATAGGGCTAAGAGTGTAGCTCGGAGGTAGACTGCCCCTGTGTTCAATTCCTAGTACTCCTCTCCCCTAAAGAAAGAAAGCATACTTGAACTACAGAAAATGTCTTCTATTCAATTTGAGCTTTTTTTTTTTTTTTTCTTTTTGAAAACGTCCTGGTGTCACAACACTAGGACTAAAACCACAGCTAGAGGGGTGTGGAGCATAAGCTCTCAGCCCCTCTTCTCCTGTGTGGCTGCCTGACCATCAGTCACTTTTACAATTCACGTAGTACACTTGAGGGACATGGCTTTTGCAGGACCAACAAGGGACTCTTTAGCACTTTGGATTTATTATTTATAAAACTCAATGTTCTACTGTCTTTTCACTCACTTGGTTATAATGCTGACATTTCTGAGGCAAGAAAATGACCATATTTAATGAGATTTTTCAAGTCCCGGCACTTACTGATGGATGCTGAAGTCGTTTCTTGTCTAGTTGAGACCACAAGTTCACAAAGATGGATCTTTGAGGGTCAGAGATTGAACTCTGTAAGGATAGTGGTGTAGCCTTGGCTTTGACATGACTTGCCAGTCTGTCCTATGCCTGGGGCTCTTTCAGAAACTCTTCAATCATTCCTTTGGGAAAGGAAGGCTATTTAATATTCCTTTATATTCTGCAGGCCTCTCTGCAGGAGAGCAACCCTACAGGGATCAGTGGAAAGCGGAGACAGTCCAGCTGCCTTCTGCTTTCTTTATTCAGTGAAGTCACTTCTAAGCCATGGTGGCAGAGGGGATGTTGCATAATTGTAACAGGTCCCTACATGACCTCGGTATTAATATTAATTAAAGACACTAATATTCTACCAGAAACTTGCAGATACTTTGTTGGCTGCCAACCAGCTCCTTGTCACAATGTTGGTTCAAGAGAAGCCTGAAAGTCATTCGAGCTGTTAAAAATTACAAGAACATAATAGACACTCATGGCTCCTATTAGAAGAGCAATTGTATGAGGACTTTTAGATGATTCCTCCTCAATCTAGAAAACAAAGAGCTTTGTCTCAAAGTATTCTTTGCTCATTGTACCCACTCTACAGGTTTTGTTTTTACTAATAGCAACTTCACTGAATTTTAACAAGGCCCATAGCCATCCAGCAAGGCGCTCCCTGCAGCTTGTTCTGATCACTTGATTAAATGTTGGCTGGTGGGATTTGAATATAAATAATGCATGCACTCACTCCTCTCATCTCCAAAAGGAAGCAGCTACATTCCCTCTTTTTATAGTTTAGGTGAGCTAAAACTCAATCTATGGTGCTGATGAGCCAGGTGTAACTAAGAGGCAGAAGGTATCACCTTAAGTTATAGAGGGTGATTAAAGAAACCTAAATGGGCTGGATAAAATGGTGCATGCTTGTAATCCCAGTACTTGGGAGGCTAAGACAAGAAGATTATAGGTTTGAAGCCGGCTGTAGCAATTTAGCAAGACCCTCAGCAACTGAGGAAGACCGTGTTTAAAAATAAAAAATAATATATGGCTGAGAGTATAGCTTGGGGGCAGATTGCTTCTGGTCTGGATTCATCCCCAATATCAGACACACACATACACACAAAAACAAACAAACAAACAAACAAACAAACAAATAAACAAACAAACAAAAAACCCTGAATGTCTGGATATCAGATACAGCAGAACTATTTGTCAGTTGCATAACTACCTACTTCTTGACTGCGATTGCAAGACAGAATAATCTTATAATTTGAGATCCTTTAATTTGTGGGATTTTTGTTGTAGAAGCTTAGTTTTCCTCAAATACAAAGTCTTTTTTTTTTTTTAATAGAGCTAAGTCTAGACAATAGTATTTTTATTGATTTATGTTAGCCTTGGTCTGATAACCATAAAACCTTTGGAGAGAGAAAACATGGTCACAGTTGGATCTTGAGAAAAATCAAAGAAAATTATTGAAAGATAGGATGGTCAAGTGAGAAAATATGTGCAAGGGCAGTAGATGGACCTACTCTTTATGAACTACCTTCATGAACTTGGGCCTCTCTGAACCTTAGTTTCTTTATTTGTAAACTAATGAAAATAACACATGCTATGCAATATTTTTGTGAGAATTCAGAGCAATGGCATATATAAAATATCTTGTACAAGAATTTTCTCAATATTTCGAGTTTATTTGTTTTCCAACTTTCTGACTTTTCTCAGATTCGTTTTATAGAGAAGGGAATTTTGCTTTCTTTTTTATAGAGTGTTAATTAATTAATTGAAGATGTTCTGTGAATAATAAAGAAAGGCTCTGAGCTGAAATAGTCAGGGCCACTCACTGGTTCTTTTTCGTCTCTCGCTTTATGGACATCAAACTTTCTAAGACTGTGTAGTACAAATGGTCATCATCTTCAGAGTTAGCATTAGCATTATTAAAAAATGCTTTTAATAGAAATTCAAAATGCCTCCCAAACAAGTGAAAATTGACAGACTCCAGAGTTAGGCTCATGGAACAACCATCACTTGATGAAATTTGCTTTTAGCTTTGACAAGATCCTCTCTGTTTAAGGATTTGTTTTGTTGACAAAGGTACTCAGTATTGATTAGCGCTAATCTCGTAGTGTCGTTGACATCTCAACTCCCTGTACTTTATTTTCATAATTAGGGAAAGGCTTTGTAATCTACTCTCTTCCTTTTTTTCTCTTTGATCCAAGAACTCCCGGGGAAGGTAAACCTTAAGTCAGTCTGAGGAAACCTGGTTTTTATGGGATGGGTTAGTGTCTGGATTAGGAGGAGAAAATATTCCTGTTCTATTGCAGCTCACAACTTTTAATGACACACAATATGGTCCTTTTGTTCGAGGAAGGTAACAGAGCATACTTGGAAAACTCTGAAGTCAAAGCTAACTTAGATAAAATCCTGGCTTTCTCATCTACTAAAACTATACAATTTTCAAATTCTCTAAGTCTCAGTTTCCTCATCTTCAAAATAGAAGATGATAATGCCTCTACATTGGAGGTAATAATACTCCTCTTGAACTATGGTAGGATGGGTTAAATGACTCAAAGGGAAACTATTGTCTTTCTTTTGGTTTGTTTGCAACTGAAGCACTTCCTATTCACTTTTTGAATTTGAGATGCCCTGTGGAAGGTACATTTTGAATTACTCTGAGCAAGGGAGAATCGTCCTCTGAATATATCAATTCATGAAACTTTCCAAAGCCAAATTTAAGTAGTGAATTTCTACTGCCTTTAAAGTATCAGTGCTTCTGCTTTCTTTGGTTAACATGAAATTATGCACCTATAGTCACTTATAAAGTATATTTCCATACTATTTTTCAGATCCCATACCTGTAACATATTTTGTTTTAAATTCTAATTCATTTTGTATAAATAATATGCAAGATAATGGAGAAATTCAGCAGAAACTGTATATTGCCTGACTCAAAAGCCATTTGTAATCCCTCCCTGTGGTTTACTAAAGAATTAAACTGGATCATCGTGCTCTCTTGCAGCTCTGGGTTTCATGTGACAGTTGTAATGAATAATGTGGAAGTAGAAAGCTACCATAAGGATTTGGGGAAACATATATTTTTAAAATTAGAAAAAGAGGATAGGAGATAAAAATAGTTGGTAGAACTTTTTGCCTTACTATCTTACTTCCTGAAATGAAGACTAATTCTCAAAAATAGAGCTGCTATCCTGAAACTTGATATGGTAAAAATAGTGAGTTTAAACATAGAAAAGGTGTGGAACTTGATGTTCATTAAGGGGCAGCTGAACCAAAACTCCAACCATTTTTTTCACTTTTCAAGAAATATTTATAGGAAATTAATCTATATCTTACAAACATGTTCTCTTAGATGCTGGAGATAAGCAACAAAATAATCAGACAGAAATTTCTGCTCTAATGGTTCTTACATTCTAGTGTAGGAGGAAAAACAGGAAAAATATAGGTGTGTGTGTGTGTGTGTGTGTGTGTGTGTGTGTGTGTGTGTGTATACATGCACACACATGTATATGGCATAGCAAAAGAATTTTTTTAAATTGTAGGGGGAAAATAAGCAGGAAAGAGAGAGGGTTAGATTGTGAGAGAGGTAGAAGGGAGAGGCCATGAACATATATTTCATGATTATGTGTCATGCTTTATATTCTAGGATAAGCCTCTTAACATTTTCCTACCTTAACTCTTCAGTTATAACTTTATCAAATAGATTATTTTATTATCAAATCCTAGCTCAGGAAAGTTAAGAATTAACTTCAGTGTTTTCAATTAGTAAGTATATTCTGGACTTGAGTCTAGATATTTTCATCTAAAAAGCATCCCTGCCTACTTTCTCATTTATTCAGTCAACAAAAATTTAATTAGTGTTTTCTTTATGCCAAGCATTCTGTTGGTCATTTGATAGTAGATTGATAACTGGGAGATTTTTTTTTTTTTTTTGGATTTGACCTCCAAGACTTAGGCAACAAAGGCAAAAATAAACAAATGGAATTGCATCAAAATTAAATGCTTCTGCACAGGAAACAACAGAACAAAGGGATAATAAATAGAAGAGGAGGAAATATATATAAGCTGTATGTTTGATAAGGCTTAGTATCCAAAATAGATAAGGAACTCAAACAACTCAATAGCAGGAAAACAAATAACCCAATTTAAAAATTGGCAAAAATCCTGAATAAGTACTTCTCAAAAGAAGACTTGTATACAAATGGCCAATAAGTATATGAAAACATGTTCAATGTCACTAAATATTAGAAAAATGGTAATTAAACCACAATAAGAAATCACCTCATACCTGTCATAATGTCTATGATAAAAAAAGGAACTATAATAAGTATTGGCAGGGATGTGAGAAAGTGGACCCCTGTATGTTACTGATGGAATGTAAATTGGTATAGCCATAGTGAAAAACTGTGTGGATGTTCCTGAAAACAAAGGAGAACAATCTTGTTGAATGAATTTATTAATTTAATCGCTCCACATTCTATACTTGTATCATAAAATCACTCTGTACTTAATAAATCTATACAATTATAATTTGTCCATTAACAAAAAGTAGAATGTGATTGAATAGCAGAAATAAAACCAGAATAGAATGATAAATAAAACATAACCTGCTTCTAGAGGAACTCTTAAAGTAGTAGGGAAGACTGACATTAGCAAAATTAAAAAAATTAAGTATTGCCGATGCCAGTATTTATAAGCAACCTCTTATATACCAGTACAAGGCACTGAACTGATTCATAGAAATGAACAGAATCCTAGTCAATAAATATACTACCATTCATTGGGAGGATTAAACTGCAAGCAAGGATTGTCAATACATTTTGGAGGATTTTTTAAAAGAGATAGGTACAAAACAAGAAAAAAGCATGAGAGAAAGACCAGGTATGGTTAATAAATAGGCAGAGAAGGTAATGGTATTCCTGACAGAGAAAAGCCTTATGAATAACATATTCAGGTACTGGTAATGGTCTCAGTAGAGCTGGACATTTCAAGGCAAAAGACAGAGGCTGGCATTAGAGAGAAAGTCCCAGTGACCAAAAGTCATGTGAGAGGGATTTTCCTTTAAGCAAAACATTAGGACCAGGAGAGTGAAATCATCAGTTCTGATATTAGCAAGATAACTATAGCAGATGCAAACGAGGACCAGATTTTTCTTGCTTTATTTCTTTGTACATTGAAATCTCTACCTTTTATATAATTCAGAAATGATCTTTAGATAGCCAACATTTTTTTTTATTACTATCATGAGACTAAAGTTTCTCCTTCATGGGGTGAAATAAGTTCTACCACTATTAAAAATGATAAAAATGGAATTACATAAAATTTTAAACTATAACACCTCTGAAACTGTTTAATATGTCATTTGCTTTCTTCAAGGGAAAAAAATTAGTTTTGTCTGGATGAATAAAGGATCCATTGGAACATCTAAGGGAAAAGACAAGAATCATTCATTCCTTATATGCAAAAACTTCACGTTCAGTCTGAGAAGCTTCTATATCATAGCCTAGTCATTTCCCTCCCAAATGTAAATCTATAATGAGTGCATAATATGTTTGCCCACAACAATAAAGTATAGTGTAAATATTTTGACTTCTACTATGAAAGAAAAAAAGTAAACAAAATAGAAACAAAAACAAACTCAAACATTTGAAAATATCATTGGTTTCATCCTTACCAGGTAATCTTCCCCAGCCTGGGTTCAGCTGAGATTTGCCACTATTTCTTGTCTCATTTTATGAGCATCAGAATTGCTTTATCATAGCAACGCTTGGCAAAATACTTCTCTTTTACAAGTAATCTAGATCCGTCAAACTGTCTAGTTCTACTACATCAGTCATGGCTTTGTAGTTTATTTGGTGACAGTGACTGCCAATAAAATGATGCTGTAAAATATTCTAGTGTGAGGAGGCTAATTCAGTGTAGGTTAATAAAGCTGCTGTGATTCATCTTGCAGTATAGCACACTTTGATGCTGGGCATCTTTGAGGTTAGTGGGAATTTATGTCATACATAGGAGTTTACTTAATTTATATATTTACTTTCTTTCAGACCTGCATTTTCAGTGAAATATATGTTTCATCCTGGGATGATGGAGTATATCCAGAGGTAAATTCTGAACAGGCTCATGCTCTCAGGTAATAAAATAAAGGCAAAAAGGTAAAAATGAAAGCCCTGGGGCTTGCTTTATTATGGCTTCTCTCCGAATCCATGCAAAGCAGAAGTGGTACCCAAACCCTTGTAGAGAGTATTTAAATAGGCTTTTTGAGAACTCTGCTCATGAGTATTTTAATGACCTCAGCTCAAGCCAAGAGCAATAAACGTCTCAAAAAAAGGCTGTTAATTGAAAAGACCAGTGATTTCAGAGGGATTAATATTACTGTCAGACCTGGCTTGCTTTCTCTCTCTTTTAATTTAGCCTTCTGTTTTAATTTACAAACAGCTATACAGATTGAAGCTTTAGAAGGTAGGAGCAGAAGTGGTAAATAAAATATATTTAGGGCACTGTGGGCATGAATTATAATGCTAAGGCAGAAAACCTAGTCTCAGCTCTACCGCCATTTCCTTCATCTGTAAATCAGGTATTCTAGCATCTTTTGGAATATCTTATAATGAGTAAGGTACAGTGGCACAAACCTTTCATCCCAGTACTTGGAAGGATGGCACAAAAGATCACAGATATGAGGCCAGCCTCAGCATTTTAGTAAACCCTCAGCAACTTAGTGAGACCCTGTTTTGAAATGAAACATAAAAAAGTTGGGGTATAGTTAGGAGTTTGAATGCCCCTGAGCTAATCTCTGATACTCTAGTATCAAAAAAGAATATCTTATAATATTGTTATAAATAACCTTTATCTCATGGTGAAAGTACTCTGGAAAGCATAAATAAAAAATATAAAGTGAATGGATCAAAACTAAAATAGATGTAACAGAAACCTAACATTTAATTAGTGTCATGTATTCATTAAATTTTTCAGTTTAAGGCACAACTATGTTCAGATGACTTTTGTCATCCAAATAATTACTCATGTTCCCACAAATGCTGCTAACAAGCAGTCCAATGGCTCTTCTCTCTTAGAGACCCTCCTACTTTTCCAAATCCTAAAATGATGCAGAAACCCTAGTTGCTAATCCAGTCCAATGGGACAGATTCAAGGCCTAGAAAGTAGGAGAATTTGAAAAGATTCTCATCTGCTTTGCTGTGGTGGCAATGGGATGGGAGGTCTCCATTAAAAAAAAAAAATGCTTCTTGCACTGCTCACTGAATAAACACTGTTATAGTTAGGTATAAAATATCTCCGAAAGAGCTCATTTATTAGTGTTTGGAGCTGATGTAATTGAGTTCAAGGGTTGTAATTCCAGCAGTAGATAAATCCATTTTACTGGCCAGTGATTGTAATGGATTTATCTGGGTAGTGACCCAGGCCAGTAGGGTGTGGCTGGAGGTGGGTCCTTGGGAGTGGAGCTTTGAGATTATATAAGTGGTTCTTCTTCCCCCTACTTGTGTACTCTTGCTTCTAGCCTCTGTGATGGGAGGATCACAGCCCATGAGCTCTCCCTCTCTTTACCTCCAGCTACCATGGCCTGAGAGCCCTGCCCTCACATGGACTGAACACAAAACCACAGAAGATAAATCTTCTTTCCTCTAAGTTCCATGGTCAGATTTTAGTTTATATCTGTGAGAATGCTTCCCAGAACAAACATTGATGTAATAATGCCTTGGTCGTGCAAATCCTTGAAAGAGCTGCAATGATATCCACACTTGGGCTTCCAAAATTAAGGGATCTTTTAGCTGTATGTTCATAGGCAAAGACACTATTTTCCTGGACACCACGAATGGCAGAAACTTAGTCCAAATGGATTTCCATCTGCTGTTTATACACTGTTTCAAGAGATTTGATTCTAAACCTAAGGCCAGATTATCTCTTACCTAATGCTGACTTTCCCTTTAGATACATATGTGGGACACTTTCATGGTCCCGACCATCAAAGAGTCTGTCCTTCTGTTGGTCTCCTGGATGGATTTCTATCCTCTCCCCTCCCTGAAGGCTCCTCAGACCCTATGTAAATGTGCTACTTAGTTTTCAGGAAATTTTCATATACTTTATACTTCATTCTTCTACTCCATTATGAAATTTGAATTCAAGACCTTGCCACATCCTGATTATGTTGCCTAGAGGAAAATATTTAACATAATAGAATTTATGGCTTTGCTATTTTTAACATCATTGATTACTGAAATTCTTCTTATTAACCCCAAAGCATTTCTTAAATTTCTCCTTTCATTTCCATTATTATTTTCCCTGTCAAAGTTCAGATCTTTATCATCTCTTGCCTGTATTACTATAGTACAATACTAACTGTAGATCTTTTGCTCAAATTAATCCACTGTAATATAAGTGAACAATTGATTTAAGGTTTTAAACTGTTTTTGCCTCTCTTTTGAATAGGTCCTCAACATACTCAGCCTAAGCAAGCCACATTTGTGAACCTGGCATAACCTACTGATTATCCCTGCCCCTTCTTTTGCTTTATATCTTCCTTATAAAATTTTAAAGAATTCTCTCTGATATGATGTTATTTACGTTCTCTATTTTGATGTATATTTTCTCTGTGGACCTTGCTTGATTTAGCTATACCGTTTCAGACTCAATTTAGTTAGCTGATCATTTTTATGATCTCCACCACAGTTTGGGCCTATTTCTTTTAGGGCACTGCCTTCTTATGTCATTGCTCTCTGTTTATGTTTCTCTCACAGTGAAGGATGAGTGGTTTCAAGGTACAAAGTCTACCTTCATGCTTTTCCTCTTCAGGGATTATCACATAGCAGAAATGCAATAACTGTCTGTTGAGGGAATAAGGAAGCCATCAAAGTCATAATAAGGATGTCGTAAAGTCTACCTCCAAAGTTCACCATGAAACTTAAGTGAGGTAATGTATGTTGAAATGACTGTGCTTGCCTTTATAGCTCAGCAGGCATTCAGTATATGTTGTATTTCTTGCCACCTAAAAAGAGCTGCACAAGATACTTGTCACTTAATGTTTAGGAAGGAAGGTTCTTCCATGAAACTGTGATACTGAATATTATTCATATTTTATTTTATAGTCCGCTGGTTATCTTGACTACCTATTGAGCTGCCTAGTGGAAGAATTTTAAACCATTCTCTATGATGACACTGCAGGATGAACATCTTATCATTGAAGGATGTGTGTGTCTGTGTGTATGTGTCTGTGTGTGTATGTGTATATGTGTGTGTGTGTATGTCTGTGTTTGGAGATTCAATTCGTGTTTGGAGATTCAACTCAGGGGCATTATACCTCCAAGACACACCCCCAGCCCTACTTTATACTTGTTTTGAAACAGGATCTCACAAGATGAATGAAAGTCAAACCTGCAATTCTCCTGTCTTAGCCTCCCAAGTATTGAGATTACAAGCGTGTACCACCCCTCCTTCAGCTGAACATCTTATGAAATGTCAGTTAGTTCTAAATTTACAGCAACTAGACCCAATTTCTCTTTGTAACATATTTTTACCATAATTTTGATGTTCTGTAGCTCAGACCAAAAGTCTTGTTCTGACATGGAAAACAGATCAATTATCAGGTTGGCTTTGTGGCTCAGAGAGTTAATCTGTGGGATACAATGTAGGCTGAGTCTAAGGGAGGGAATTCAAGGCAGACAGTGGGGGAATATTGGGAATTCAGAAAGTAGGGACTCTTGATTCTTGTTTTCTAGCTTTATTGATGTGTGATTGATAAATGAAAATTGCCTATACTCAAAGTATTCAATGTGATGAGTCGGCATACATATACATTGCAAAATCATTACCATAATCTTATTAACATATCTTGTACTGTAAAATTGCCATTGTGTGTGGGAAGATAAGGTAAGGATACTTAAAACCTACTTTCAGCAAATTTCCAGAAAACAATAATCATATGTCTATCTGAACATATTTACATTCTTTCTCTTATTTCAATTTCTTATTCATTTCAATAAGCTGAATTGAATGGTACCCTTCTGTCTCAGAGTAAGACTCGCTCATTTACTAGCTGAATTGTCAAGACCTAACCTCTACAAGTTGTTTATCTTATCTGCTCTACAGAATTTTTATAAAAGTACATATGTGAAAGCCTCCTTTGATAATTTTTTTTTTGCAGTTCTTGGAATTGAACCCAGGGCCTCATGCATGCTAAGCATGTGCTCTATCACTGAGCTACACCTCCATCCCTGAAGATGTATTTATTTTATTTTGTTAGATATTATTTTATTTGGTATTGGGGATTGAACCCAGAGGCATTCTACTTCAGAGCTATCTTTTTAAAAACCACAAAATACAGGTACAGGTAATGGAACACTATTAATTTTTTTCCTTTAAGAATTTAAGAAAATTTTTTCTCCCACAATATTTTAGTGGCTTTTAGAATATGGGTTAATTCATGAGCTTTCATGAATTCTGTAAGTTGGCATATAGAACATGAAAATAAGACATAAATAATCACAAAAACATCATCTCAGCAGGCAAATTTGGCCCACATAAGTGTCTTTTTGTGTAGTTGAATATTGTCTTTTATCCACATGTCTAATAGTTTTTTGCAAATAGATTACATATGACACATAGGAAAATCATTCTGCCCCCATCACTCTTACATTGCCACCTTTCTAAAGAAACAGTTGTTTAAAACCCCAGGCTACCGTCAATCAGAAGAGCAAATAAAGATATTTTCACCTCCTTAAAAATGACTGCATCTGGCAGCTGGTAACCAGCTAAGACTAGAGCTAATTCTTTCAGCCAGAATTATGTTCCAGGTAGCACAAAAACTCACAGAGGCACACAACTTAGCTTTCTTAAAACAGTGTGGATATAGCTTTATTTCAAGTAGAAGATTGAGGATGGAGTAAGGGAGACAGTCAAGAGGAAGGGCCCAGAATTAGCTGAGACCCATAGCAGCAAGCTAGCATCATCTGCCAGGCACATGGCTCATGCCTGTGATCCTGTACTTGGGAGGCTGAGATATTAGGATCACAGATTCAAGGTCAGCAAGAATCTCAGCAACTTAGTGAGACCTTGATACAGAATAAAAAATAAAATAGGGATGAGGGTATAGGTCAGAGGTAGAATGTCCCTTGGATTCAATCTCTCAATCTCCAGTAACACACGTGCACGAGAGAGAGAGAGGAGAGAGAGAGAGAGAGAGAGAGAGAGAGAGAGAGAGAGAGAGAGAGAGAGAGAGAGAGAGAAGATGGTTTCAATTTACATGGGGCCAGGAACCAGTGAACAGAATGTCAATGAACACTCAGAGTCAGAGCTCATAGGTGAGTAAAATCATAAATGCCATGATTGCGATAGCATCAGTGATCAGAGTCGGAGGACCTCATATATCTGAGAGGTACTTCTGAACTCCTTCCATTTAAATATCTCCTGACTCCCTACTATTTCTACAAGATAAAATCATCCCAACAGGGAGAAAATGATAAGACTTTGCAGAGATATTTTCTGGGTAGGGGAAGTGATTAAGAGGAAAATTAGATGAGTGATTGTGTGGAAATCTCTCAGTCTTTTAAGTTTATGGCTCTTATGTCTTGAATCCCTCTTCAGTCATGGCACTCACCAATGCTCCAAGAGGAAGAGATAGTTTAAAGCAGCGAGTCTTGAACTTGACTTTTAGAATCACCGAGGGCTTGTTAAAGCTCACATTGGTTGCTTGGACCCCATCCACAGAGATTCTGATTGAGAAAGCCTGAGGGAGGTATCATTCACATTCATGTAAGATCTCAGTTGATACTGATGTTTGGTTTCCTGTGCCACAATTTGAGATCTACTCATTAAAAGTCCCTTGGAAAAACAGGCTATTTCTTTGGGGAAGAAGATCAACGTCCATAGATAGTGATCTGATCATGGCTCTTCTTGGCAATAATTTTAACTACATAGAGATAATGTTGGAAGAAGGAATAGTAACCCCTTAGGTAATTGAAGTATTAATCTAGGAATACATCATGAAATGTATCATTTATACCAACTGAGGTTGTAGCAGTGAGTAGGGCTCTTCAATTCCTGCTTCATGAAGCCATTTACTCTGATCACCTTAGCTATCTATATCAGGGCTGGAATGTTCCTGGTTGGAACTTTCAACCTGGTGTTCCAACCTGGCTAAAAGTTAGATAGATTCATGAAAAAGAAACTTTCTTATTGGAGGGGAAGGAATTAAGCTTAATTTAGGATGAAATTTTGAAAATGTTACAAAAGTAAACACTAAATTTTAACATAAACATACACACAGAGGAAGTTAATAGTGGTCATGGGTAATAAAGTGCCAAAGATGTATATGACTCAGACCATCCCAACTGCCAGAAACACTTGAGAATCACCCACTGTCATGACTCATATTGACCAACCCAAGTAGGAAGTTGAGAGGTTATAAATACCACAGTGAATGATCATTACATCCTTAATGTGGGTGTAACTTGGGTGTGTATCCCAAGTTTGGCTTTTGAATACAAAGATATTGGCCTACTTTCAGGATGAGAGATTTCTCATACCACTATTATTTTAATAGAATCTGCTTATGATTCTCAAAGGCACTTGTGTCTTTACAAGGGTCTTTTCTCTTAACTCATTCCAGATAACACTTCCTTAGCAGCTAGTCATTTTCAAATAGCTTCCATGGGTCTGGGTGATTTGCAGATGTTTCTTAATAGTGACTTCCATTAAATTTGCTTTGCCAATATGATCTTTTTTCTCTGCGGAAAAACTCTCAAACACTGTGACACAAAAAGTGATTTGTTTTGAGAGTGACCATTCTAAGACCATTTCTAGAACAATTTATGCCTTTCTGGATTTGCATATGTTGATTTATTTGCTTATTTACTTACTTATTACTGTGGTATTGGAGATTGAACGCAGAGGCAGTTTGATTCTGGCCTATACCCCTACTTTTTATTTTTTATTATTTATTTTGAAACAGGGTTTTTATGTTCTTGAGAGTTTTGCTATTACAAGTTGGTCCCAAACCTGCAATTCTGTCCCAGCCTCCCAAGTACTGGGATTATTACAGGCATGTGTCACCATGCTGGGCTCATATGTTCCATTAATAAACTGGACACTTAAACCCTTCTTCTTGGCTTGATAAAGCTCTGCCCAGCACTCAAAACTGAGCTGCCACATTTCCTTCTTGGTGAAGCTTTCTGCCCACATAGGGCCTTCTTTCAAGTATTATTTTCATGTCTCCACCTTAAATGAGCACCTGGATGAGAAATCTAGAGTGCCCATTTGCTAGAAACTTCAAATTGAAACATAAACCTCGGCTGGAATCCCAAACAGAAATGACATAAAATCAAGGCAATGATAATAAGGATAACCATACTTTTTCAGGTGCAAATGCTTTAGGAAAGGTGGCCAATAAGGAAGAAGAATAAAATCAACTTGCAGGAGCGAAAGACAGGAACTCTGGGTGAGCAAACTAGAGAGGAGAGCCCCTGAGAGGGCGACTTTTGCTGCTTTCACCCCTGGTGACCCTTCGAAACACACCCAGTGCCTTTAGAACTACTGCACCCTTATGATGGATTTCACAAAATGCGCTTTAGAATTTCGGCGCTTTTGCTCTGGGTTTCCTAAAATGTACTTTTATCTATCCAAACAGTCTCTATTTCTTTCAAGCTAGCTTGAAGGACTTTTGTCTTGAAAGTAACTAATCTCTCGCCTCCTATTAAATATAGCCACCTCTCAGAAGAGGTGCTTCTTTGCTGTTTTGATAATCCCTGTTTCTTCCGTTTCTACATGGTGTTATGATTATTACTAGTTTTCTCTCCCTTTTAATCTATGACACTTCTAAGTCAAGGAACATGGCGCATTCATTTTTATATTGTCATCATCTCACATAATACCTGACTTTTAGTAGAGATTCAATCAATATGCGTTGAATGGACAAATGCACCCTCTATTTCATGGCAAATTTTACTTTTGAGGAATAATAATAATAGAGGCCTATAATTAATAATAATGAAATCTAATAATTCAGAGAGGTGATGGAAAGCTTTTGGAAATACTTGCTCTTTCTCCCCTGAGTTTTATCATATTTTAAACACCAGTGTAATACCTTAAAGAAATTCCTGTGTTCTCCCCCACACACACACCTGTTGGATTTGTAGTTTCCATGAATGCACTTCAGATTTACACCGTTATATCATGAGCATCTCTGATATCACTCATCTGTGCATCTAAAACAACAATGGAGGTAACAAATTAGCATGGAAATATCCTTTTGCTTTTCTTTTAAAGCATATAATTCAAAAGTAGAGTTTGGAAGATTTTCTAAACGATGTAATATTTGTGTGAACTTTTTTCTCTTATTTGGGTATGGACTGGAAATTTCCTGAGTACTTTAGAATTAGGCAGGTCAAAAGCCAGATAAAGGACCTGATCCTTTTCTCTTCCTCTTCTGCTGTGTTTTTTATTTCTTTACTGTTTATCAAAGTATAGTATACATGCAGAAGTTGGTATATTCAGTAAGTGTGGAGCTCAGCCACTTTTCATAGACTTAAGTTATACAACCAGCATCCAGGAAGCCTCCCTCATTCTCATTGGTCACCACTGCCCTATCCCAAGAGGAAACAGCAGACTTCTAACAACATGGCTTCCTTTTCCTGGTTTCATACTTTACATAAGTGGAATTGTACAGGGCATAACTATTTTATATTTTATTACTTTTGACCCATGCTGTGTTTTAAGTTTATCCATGGTGTTGTGTATAGTGTGACTATTTTGTGCTCATTGTTATATAGTATTCGTTGCATTAATATATCATAATTCATGATTCATACTGGTGTGAATAATCTTAGTATATATTTTTGATGCCTTTCTTTTTCTTTATCTGAAGTTTTCCCAAAGGTCCAAACACCACTCTGGCTCACCATTATAACCACTTGAAAGCAGACACCCAGGGAGAAGGAAGTTTAGAAACCTCTGGGTGAAAGTCATTGCTGGAGCAACTTATGTCTCAGTATCTGTCTCAGGAAAGGAAAAAAAAAAAAAAAACATCCATGATCTGGCTCAGGTTTTAATAGGCCACTGAAGGATTCTGCTACTTGAATATTACCCTTGCAGATGACATACAAACTAGTAAGAGACAAAGGAAGTGCTTCTTGCAAAGCCAAATTATCTGTGGTTGGACAAGCTGACAGAGCATGACAGCTTTGAGGAACTGGTACTTTCGGGAAGGGAACAATATGTGACTCTTCATCTTTGCCTGCTGCCTGCTCCAGGAGAGGAGGTGCAGTCCTACCTGTCCTCCCTGTCCCTGTCTCTAGCCAGCCCCAGCCTATGAGTACATCCAGTGGGAGTCTGAAAAAACAGTGGAGATTAAGTTCTTGATGGTATCACACTTTACTTGTCAAGATTTCCTCACTCAGCCGGCCCTTAATTGGGTAGGATAACAGTCTTCTCTTTCAAACTCTTTTAGAATGAGCTCATGGGAAGAGGATGGATTTCGTTTTAAAAGAAGCACAAAATATCATCCACAATGAGGTCCAATTGGAAGTAGTGATGGGGTTGAGTCCTTCTATTAGAATCTCCTGGGCAACTTGTTTTAAATGTAGGTTCTGGACTCTATACTAGAAAATGAGTTCTCTCCTTAGGGAATCTGTGTATCCAGGACTGTCACACTTTCCAATAGAGACATATTGTAAGGCATTTACTTATATGTATCACATAAAATATAGTACAAAGAAACAGATACACTTGTTTTAACATATTTTATATAATGCAACATATAAAAAATATTTCAATATGCCTTCTGATATATTACATTATATAAAATATACTAACGAGTAATATAAAATTACTAATGAGATAATTTGCATACTTTTGTACAATTGTTTGAAATTTGGGGTTTGTTTTATGCTAACAGAATGTCTCAGTTCAGACCCGTTAAACTTCAAATGCTCAATAGCAACTTTAATTCAGGCAGAGGGAGTGAAAATTCGGTGGCAGTACCAATGAGGCCTAAAATACACTTGAAACTTATATAAATATGCATATTGGTCCCATTATAACCAAAAAGTAGCTGACCCTTTCACAGTACTTATGAGGAACACACTATTTAGCCTCTGGAACTCAATTACCTCATTCTTAATGTTTAGATAATAATAATATCCCAAGCTCACAGTCACTTATCCAGAAACCCCGGGCTAGAGAGATTTTGAAATTTAGCAATGTTGAGATTTTAAACAGGTAATTTTTTCAAATTTTAGAAAAATAATTATATACTATCCTTCCTAGGGTACATAGCACCCTATAATCATCACAGTACTCTTTCTGCAGCAAGAATATGAATATTCACACAAAGTGGTATAAATGAATATTTTACAGCCTCGCATCAGGTCTAATCCTGTTTTGCTACAAACTTGGTGGGAAGAGTAATTTTGCTCTTTGGATATCAGAATTGCTGATAAGGGGTTGTGGAATTGTATTTCACTCGCAGAGCAGTAAATATATTAAATTAGCCCTTCTGTATAGAGTACTTAGAAGAACATTTAAGGAACGCAAGCCACTTACGGCAACGATAATGGTTATTTTCTAGAGATCCAAGAGAAAATGTACACGTTGATATTTAGCAGTTACTGGCCATGACCAGTACTCTCTGTCTCCACTCAGAATCTGACTCTTCCACAAATGATCCCAGCCTTACAGATTCATCATCTATCAGCCCGGATGGCACTGACCCTCACATGGCTCCCTGAATCCAGACTCCCTAATGCGATAAAAGTAAAAATAAATAAGGCCTTATGCAAATTTGATTAAAATCCAATCAAGAAAAATAAACTGCACACATCTGTCAGTGTCATCTGAATGTTTTCTCTTGGCCTTAAAATAAACACAGAAACAAAACAAAATTTAAAAACAACGACAGAAATGACTTGGTTATTTCTTTGACTGCCTGCCAGACTAGTCTTTGAGCATTTGTTCTATTCTACAAAAACAGTAGAAAAGTTAACAGGAAGGTGAAGGGCAAATAGGTCAGGTGTTCACTGGCCTTTTTTTTTTTTTTTTTTTAATCTCCTGAAGGGCTGTTGTATCCAGGGCTCTCACCTTTTTCTTTAGATATCGGTGAAACAATGTTTAAATTTCATTGGAAGTGGTGAGTGAAATCTTGGAAACCCTTTGGAAAACCACTGATAGATTGGTTGGTCATGTATATAATATAGTACAGTGTCATAAAAGTAGTTTTAATGCCATAAATGTCATAAAACCGGTTTTATATTACTTAATTGACTTTGAAATAATTATGCTTAATATATCCCTGCAATTAATTTTATTATTTGTAAATTGGGGAAGATGGTGATAGTTTCTGATAAGGGATAAGACTGAGAATTTACATTCTAACAGTTACCCAGGTGTAATTGGTCCTGTTGGTGGGAGACCACATTTAATGAGACACTGACTTAATATATAGTGGGTTAAATCTCCTTTATAACCTCAGATGAGAGCTATGTAAATTCTAGCTATTGTTTTTCATCAATAACTGCTTTGCAGTCTCACTATTTGTATTTATTATTTGTATTTCCGGCCTTTGGAAGAAATTTGGTGCAATACGTCATTCTGTAAAGCTTTATTGATTTGTATGTGCAACGTGATTTTGAATCTTGGGACTGACAATGAGATTTGTTTGCACAAAGTGGCCTGCTTTAGCTTTGGAGAATTCCAATCCTTGTGTTGTTCCTTGCCAATACAGAGCTTCTACAGTCATTTTGCAGGTCACCTGTGACTTGGTCACACTACAGTGTCCTTGTTCATTTTCCAATTTGCCTTCAACGCATTATGCCTGGAAGCCAAAAAAGATAAAGTAGGTAGAGAAGGCCCAGTCACACTTCAATGCCATATATATCTTTAATACCACTCACCACCTATTTTTCAGGAGCTGAAACAAATTTCTCTTCTGTTTGGACTCATAATTACTGAACAGGGAGAGAAAGACAAATGGCAGAATGTTTTCTTCTTAGTAGCCTCTTTGGAAAGTGTGTCTGACTCAAGATGACTCATGGTGTTTTCCTCTTATAAGAAGGACTAAGCCATCCCTACTTATATGATGGTGAAGAGTGGGAAAGGGGGAATACAAGGCTGAAAACTGATGTTAAGACTATTCAAACTCATTTTTGTTTGTTTTGTGATCCATCCAGGTTCAGCCAAAATTCTGTGATCTCTAAATCAAATAGGATCTGACTAGAAACATAAAACCATGCCAGGTTATCCAGTAAGAAGGGACACAGTACTAGGAATTAATAAAAAGGTGTCAGAAGAGCTGAGTATACAGAGAAAATGAAACAAAACAAAAAGCCACCTGGAAAAAAGCATTACCTAGAAGTTATCATCAATCTCAAGGTTAGAGAGACAAGGGAACATGATAGGTTAGAGCTACTTGGAAGAAAATGGAACTAGAATGGACTGTCCTGATGGGAGCTGGGACAATGTGAAGTCACAGGTACTACTGCTTGAAGAGCAGAGAGTGGCAGAAATACCTTGGCTTTTCTCTTTTGTCCATCTTCCTTCCCATCATTCACTAGTGAACTTCCCATTGACTCAATGAAGGTAGAAAAGGAGTCTGGGAAATGTACTTTTTAGGGTTATCTGGCTTTGATACAAAACAATGAAAAGACTGTAATTGATTTGAATGCAAACAGCCAAATAATGCCTCATATCATCAGTCTTATATGA
The DNA here is from genome assembly GCF_963383645.1 of Muscardinus avellanarius. Classification (NCBI taxonomy): domain Eukaryota; kingdom Metazoa; phylum Chordata; class Mammalia; order Rodentia; family Gliridae; genus Muscardinus; species Muscardinus avellanarius. The sequence continues at coordinate 19,692,341 of NC_137804.1, read as the reverse complement.
ATCTAAATTTAAAGGCAGCCATTTATTAAGTCAGTTACTTTATTTTGCTTAGTGTTCAAGTTAGCTGGTAAACTATGCCCTGTTCCAGAATGAATTTTTTATGTGTATATTTTTTGGCAGAAGTAATTCACAGTAGAATATGAGTCCTGCTTTACCTTTATTGGTTCCATGGCTTTGGCCAGAACACTTTTTTGCGTCTCAATCCCACATTCTATAAAACAGATAATACTATTGCCTGTAACAGAGTTGTTCTGGGAATTAAGATGAGATCATGCTCTTGAAGTTGTGTGCACCAAGTTTGTCACACAAATGGCACTGATTATTGAGTGAACAGACCTTGTCTCATTCACTTTATGTCTTTTACAGCACCATGGACATCAAAGACCTTTACATGTTTATTGAAGACCCAACACAATGAGTAATACCTGACTTTTATATTCACTTTCAACTCTATCCATTTTAAGCTGGTAGTTCTTTATTCAAGGAGGCTGGGAGGGGTAAAAGACCAAGATGGTGGAATGTTTCAGGACTTCATAAATGTTTTATACTCATCCATAGCTAGTGCTAAAATTGAACTTTTTCATGGTGGGCTGGCTGGTCTTTAACGTGGTGCCTTACAGCGGTTCCTGTGAAAGGTGCCACTTGGGTACCAATTATGTTGTCATTCCTGTTATTACTTAAGAAGAAGGAGTCAATTTGCCTTTGTATGCCCTAAGAGAAAGTGTCAGCCAGGTCAAGTGGGTCACCACTTTTGTGTTATTTTGTTTGAAAAATGTGGACTGAACCAGCTTGTGATGCAAAACAATGAGCAATTCTAATTTCAGCATCTCATTGTCCCGGGGTTTCTGTGCTTATCTAGGGTCATATCATTTAAGCATTTAAGGCTGATTTTCAGCATTAGAAAGGGCTGGTCAACTTGTATTATTTATATAAAGATGTATTAAAAGCAAGAAGGATCAAGAGGTCACCCATCTTCTATTTGGTTTCTGGCAGATCATTGAGTCATATTGTTTGAGAGGGAGCTGGGAAAAAGCCAACCGGTTTTGTTTTTGATGGCCAATTATTTGGCAGGCTGATGGTAAATGGATAGAAAAATGTCACTGCAAAAACAAAAGAGCAAAAGTTGAATTTTAAGTTGTTGAGTTGTGTTGTTGTTAACATGAATCCTATAGCTAAAGCATTTCACTGTCATTGACATTACCATATATATCCAAGTCAAAGGTTCAATTTTCATTCCCAACATTTTTAAAAGACCATATTTGGCAGATTTTAAAAAAGTTATTTTAACTTGTGATAACCCACAATTTGGAGAATGCACTGCTGGAATAAGAAAAAGACATATGAAGGTCTTAAAGTCAGGTACAAACTCTCTTGATGTCTCAAACTTAGCATCTAGCATTGTATTTTACATGCCATTTAGAGAGAACAAGTTTCTGTATTTGAACTTAGATTCCACAAAGACCTGTGAAGCATGATTAAAACTTGACAGCTATATTGTTTTTCTTGCTCTTATGTTTTTCTGATCATAAAGGGACTGTCAAGCTCTTTGTTGTCTGAGCCCAAGACTCCATGCAACTTAAAGTATATTGAGCTTGCCTGGATTACTTAGATTGTAGGTTCTGATACAAGAGCCTTGTTTCTTTTACTGGACCATGAAAAGTGACCATGGAGGTAAGCTTCTCAGTTTTTGAGAATGTTATATTCTTTTTACACCTGAAATTGGATCACTGGAATAGTCTTTATGAATAATAGACTTTTATTTTTATTAGTAAAGATTTCTTAAGATTTAACATGTTCTGCTTGGAACAATCATTTGTTTCTCATTAAAGTACAAATTAAAAACTTCATGCATCAGAAAAGAGAACTGTTGCCCAATATATCTTTCCGTATTTTTTGTCAATAAACACCCTAATATATCCATAGCTGACTGTCTAAAACTTCATTTATTCTGGTTTAGCTAGTATCAGTCTTTATTCAGAGTTTATGTTACCCTGAACATTAAGTATAATTCTCATCCTGAGTTTATTTCACTCTTTATTATCAAACACTTACTCAGCCAAGTATCCATCTACAGATTCCTATAATAATTAACTCAACAAATGTGTGTTGAACCCTAATGAATGCTAAGTTCTCTGAAAGATGTTGGGGATGGATCTCAGTGTGCTCTACTTTTCAAACAAAACCAAATAAACTACGTGATCTCATAAAGCTTAAAGTTAAACTCACATTATTTTAAACTGTCACATATATAAGTAATACATTATAGTTGTGATAAAGTCACAAAAGGAATGTTTGTAATACTATGAAAATCTAAAATGAAGAAATGTGGCCTATCCAAAGAAGCCAGACATACCTCAGATAAAAAAAAATAATAATAATCAGGAGTGAGCAGTACAATGTTTTAAGCTTAGTCCAAGATCTCGTTGTATGAAGTGACTTGTCTATGCCAAAAAACAGAGGGCAGATGCCTGGAGCAGAAACTAACATGTTGATGTTCTGGAAGGAAAGGTAGAGATGTGATCGGGATGATCTTTTAAGCCGGATTGGAGTGTTGGGCTCTTCTCCTAAGACCAAAGGGAGGTCATTGTGATATTTAAGCCAGGCTTAAAGGAGGGTGATAAAGACATGAAAGGGTGACATATTCAGATGTAAATTTCAGAAGTATTTTTTTTTTACTGCAGTGTAGAATGTAAGTACACCAATGAGAATATTAAAGAGATACTAAAATTGATGGCATAGAGTGGGTATCAGGAGACTAAAATAATGTATTAAATATGGCAAGTGGGTGGCAGGCATAAGGAAGCCTCTCAGGGTGTGGGTTGTATAATACAGTATACGATGGTGACTTTAGCCAGAATGATTAACACTGGAAAAGGACCAGGAATATAGTGCCTGTCTGCTTCCCCTTTCTCCACACAGCATACTCAACACGGCAGCATGTGCATCCATTTGCTTTTATTACAGAACATTAAGCAGGCAGATGCAGTGACCATCAATGTACCACACAATTGCCACTACATGGATATTGGAGCTGCTGCTAGAAAAGAGTTCAATTATTATAACCAGTCAGTGTCATGTAGTGAAAATAAACATGAGCTTCACAATTAGACACACTTGGGTCTAAACCCTGGCTTGCTACTTCTTATTTTTTAAATGGTGAACAATTTAGTTCATGATTGACATTTTGAACCAGATAATTTGGGGATGTATGTGGATACCTTGTGCATCTTAAGATGTTTAGCAGCATCCTTGGCTTCTACTCAGTGTATGTCAGTAGCCCTGCAACTTTGTCAAACTAAAAATGTCTCCAAATATTGCCCAGGGACAAGAAAGCAAAACTACGATCCATATATCATCTCGGTTGATATTTACCAGATACATACAAGATCAGAATTATAAAATTCAACATGAAAATCTATTTTAAGTTTAATCAAATGACATAAAAATTATAAATATTAAAATTTATATTTATATAAAACATCTTTTTTGGGGGGGTACTGAGGATTGAATCCAGGGTCTGTGCATTCGAGGTAAGTGCTCTACTACTGAGCTACACCCCCAGACAATTTCATGTTTTATTTGGAGATGAAGTCTTCCTATATTGCTCAGGCTGGCTTTGAACTTGCAGTCTTTTTGGCTCAGCCTCCCGAGTAGCTGGGATTATAGGTGTATACTATTTATATTTAATTTTGCTTGAGACCCTTTTGGAGCTTTGGGAAAAGATCCTGTTCATGTGATAGGCCCTGAGTCTCCATGACCTCTGTGCACCTGCGTCCTCTAAAAAGTGCTCAACACATCTAAATTTTTTTTTTTTTGGTGGTACTGGGGTTCCTGGGAGCCCTCCTTCCTCCGGGCTACACTCCCAGACTTATTTTATATTTTTGAAACAGGGTCTCTTACGCCAGCACAGCTGGCTTCGAACCTTCGCGATCCTCCTGTCTCCGCCTCCCAAGCGCGGGGATTACAAGCGTGCGCCACCACGCCTGGCCTACCACATCTAAAATTTGAAAATGGGATGAGAACAGAAATTGTTGAATTTAAGTCCTTTATGGGTTTTCGTTAGTGAGGTACAGGCTTACTCTACCTAAAGGTAAAAAAGAAGTGTTCTTTTGTTCTTGTTGCTTTATACTGTGTACAACAAATGGCCACAATAGTCTTTTTATTATTGCAACTAGTTATTATATGCTAGAGGAGAATAAAAATCCTATTATACAACCTGTCTTTGAAAAGGAATCTTTTGTTATTTTAATATAACACTTAGTTATCTAGTGACAGCTTGCAGGCCAAACTTAAAAGCCTGTTGATTGGAAGATTGATGGTTCAGTGCCTGAATAAGCAAAAGACCAGGCTACAAATATTATGGGCCTCATTCTAAAATTTAACATGATCTTATCACCTTGGAAACAACTTCCTCTGTGGACTATTTGTAGGATTCATTGAGGAAATAATTGCTTGTTCTGAAATTCATTGGAATTAGCACTGGTATCAAAAGATCTATAGAGAGATTAAAGGTTTAAGATTAGGCAGTTGCTGGCCACTAAGCATGTTTATGAAACTCTGTGTAGTATGAGACTTGATTATCAAAGGAATGACTTCTTCTTTCCTATGTATTAAAAAGTGTGCTTATAGAGTTTCTCTTTTAAGAGAACATTTTTCTATTGGAATAATTAGCTTTATTATAATTGCTTTACATTTCTGACTTCATGTAATAGGGGTTTTATTGAACAAATATTCAACTGCTGTTTTAAGTTCAATAAAAATAATAATAGTAAGGCAGATACAGTGACACACACCTGTAATCCCAGTACTTGGGAGGCTGGGACAGGAAGATCACAGGTTCTAGGCTAGTCTGAGCAACATAGCTTCTCCCTTAGCAACTTAGAAAGACTCTGGTTTAAAATTTTAAAAATAGGGCTAGGAGCGTAGAACAAGGTAGAGTATTTCTGGCTTTAATTCTCAGTAACATACATGCAAAATAATAATAATAATAAAATAATAATAATAATAATAATAGTAATAATTGTATTAGTTTTCTAGGGATGCCATAACAAAATCCCATATACTGGGTGGCTTAAATATCAGAAATATGTTTTCCTACAGTTTTAGAGGCTAGAAGTCCAAGATAAAATGTGGCAAGGTTAGTTGACTCTGAGGTCTTTTTTCTTGACTTGCAAATTGGTTGCCTTTTACAGTTTCTACATGTCTCTCTGTCTCTCTGAGACTCCTTACCTTTTCTCCTATAGTAACATTACTCAGGTTGAATCAGGGTCCCCTAAATGCTTTCTTTTAGTGTAATTATCTCCTAAGGGCCCCATCTCCAAATAAAGTCACATTATGGGACAGTTGGGGGTCAGGAGTTCAACATATGAATTTGGTGGTTTGGTGGGAAGGGGGCATGTGCAGTTTAGCAATCTATATAATTTATATAAAAAGTTATTATTTACAATATACTTTATTATGTGTTATTTAAGTAGAACAAGTAACCTAAACTTTCAGTAATCACAGCAAGGAATAATTATATTTTCCCTATGTTGCCTGATAAATTAATTTTTTCACATTCCTGGTTTGGTATAGTGCAGACCTGATGCATGAACTGGTGGAGCTGTTATCTACTTACTGGTGCATGGTTCATGGGTGCCTCTGAACCCCAGATAGTTGCTTCTCTAGTTTTGAGTCCAAGGTTTTCATGATGAAGTCAGACTATTTTTTGGTTCGTTTTGACTTTGTGGGAGTTGTGGACTTTGGATGTGAGACATGAGCCTCTAGAATGACAGGATGATGACCTAAACTTTATTTTATTTATTTGTATCAGTATATTGCAATTATACATCATAAGGAGGTTCAGCATGATAGAAACATGCATGCTCACAGCACCTGGTGTGTTTCCCTCCAGACCCCACCCACTTTCCTCCTTTTTCCTGCATATAAGATTGAGATTGTTATCAATGACTCCACATATGAGCATGGTATTATTTTAACTGTTTACATGATTAAATCAAAAGGTCAGATTATGAGTTATTATTAAAGGGCTTATTGTGTACCAACTTGGAGGACAACATATCTCTCAAAATATGGACTCTTACTCTGGATATATGACATAATAACTTTCAAAAAATTTTACTTGAAGTCCATTCACCCACACAATAATCTATTGTAACAAGTACACATACATACAGTACTAAAATGTTCAAGATACACAGGAGTTTCCGAAGAGAACCTAAAGTGCACTGAAATCTCCATATAGCTTTCTTTCAAAGCAATTTAATGGTTTTTCTTGCTGTCTAAAAGTAGGGTACATTACTCCTGTTATTCTCCTTTATTCTTATGACTATATCTTCTAAACAAGTGGTGAAGCTCTTGAAGAAAGTAGGTGAGTCTAACAGAACTAGAAAACCCATAAACTAAAAGCAAAATTGTAAATGGTAAGAACTATTCAGAGAAGTAAGAACATAAAAGCAATTGAGACAAAGTTTAAAAAACATCTCCTTCAGATCTTATTAAGGTGTCTAGATTTAGTGAGGTGGCTATAGAAAATATTGAAGTACAGTTCAAACCAAATAACAAAGAAGTCACTCTCTAGAGAAACATTCAATTTGACGTTCATTATTAATTGAAGGAGGAAGATAGAAGCAATCATTATTCAGACACCAAGTTTCAAAATAAAATTTAGAAGTTAAATACAAAAGGGTAGGTGCTAGAAGTAAGTGATTGTGTCCTAAGATTCTACTTAGGACAATCCACCAAAAGCTGTAAATATGTGTGTGTGTGTGTGTGTGTGTGTGTGTGTGTGTGTGTTATTAGCAGCAATGGAACCCTACTTTGAGGGTTTGTTGGCTTCTTGTTTAGCCCATTGCTTCATATATGACTTTAGTCAATGATACATGTCCTTCCATTTCTGTCTTGAGAGTTGTTCTAATCAGCATTCTTACAGCTATAATCTAAGAATTGACTACATAATGTAGAGGACAGAAGATTTATTTTCTTAAAGTTTCAAGATCAGTCCATTGAGGCTGGGGACCACAGATCACAGGGTATGGTGGTGGAAGGCAGACAGGGAGAGCACATGAACTGAGCTCTTCACATTATGGAGGTTGAAAGCAAGAGCCAGAGTATGAGGAGGAGGAACCATATATAATCCCCAAGGCTGACTTCCCAAGGACTCGCCTCCAGCCATGCTCCAGCTGGGATTACAACCCTCATGACTCTACTGTATCAACCCTTAATATTAATAAATGACCTCTTTAGGGACGTTTTATATCTACCTATGACAGGGGTCAGGAAAATTATCTCTTGTTCCTTAGATTCAGAAATTTTGAAAATTACTACTTCATGTACTTTTTCCCTGAGAATGAGACTCTTTTTGTCTATTACCCATCTATCCCACCAAACTGCAGGTGTGACCATAACCTCCAAGTTCCTCTTCTTGCCTCCAAACCAAACTAATTAGACTCTTCCATTTGTAGATTACTATTAAAAAGTGCATTACTACAGATGATTTTTTAATCATTAGTTATCTGTATCATTATTTCACTGTATTATAGCACAATTTCATTGGAAGTAGAAATGTAAGATATAATTGTACCTGATACTGTGCAGTATTAAATTATCTTAGTTATATAATTAGCAATTGCTATTATTTCTCCATTCCTGGTGTTTATATATAGTAGGAGCCAAATTTTTGATGAAAAAATGATTAATAATGAACACAACAACCATCTCTAAACTGCCTGGGCACTTCATCATCCTATGAAACTTTCTTTTGAAAAAATTAATTCAGAGTTGCAAAAATATTTCCCATAAATGTTTGGGACACAAAATTCTATATTTTTGATAGAATTTCCCGACTCCCTTATCGAGACCTGGCTATATTTTCTCTTACTCAGTCCATAATTGCTCATTTTAGAGCCCTGTACTTCAGACATAGGCTGAGTTTCACTCTCCGGCTGAGACTGCTCCTTCTGGGGCTGTGTCTAATGTGCTACTCTATATGCCAAAAGATCACATAGCTATAGTCTAAGAAAAGAGCCATATGCAGTTTTATGCTGCACAAATGGCTTTGGATGGTGACAGCAGAGCCTTTATTTCACTCTCAGGCTTAGCTACTTATTCTGTGGCTGAGTCCTACCACTCGTCTCTCCATGCAGGCGCCCAGTCCTCTCTCACTGTAACTAGATTATAATGAGGTTTCTTGTTTGCCCTGTGTGCTGATGTTTGGTGGAGCATCACTTCATTTTCCTGTGTTCTGTCCTCTGGAGACTTTTCTGGTTCATCCTAACTAGCAGGGTGTCTTCTCATTAATATCACTGTTGCATTTGGTAACTATTTCTTCTTTCCTGTTGGGGTGAAAGGTGGAAATTGTCACTCATACTTGCACTATAGTAAACCACATTTTTTGAGACTTTCTTGGAAAGGTGGAGAGACTGAATTTCTTAGGAAACGACGAATTTCTTTGGGAACGATGGCTTTTTTCTACTTACTTATTTTTATTTAGTTTCTAGGAATATAAAGTCATCAGATGAGAATGCTTATTGTGGTTATAATGAAATTAAGTATTTTGAATATGAGCTGCAGTATAAGTTTATTATTTGTCTTCCTATCCCTCTGATAGATTTGTTGATTATTTTCTATTTTAAATTGCCCATGCAAACATCTGTGCTTTGCCCAATTCATTTCTCTTGTTTATTTCTATTGGCTAAGAATCTTGAAAAGTAACCAGAGATGTATAACTTTTATTGCATAAAAAAGAAAGTAACACCAAATTGAACACATATAGTTTCTTATAATGTCATCATATATTTTGATCATCTAGAGCTAATTTAGAATTATTTAAATACCTATAGATATTGTTAGCAATAATTATCCATGGTAGCTAACATCACACACACAAAAATGAAATCAGATGGCATGTAGTGCCACTAATGGGACACAATACTGCCTTAAAATATTCTTGCCGGGCGTGGTGGCGCACGCTTGTAATCCCCGCGCTTGGGAGGCAGAGACAGGAGGATCGCGCAGGTTCGAAGCCAGCCTCGCGTGCTGGCTTAGGAGACCCTGTTTCCAAATAAAAATGTAAAAATAGTTCTGGGAGTGTAGCCCGGAGGTAGAAGGGCTTCCAGGAACCCCAGTACCACCAAAAAAAAAAAAAAAATATTCTTGTCAAATAATTAAGTACACATTTGACCAAGGCTGCACCAAATTATCACTTTCCAGGAAAATATAAGGACAAAGGGACATGTTAATACTATAGAAATACAATCAGCAAAACCCAGAACTTATTTAACCAACAAAGGAATTGCACAAAAGGGGTGGAAATAGAGTTGGAGGTAAATCTGTAAATTGAGAGACTCCGCAAGTCATCAAATCAGCCTTGACTGGATCCTGAGAAAGAAAGATGTGGAATTGTTCCCCAGTGTTTTCCTTTGACTGATGGGGGAATGGAATCTTAAAAAGGCTAAATAACTTGTCCAAGTCCATATAACTACAAGAGCCCCGGCTGGTAACACTGTTGTTTTCTAATGCCATATGTTTTAACAAAAACCTGGAACATTTTACAATGCACATGTACGTAATGATTCCTAATTTACAGCTCAAATAGAAGGCAAATAAAAGAATAGGTTCTGTTTGGTCATATGACTAAATAGTAGTATGAATTGGTCTTAATAACTTTAAAATTCCTTATTGGTAAAATGAAACATCTATAATATCCTATTATATTTCACATTGAAAGATGAAATCCAAACTTAGTAGAAACATGAACACATCTCACGTATTCTTTCCTTCAAAGGTTACATCTGTGCATGGCATTAAATAAGGAGGATGCACACATAATGCTGAATTTGTCTTTGAACCTAATTTAGAGCAAATTATAAAATACACAGCTCAAACCAAAATAACTTCATTTGACTAACACTCTTATTTATGAACTAGAATTAATTGAGACCAGAACCTCCCTAATCCCTTTTCATAAGCATATTTGAAATTTGATGTCATAGTTCAATGTGTAAGAAGACAATTTTTTTTCATTTAACTGAATTAAGATTAAAATAAAACTCTTGCACAAGATTCATTACTTATACTTGCCATGACAGTGAGTAACAAGAGAAAAATTGATCGTGCATAAGTAAACATGCTCAAGGAAAGATGTGGTGTGAAAATTCTTTCCTTTTTTAAAAAAATATATATTTCTGCCTTTATACAGACGTGCATGAATAAGATACAGAAGGATTCAAGATATGTGAAGAGTCAAAATATAAATGGAGGGAATATTTATGTGTGTGTGTGTGTGGTACTGGGGATGAAACCCTGGGGCATTATACCTCTGAGCTACACCCCCAGCCCTATTTTTTATTCTTTCTTTTGAAACAGGGTCTCACTGAGTTGCAAAGAGGGTCTCACTAAGAGGCTGAGGCTGTCTGTGAACCACTATCCTCCAGTCTCAGCCTCCTGAATGCTGGGATTACAAACGTGCCATCACACCTGGCTGAAGAAAATATTTTAATGCTGTATCATGCAGGAAAAAAAGAATATATAAAATGTTCAGCAAGTATGTAGAAGGATAGAGAGTTTTAATCTCTCTTGTTTCACTGTTGGCTTTATATTTCCTAACTTTTGTTTCCTTTATCAGTTTGCAAATAATTTCTAAGATAACTAACAAATACAGATAGTGGAAAGAAAAAAATAAAACAATAAAATGACTAAATGAAAATTAAAACCATATGGAAGAAATACATAATTATCAAATATATGTGTAAAATAACATGAACAAATTATAAACAATAAACTAGAAAAAAGACAAATGTGGTGAGAATGGATAAGGAACATCATAAAAATTACAAAAAGGTAGAAAATATAAGAATGGACTTAGTAAGTCAGACAAATACTAACAAAGAGAAAGCTGGTGTACCTATATGATTATCAGGCAAAGTGAACTTTAAGTAAGAATTATTATTGGAGAAAAAAATGGTACTTATGTAAAGTTAAGAGCATGATTTCACCAAGGAAAGTATAATTTAAAATTTGTATGCACCTGATAAAAATTTAGAGTGGAAAACTACAATACCCATCCAGTAATTGATATATCATGCAGACAAAACCAGTAAACACATTGAACATGTGAAAAGCACAATTAACAATCTTTTTTTTTTTTTTGCAGTACTGGGATGGAATGGATGGGCATTCTACCTCTGAACTATACCCCCAGCCCTACTTTTTATTTTTTATTTTGAAACAAGGTTTCACTATATTGCAGAGGGCCTCACTAGGTAGTTGAGTCTGTCAGTGAACCTGTGATCTTCTTGTCTCAGCTTCCCAAGTGCTGGGATTACAAGTGTGCGCCATCACACCTGGCTCCATAAATAACAATCTTGAAGTAATGAAGATACAAATATTATTATAGATAGCAAATAGAGAGTGCTCATTTTTCAAGCATACACTTGAAATATTTATGCAAAGTATCTTCAAATTATATAAAAGCAAGTTTATCTTAAAATTTAAAGATTCAAATTTTCTCTAAAAATACCCATTTTTGTAAAGATATAAACTTCAGCTCTCAGAATTCTGCATCTAGGGCATGGTATGTTGCTCTCATTGTCCCTGGAGAGAAAATTTTCTCTTTAAACAAAGTGCTACAATTGACAGGAAGTATAACCTTTGTGGGATTGTAATACAGTGGACATACCAGTCAAGGTTGAGGTTGGGTGGAGCAAGCAACGCAGGTCCACAGAGCCACAAGATGACTTTCCTGGCTTTAATCCCTGCCATGTACTGTACAGAAAGTCACCACTGAGAAAGCAGAAGCTACTTTCAGCAGTCCATGCTGAGGAATGTACAATTACCCCCTTACCCAGAACTGTATTGCAAATATGCTTTCACAGACCAAAGATCAAATGCTCACTGGACCAAGGTGAACATGTTTGTGGCATTCAGTACAGTTGGATGGAATTCCATGTCTCCTCCCTGTTCTTTGCTTATTGTCCAGAGACTTGAACACTGCCTGCCTGGCCATGCTATTTAAGATGTCCAAAAAACCTGTCTCCCAGCTACATCACCTCAGGTCAACACCTTGTTTCAACGTACCCTTTGTGCTGGCATCTGACCTCTCTATACCTGGGGCCCACCTCTCCAAAGTGATCAAAATCCTGAATCTCTGATTCTGTAGGTCAAATCTCAGGGAAACTGCGATTTCTCTGAACTGTTAAACCCTAAACATGACATACAGTGGGGAGACAAAGGTCAGAGTAACAAACAAACAAACAAAAAAAGGACATGAAATATTCAATTATAATACAAGAAAGCTCCAAAATGCCAGTAGATTCACTCCTTTTGTTACAAAGGTCATTATAACTTTTGTGGCATTCTCCCCATGGGCTTTCAAGCATTTTTCTCTCCCACAATGGAGGGCCAGTGCAATGGGAACTCTGGGTTCTGCTGTATTGTGAAGCACACCATTGGGGAGGACTGGGGTGGAGCTCACTGTTCCTGATTTTTTTCTGCAAGGAAAGTAAAAATGACATTTGCATATATTCTAAAATCACATGCAACAGAGAGAATGCAATGCATCATTTAGTGTTTAAAGATCTCCCTGGGGAATTCTGGGAGCATCTCCGTGTACCCCATATACATTAGGCACATTTCAGGATGGTAAAGCCCTGGTCCTTTGTGCAAGGAAAGCCACAGAAACAGGCCATAAAAATGGACTATAGTAAGTTATCCATTTGTAGGATGTAGGTGTGCCTGAGACAAATTGAGAACACAGACACAGAAAATAATTCTGTGTATATCCTCCAGACAGGTGACCATGTAATATGCACATTGATATTTTGCAAATAATACTATGTACATATTTGAAGCTGTCAACACCAGTCCCAGGAACATGTACAGTAAAGGGGAGGAGGCAGCATAGGATTCAGAGGGAAACACACCAGGTGCCCTGGGTATGTTTATTTCTATCACTTTTGATATTACATCTCATTTTTATGTAAAACTATAATGTGCCAATACAAGTTTTCTAACAAGGCATTTAAAACATCAAAAGAACGGGGGCTAGAAATACTGCTGTCTTTGCCATTTTGAAGTTTGATTCTCTATTCCATATTCCAAACATTTTACTTCATTGTATTTTTCGCAGCGCACTAGAAACGCAATTAAAAACCAGTGCTACTTAATCCATCTACATATCGCAAAAAGTGGAAATATAGCTGTAGGCTTGTAGTCAAGTAGAAGTGTATACTCTGTTCTTATTGAGGGTTCCTGTGTTAGGGAAATAAATGGATGGCCATAAACACAAATCAACAGACTTTAAGTTGTTCCATTGTTCTAGAAGGAATACTAATTACTTCACCTAGTCTTATAAGTTAAAACACATACTGAAAAACATACACATATAAGTGTTCAGGTACCTGACCTTTCAGTAGGAATACCTGTATAATGAACAGCTATGTCAAGATGAGCATGATCAACTCAGAAGTCATTCCCTGAGCTCCCTTTCGGTCACCAAACATAACCTTTATTCTGATTTTTCACATCTTAGATCGGTTCGCCTGTTTTTGAACTTTACATAATTTAATCATTATGTCATCTCCTATATATAATTTCTTTTCCTCAACTTTTATATTCATGGTATTTCCTTTTCCTCAACATTTTATTCATGGTATTTAGCCATATTGTTGCATGTATTTGTGATCTATTCATTTTCATTGCTGTAGTATATCTATACTCATATTTTTATCTTTATTTATATCTATGTCTGTATCTATATCTATCTGTGTCTTACTCTCCCTTGCTATAGAACTTTTCTTCAACAAACACAAGGGTTGACATATAGTAGAACACATTTATTAATTTAGTTACAGATCAATATCACAGTCAGCTCAAAACCTCATTTTGGTAATATTTTTTCTACTTGAAAATTAAATCAGCTAACCATGATTTCAAATAAGCATTTTTAGTATTTAGAGGAAGCATCCATACTTTTCAGGTTATAATATTGTGTATATGGAAGTATATTTCTTTTATTAATACTGACCTGATTTGTTTATTTAGGGACACATAGATAGGCAAGGGCTGTTTTTCAGGGTTAGTAAAATCCCTTTCTGAAATACACCAATAGCACATTTACTAGACTCTGTTTTGTAGTTAAAAAAAATCTATGTGGCAATTTTCAGTACATGCCTGTCTACAACTTCCACATTATTTCCTCTCCAAAACACAGTCATGTCTTTACTTGTATGGATAAATTAATGCTGCCCAACTCAGATATATATATATATATATATATATATATATATATATATATATATATATATTTATTTTATAACCTAGTAAGTAAATATTCATAAACTTAGACACTCCTCTCCTCTGAGTTTTTTTTTCTTGGTCTCTCTTTCAGAGGACTGGTCCTTCTGGATGACTGATTATTTTGAAGCATTGATTGAACTTATCTTGTCCTGTGGCCAAAGCCCTGTGAAAAATATGAATTTACTTTTCATTCCAAATTCATGATTCAGATTTCCTTTCCAAATTACCATGTTACTCAGCCTTTTAATTGTGTGTTTCTTCCTAAGACCATCATCTATTTGCTTCCTGTTCTGTCTTCTCTGAGCCAAATTTCTAGTTTATTTTATGATTGTGCTTGAGAGTACAGACATTGAAATATTTTTGTAACATGTGTCATGCCAGAAATATTATCATTTAGCATGGAATTCTTTTTAAGTTCAAGTTGTTATAGACAATGAGTTTTTAAAAAAATAACATATCAGCCATGTGTATCAGTGCATGCCTGTAATCTCAGTACTGGGGAGGCTGAAACAGGAGGATCACAGGTTCAAAACCAGCCTGAACAACTTAGCAATACTCTCCCCAACTTTGCAAGACGCTGCTCAAAAACATAAATAAATAAATAAAATAAAGTATTGAGATTCCGCAGCAACACAAAACAAGTAAAAAAAAAATCCCTCAAAACCACATTGCCAAATATAACCATTCATTACTACCATGTGAAATATCATTGATTTTGTTTGGGGTCCTGAAGAAGATCAGAAAAGTAGAAGACAGCAGGAAGTAGAGCAAAATTTATTTTTAAAATGTGCCAAATACATAAATGATCAGGAAAACAGGGTATAAGGAAGACATTCATATAGAATAATTATTTTGATTGTCTCCAAGTCACTAAATGCATTTGCACAAAGCCATACTTGAATTTTGGGGAGGATGGAATCCTCAGAAATGACTGAGTCTCTTCTACTCTTTAGGCAGGGAGACAGCCAAGCCAAATCACCTACATAGCCCTCTTCCTGAGTAAAATATCCTGGAAGAAAAGACCCCGAAGGCTTCTTTGCAACTCTTACTTCAATATTCCTGTGCCCTCATTCTTCTCTCATTTCTGTTGTGCATATGCATAAGTTTTCTGTGCAGTTGCAAACCTTTTGCTGACAGTGCCTTACCTACTTTGTATTATCAAAGCTGAGAAATGCATTCGGTCTCGTCTTCCATAATATGACTAAAATGTTAAGGAAAAAGTACTGAGAACGTGTTTTTAAACTTTGTGGGATGTAGAGTAGTCACATGCAGCAACATGAGTACCCAATTTTAGGGTAGGGACCTTTGCAAGCTAGATTCCTTTCTTCTGGGAACACAGAAAAAAAATGACCTAAATATTCAGTTCGAATAGTTGGTGTCCTATTTCTGAATTTTCAAGTGGCTTAAGAGATTTAGATTTGTCACATGGAAATCTGCTATAGAATGGCCCAGCTTCAGAGTTGGGAAATAAATAATAAATTTGGCAGATGTCTTGTGAGCAATCAACATGCTTGTTTCCTTAATGAGGTCACTTCTGTTGCTGAGTATGAGAAGCAGTGGACACAGTTTCAAAAGTAAAGAACTATTCAAAACCTTGAAGGGCAAGATGTGTGGTATTCTTTCAAAACCCTGGCTCAGATGATAAAGCCTGGCCATCACTTTCTCCCTCTTCTTTCTCTTCTCTGGCATGGAACTGACTTCTTTTTAGAGATAGATTATAAAATGCATGAGTACGGGAGCTATATTTGTCTTTATGCTTTTTTAAAAATTTTTTTATTGGTGCATTATAATCATACAACTTATTGGGGTAAAAAACTTGTGTGTACAAACATGTACTCATTGCTGATTTAACCCCTACCCAAATCCCACCCCATTCCCTCCCCATCCCTCCCTCCCTTGCTTGGCTTAGTGATTGACTTCGATATGTTTAAGTACATTGTGAGCTTTAGAGATTTTCCTCTTCCCACCTCCTTTCTCCTCCTTTAGGTTGTCTTGTTTGCTCCTCTTTTCTCCCTAACTCTCACATATTAGGGAAAGCATCTGATTTCTTATTTTTTGTGCCTGACTAATCTCACTTAGCATAATGTCCTCCAGTTCCATCCATTTCCCTGAAAATGATGTAATTGAGTTTTTTTTGATGGCTGAGTAAAATTTCATTGTGTACATATCCCACAGTTTTGTAATCCATTCATCTGTTGATGGACATCTTGGCTGGTTCCATAGTTTGGCTATGGTGAATTGTGCAGCTATGAACATAGATACACATGCATTAGTTTGGTAGTTTGGTTTCTTTTCTTTTGGGTAGATACCCAACAGTGGTATTGCTGGATCAAATGGTAGATTTGTTCCCATTCTTCTGAGGATTCTCCATACTGTTTTCCAAAGTGGTTGCACTAATTTGCAATCCCACCAACAATGTCTTAGAGTTCCCACTTCTCCACATCCTCGCCAGCATCTGTTGTTGTTTGTGTTTTGAATGATGGCCATTCTAGTTGGAGTTAGGTGAAATCTCAGGGTAGTTTTGATTTGCATCTCTCTGATTGCCAGTGATGTTGAGCATTTTTTCATGCATTTATTGGCCATTTGAATTTCTTCTTTTGTGAAGTGTCTGTTTAGTTCATTTCCCCATTTTGTTATTGGATGCTTTGTTTTCTTAGTGTTGAGTTTCTTGAGTTCTCTGTATATTCTAGATATTAGTCCTCTAACAGTGGTGTAGGTGGCAAAAATCTCCCATTCTGTTGGCTCTCGATTGAGATTCTTGATAGTTTGCTTTGCTGAACAGAAGCTCTTCAGTTTCATGCAATCCCATGTATTGATTCTCCTTTTAATTTGTTGTACCTTTGGGGTCTTGTTGAGGAAATGTTTGTCTGTGCCTATGTGTTGTAGGTTTGGACCTATGCCATCTTCAAGGAGCTTCAAAGGCTCTGGTTTAATTTCCAAGTCTTTGATCCATTGTGAGTTGACTTTTGTACAGGGTAAAAAAGTGGGATTAACATCCAATTTTCTGCATATGGTTAACCAGTTTTGCCAACACCATTTATTGAAGAGGCTATCTTTTTTCCAGTGTATGTTTTTGGCCCCTTTGTAAAAAATCAATTGGCTGAAAGTGTGTGGACTTGTTTCTGGGTCTTCTATTCTGCTCCATTGGTCTATATATCTGTTCTTTTGCCAGTACCATGCTGTTTTTATTACAATGGCTTTGTATTTAGTTTAAAGTCAGGTATTGTGATTCCTCCTGCGTGGTTTTTGTTGCTGAGAACTACGGCTATTCTGGGCTTTTTGTTAGTCCAGATAAATTTAAGGACTGATTTTTCTATGTCTGTGAGGAATGATCTTGGTAGTTTAATGGGCATTGCATTAAATCTGTAGAACACTTTTGGGAGGATGGCCATTTTAATGATATTTATTCTGCCAATCCATGAACATGGAAGATCTTTCCATATTCTAAGATCTTCTTCGATTTCTTTTTTCAGTGTATTATAATTTTCTTTGTAGAGATATTTTACCTACTTGGTCAAGTTTATTCCTAGGTATTTTATTTTTTTGTGGGAGATCCTGAGTGGAAGTGTTTTCTGAATTTCTTTTTCAGTGGATTTATGGTTGGTGTATAGAAAAGCTTCTGATTTTTTAAGATTAATTTTGTATCCAGATACCTTGCTGAATTTGTTGATCAATTCTATAAGCCTTTTGGTTGAGTTTGTTGTCTAAGTATAGTATCATGTCATCAGCAATTAGTGAAAGTTTGAGTTCTTCTTTTCCTATTTGTACTCCTTTGATTTCCTTTTCTTGCCTTATTGCTCTGGCTAGAGTCTCTAGTACTATATTGAAGAGAAGTGGTGATAGTGGACATCCTTGTCTCGTTCCAGTTTTTAGGGGGAATTCTTGAAGTTTTTCCTCATTTAATATGATGTTGGCAGTGGGCTTATTGTAGATTGCCTTAATAATGTTGAGATATGTTCCTTCTCTTCCAATTGTCTGCAGTGTTTTTATCATAAATGGATGTTGAATTTTATCAAATGCTTTTTCAGCATCTATTGAGATGATCATGTGGTTTTTGTCTTTGATTCTGTTTATATGATGAATTACATGGATTGATTTTCATATATTGAACCAGCCTTGCATCCCTGGGTTGAACCCTACCTGGTCATGGTGTATGATTTTCTTTATGTGGTTTTGAATGCGTGTTGCTAGTATTTTGTTTAATAGTTTTGCATCCAAGTTCATCAGAGATATAGGCCTGTAGTTTTCCTTCCTTGAACTGTCTTTATTCGGTTTGGGTATTAGTGTGATGTTGGCTTCATAGAATGTATTTGGGAGAGTCCCGGTTTTTTCTATTTCCCGAAATAGTTTGAGTAGTATTGGGATTAGTTCTTCTATAAAGGTTTTATAGAATTTACTTGGAAAACCATTTGGTCCTGGGCTTTTCTTTGATGGTAAGCTCTTTATTGCTATTTCAATCTCTTTGATTGTTATTGGTTGGTTTAAGTGTTCTATATCTTCTTGACTCAGATTAGGAAGGTTGTATTTATCTAGGAAGTTGTCAATTTCCTCCAGATTTTCCATTTTGTTGGAGTATAGTTTTTCAAAGTAGTTTCTGATAATCCTCTGGATTTCTACGCTGTCAGTAGTAATGTCTCCTTTTTCATCCCTTATCTTCATAATTTGGGTTGATTCTTTTTTTTAGTTAGGTTGGCTAGTGGTTTATCAATCTTGTTAATTTTTTCAAGAAACCAGCTTTTGGTTTTGTTAATTTTCTGTATTGTTTTTTTATTCTCTATTTCGTTAATTTCTGCTCTAATTTTAATAATTTCCCATCTTCTGCTGGCTTTGGGGTTCAATTGTTCCTGCTTTTCAAGGGCTTTGAGGTGTGTCATAAGGCTATTTATTTGAAGATTTTCTGTTTTTCTTATGTGAGCACTCAGTGCTATAAATTTTCCTCTTAATACTGCTTTCAAAGTGTCCCAGAGGTTTTGATATGTTGTTTCTTTATTTTCATTTGTTTCTAGAAATTTCTTGATTTCACCTCTTACATCTTCTATGACCCATTCTTCATTTAGAAGTGTGGTGTTCAGTCTCCACATGTTTATGTTGTTTCTCTGGGTCTTCTTATAGTTGATTTCTAGTTTCATTCCATTATGGTCTGAAATGACACAGGAAAGTATGTAACATTTTTTAAATTTGCTAGTGCTCATTTTGTGTCCCAGGATGGGATCTATTTTGGAGAAGGTTCCGTGAGCAGCTGAGAAAAATGTAAACTCTGCTGTAGTTGGGTGAAATATTCTATATGTGTCCAACAGGTCCATTTGGTTAATGGTGTTCTTTAGTTCTGAGACATCTTTACTGACCCTTTGTCTGGAAGATCGGTCTAGTATTGTGAGAGGTGTGTTGAAGTCTCCTAGTATTATTGTGTTGTGATTTATGTGTGACTTCATGTCACAAAGAGTTTGATTTGTGAAAGTAGCTGCCCCTATGTTTGGGGCATAGATGTTGATTATTGTTATTTCCTCTTGCTGGACTATTCCTTTTACTAGTAAAATGTGACCTTTGTCTCTTCTAATAAGTTTGGGTTTGAAGTCTAACTTGTCTGATATCATAGTTGCTACTCCTGCTTGTTTTCGAGTACCATTAGCATGAATTACCTTGCTCCAGCCCTTTACCTTGAGTTTGTTCCTATCTTTACTTGTAAGGTGTGTTTCTTGTAAGCAGCAGATGGATAGATTCTGGCTTTTAATCCATTTTGCCACTTTATGTCTTTTTATTGGGGAGTTGAGGCCGTTTACATTCAGTGTGATTATAGAGAGATAATTTTTAATTCCCAACATGTTAAGATCTTATTTCTGTTTGAGGTACTGTTTATTCTTTGCTTAGTTGTCTGCTGGATAGGAATTCTTGTTTCTTTGGTTCTGGCGTGTATTACCCGTTTCCTCTTTGCAGTTAATCTCCTTGAGTATTTTCTCTAGTGCTGGTTTTGAAGACATAAATTCCTTCAGTTGCTGTTTGTCATGGAAGCTTCTTATTTCCCCATCTAATTTGATGGATAGTTTTGCTGGGTAGGAAATTTTTGGCTGGAAGTTGTTTTCTTTCAGAGTTTGGAATATGTTACTCCATGCCCTTCTGGCTTTCATAACTTGGTTTGGGAAGTTTGGAGTGATTCTAATTGGTTTGCCTCTGTATGTCACGTGGCCTTTTGTTTTTGTTACCTTTAAGATTCTCTCCTTGGCTTCCACATTAGTCATTTTGACAATTATGTGGCGTGGCGATCCTCTTCTCTGATCCTGTCTAAAGGGAGTTCTATAAGTTTCCTGGACCTGTGTATCAACCTCTTGCTCTATGTTTGGAAAATTTTCTGCTATTACTTCCTCGAAGAGATTGTTGATCCCTTTGGTTTCACCTTCTTTTCCCTCCTCTATTACAATTATTCTTAGGTTAGCTCTCTTGAAATGGGCCCATATTTCTTCAATGTCAGATTCCTGCTGTCGGGTTTTTTTTTTTCGAAATTAGAAACTATACGTTCATTTTTGGAATGATCATCTTTAAGAAGCGAGATTCTACTCTCCATGTGGTCTAATCTGTTGTTTATACTTTGAATTGAATCCTTTACTTCATTAATTGCATTCTTTATCTCTTTTTGACTCTCTCTAAATTCTTTTAGAAAGTCCTCTATTATTTCTAAAGTTATTTTCCTAATTTGATCTTCTAGAGATCTTTGAACTTCTTTGTTATCAGATTCTGATGTTGTGGGGTTGTGGGCATTCACTGCTCCATTGTTATTTCTCTTTCCCATGATTTTGGAAGTTTGTGCCTTCTCTGCGTTCTTCCCTGAGTCACTACAAGTTCACTTAAGATGCTCTGGATCTGGAGTTGTGGTATCTCAGTCACCACTACTCCTTTACTGGGTTGTATCACAAAGTCTCAGACCCAGGGAGTCAATCAAGGCTGCTTAGACCGTGGGGGGTGCCAAGTTGGGGGTTCTCCAGCGGGGAGTTGTGACTATGGTATGATATCTCTGCCACTGCCACTTCCCCAGTGGGCTGCACTGCTAAACTCTCCAGCCCAGGGAGACTATCTGCGCAAGTCCCTGGGAATGCAGTACTGGGATTTCTCCCCGAGGGGCCGCAATTTGACTAACGGTTGTTGAGTGCACTGATGGAGCTGTAATGAACTTGGTGGATTCGCTGCTGCCACCACTGGCAATATGGCACCACTGCCACGCCCTCGGCCGTGATGCGGCGTCTTCTCAGGTTTTGAGCTCTGCTCTGAGTCCTTGCCAGTTGTTCTGTGCCTGGCCCTTGGGAGCTTTAGATGTTCCCTGCGCCAACAAAACTGCTGACTGCTGCCTGGCTGTTCAGCACTTGCTCACCTCGGCTCGCTGTCCACCCCTTCTCTCAGGCTCCTGGTGGCTGGTTGTGTGCGTTGGTCTAGGGCCGTCTGGTGAACTCGCCGCTGTCGCCAGCAGTAAGACGCTGCTTCTGCATCCTAGGCCGTGAGGCCAGAGTACCTCCTCTCTGGATTTGAGCTCTGTTTTGAGTCTCCCTTGTCTCTGGAGTCTGGTGCTGCTAAGGGAGATGTAGGCCGCGCCGCTCCGACCGTTCTGCACCGCGGCACTGGCTGCTCCGCACCACAGCTCTGGCCGCTCCGGCCGCTCTGGCCGCTCTGCACCGCGGGTCTGGCCACTCCAGCCGCTCCGGCCATTCTGCGATGCGGCTCTGGCTGCTCTGGCTGTTCTGGCCGCTCCGCTCCGGCTGCTCTGGCCGCTCTGCTCGGCTGCTTTGGCCGCTCCGCTCCGGCTGCTCCGGCCACTCCACGCCGCGGCTCTGGCCAATTCACGCCGCGGCTCTGGCTGCTCCGGCCATTTAGGCTGCTTTGCGCCGCAGCTCCAACTACTCCGCACTGCGGCTCTGGCTGCTCCGGCTGCTCCGGCCGCTCCACGCCGCAGCGGGCGCGGCACTTTGGGCTGTTTTTTTTCTGGTGTCTTGTTTTTCCAGCCCTTTTTCTCTGTCCCTTGTATTTACCATTTTTATTTCTTTGCTGTTTGTGTTTTCTGGCTCTGAAAGGCGCTGATTTTGTGGTAATAGAGATCGATTGTTAGCGGGACTTGTAAGTGCCGCTTTCCTCCATCGCCATCTTCCCGGAAGTCCCGTCTTTATGCTTTTATATGTCCAATATCTACCATAATCTAGCTCCAAGTATAAATTTGTTTAAGAAATGAATTAACCAAATGATAGAATTTAGAAACTAAGGATAGAAAAGATGGATTTATCTGGCTTTGAAAATCAATTTTCTCTGCATATTAAAGCTTTATTCTCTCTCTCTCTCTCTCTCTCTCTCTCTCTCTCTCTCTGTCTCTCTCTCTGTCTCTCTCTCTGTCTCTCTGTCTGTCTGTCTGTCTCTCTCTCTCTCCCTTTCTCTCTCTTTCTTTCTCTCATTCTTCCTTCCTTTCATTCTTTCTTTTCTAATAAGAATTGAACTCAGGGACATTCTTCCTCTGACCTATCTCCCTACCCCTTTTTGTTTATTTATATATTTGAAATAGGGCCTCACTAAGTTATTGAGGTTGGCCTTGAACCTGAAATTCACCTGTCTCAGCCTTCCAAGCACTGAGATTACAGGCATGCACAACCACACCTAGCCCATCATTCCTTTTTTATGAATGGATAATAGTCCATTGTTTAGATATGTTACATTTTTATTCATTAATAAGTAGATGGGTATTTGAATTATTTCCAATTTTGGCTATTTCTAATAATACTACTAAAAATGTGTGAAAGTTTTGTATAAACATAGGCTTTCAGTTATCTGGCTCTATACCTAAAAGTGGGATTGCTGGATCATCTGGCAATGTCATTCAACATTTAAGAAACCACCTAACTTTTTTTTTTTTTTTTTTTTTTTTTTACTGTGGCTGCTCCATTTTATATCCCCAGCAGCAAAATACTAGGATGTCAATATACCCATTTCTTTTCAATATTTGTTGTCTATCTTCTTAGTAAACCCATCTTAGTAGGCGTGAATCCACTAGGCTCCATCTCACTAAATTTTTAATTTGCCTTTGTGTAATGACTAGTGTTCAGCTTCTTCTCATATGCTTACTGGCTAGCTATGTATCTTAGAAACATTTTTATTCATATTTTTTCTACTTTTAATTGTCTTTTTATGTTTTCTCTATTTTCTCTCATTCTGCAAGTTATCTTTTCACTTTCTTGATGTTATTTGTTTATTCATACTAGAGACCAAACTCAGGGACATTTTAACTCTAAGCTATACCAACAGCCCTATTTTATTTTTTATTTTGAGATGGGGTCACACTAAGTTTCAGAGGGCCTCCCTAAATTGCCAAGGCTGATCTCAAACTTGCCAGCCTCCTGTCTCAGCCTCCTAAGTCCTATAATTAGAGGCATACATGCGGCACCATGGCTGGATTTTTTATTTTATTTTACAAAGCCTCAAATCTTTACATTTTGAGAAAGTCCACTTAATTTTTTCTTTGGCTATTTGTGTTTCTGGTGTCATATCTAAAGAAACTATTTTTAAATTACAATCACTAACATTTACACCTATATTTTCTTCTTGTAAGATTTTTATAGCTTAGTTTTTTACATTTAGACCTTTGATCTATTTTCAGTTAATTTTGTTTATGGTGTCAAATCTGTGTTCAAATTCACTTCTTTTTTTTTCTTCTTTTTTTAGACGTAGTTGTTCAGTTGTCCCAGTGCAGTTTATTGCAAAGTTTATTCTTTCTTCATTGAATTGTTGTGGCACTCTTGTTGAAAATAAACTTACCATATATGTTTGGGTTTATTTCTTGACTCTCAATTATATTGCACTGATATGTCTATTCTATCCCAATAGAATACAATCTTAATTATTATTCTCTTGTCATTTTTGTTTTTATTTATTTATTTTTATTTTATGTGTGAGAGAGTGTGTGTGTGTGTGTGTGTGTGTGTGTGTGTTGAACAAATCCTCTGTGAATCCTACAGAGAAGTTACACTATAACAGTCTTTCTTAGACCATCTTACTTTTCCACATCCTCGCCAGCATTTGTTGTTGTTTGTGTTTTGAATGATGGCCATTCTAGCTGGAGTTAGGTGATATCTCAGGGTAGTTTTGATTTGCATCTCTCTGATCACCAGTGATGTTGAACATTTTTTCATACATTAGTGGCCATTTGAATTTCTTCTTTCGTGAAGTATATTTAGCTCACTTGGCCATTTTTTGATTGGATGATTTTTTTTTAGTGTTGAGTTTATTGAGTTATCTGTATATTCTAGATATTAGTCCTTTATCAGAGGTATAGGTGGCAAAAATCTTCTCCCATTCTGTTGGCTCTGGGTTGAGGTTCTTGATAGTTTCCTTTGCTGAACATAAGCTCTGCAGTTTCATGCAATCTCATGTATTGATTTGCCTTTTAATTTGTTGTGCCTTTGGGGTCTTGTTGAGAAAGTGTTTATCTGTGCCTGTGTGTTGCAGTGTTGGACCTATGCCCTCTTCAAAGAGCTTCAAGGTCTCTGGTTTAATTTCCAAGTCTTTGATCCATCTTGAATTTACTCTTGTGCAGGGTGAGAAAGTGGGATTAATTTCCAATTTTCTGCATATGGTTAACCAGTTTTGCCAACACCATTTGTTGAAGAGGCTATCTTTTTTTCAGTGTATGTTTTTGGCCCCTTTGTCAAAAATCAATTGGCTGAAAGTATGTGAAGTTGGTTCTTGGTCTTCTATTCTGCTCCATTGGTCTATGTATCTGTTTTTGTGCTAGTACCATGCTCTTTTTATTACAATGGCTTTGTAGTATAGTTTAAAGTCAGGTATTGTGATTCCTCCTGCATGGTTTTTGTTGCTGAAAACGACTTTGGCTATTCTTGGCTTTTTGTTATTCCAAATAAATTTACAGACTGATTTTTCTATGTCCATTAGGAATGATCTTAGTAATTTAATGGGCATTGTGTTGAATCTGTAGATCACTTTTGGAAGGATGGCCATTTTAATGATATTAATTCTGCTTATCCATGAACATGGGAGATCTTTCCATTTTCTAAGATCTTCTTCAATATATTTTTTCAATGTTTTGTAATTTTCTTTGTGGAGATCTTTTACCTCCTTGGTTAAGTTTATTCCTAAGTATTTTATTTTTTGGTTGGAGATCATGAGTGGGAGTGTTTTCTGAATTTCTTTTTTCAATGGATTTATGGTTGGTGTACAGAAAAGCTTCTGATTTTTTAAGATTGATTTTGTATCCAGACACTTTGCTGAGTTTGTTAATTAGTTCCATAAGCTTTTTGGTTGAGTTTTTTGGGTTTCATAAATATAGTATCATATACTGGGCATGGTGGTGCATGCCTGTAATCCCTGTGCTTGGGAGGTGGAGACAGGAGGATCACGCAGGTTCGAAGCCAGCCTTGCTGGCTTAGGAGATCCTGTTTCCAAAAAAAAAAAAAAAAAAAAAAAAAGCCCAGTACCACTAAATATAGTATCACTTCACCTGCAAATAATGAAAGTTTGAGTTCTTCTTTTCCTATTTGTACTCCTTTGATTTCCTTTTCTTGCCTTATTGCTCTGGCTAGATTCTCTAGTACTATATTGAAAAGAAGTGGTGATAATGGACATCCTTGTCTTGTTCCTGTTTTTATGGGGAATTCTTGAAGCTTTTCCTCATTTAATATGATGTTGGCTAGGGGCTTGTTGTAGATTGCCTTTATGATGTTGAGATATGTTCCTTCTATTCCAATTCTCTTCAGTGTTTTTATCATAAATAGATGTTGGATTTTATCAAATGCTTTTTCAGTGTCTATTAAAATGATCATGTAATTTTTGTCTTTGATCCTGTTTATATGGTGAATTACATGGATTAATTTTCGTATGTTGAACCAGCCTTGCATCCCTGGGATGAACCCTACCTGGTCATGGTGTATGATTTTCTTTATGTGGTTTTGAATGCGTGTTGCTAGTATTTTGTTTAATAGTTTTGCATCCAAGTTCATCAGAGATATAGGCCTGTAGTGTTCCTTCCTTAAACTGTCTTTATTCTGTTTGGGTATTAGTGTGATGTTGGCTTCATAGAATGTATATGGGAGAGTCCCACTTTTTTCTCTTTCACAAAATAGTTTGAGGAGTATTTGGGTTAGCTTTTCTATAAAGGTTTTATAGAATTTACTTGGAAAACCATTTGGTCCTGGGCTTTTCTTTGATGGTAAGCTCTTTATTGCTGTTTCAATCTCTTTGAATGTTATTGGTTAGTTTAAGTGTTCTATATCTTCTTGACT
This sequence comes from Muscardinus avellanarius, assembly GCF_963383645.1. NCBI lineage: Eukaryota > Metazoa > Chordata > Mammalia > Rodentia > Gliridae > Muscardinus > Muscardinus avellanarius. Next base: position 19,665,786 of record NC_137804.1, on the reverse strand, counting down.
CAGTTTAGGAAGGTTGTATTTATCTAGCAAGTTATCAATTTCCTCCAGATTTTCCATTTTGTTGGAATATAGTTTTTCTAAGTATATTTTGATAATCCTCTAGATTTCTACACTGTCAGTTGTAATGTCTCCTTTTTCACCTCTTATCTTCATAATTTGGGTTGATTCTCTCTTTTCTTTAGTTAGATTGGCTAGTGGTTTATCTATCTTATTAATTTTTTTGAGAAACCAGCTTTTGGTTTTGTTGATTTTCTGTATTATTTTTAATTCTATACTTTGTTAATTTCTGCTCTGATTTTAATAATTTTCTGTCTTCTACTGGCTTTGGGGTTAGATTGTTCCTGTTTTTCAAAGGCTTTGAGGTGTCACATTAAGTTATTTATTTGAAGGTTTTCTGTTTTTCTTATGTGAGCACTCCGTGCTATACATTTTCCTCTTAGAACTAGCTTCAAAGTATCTCAGAGGTTTTGATATGTTGTATCTTTATTTTGATTTGTTTCTAGAAATTTCTTGATTTCACCTCTTATGTCTTCTATGACCGATTCTTCATTTGGAAGTGTGGTGCTCAGTCTCCACATGTTTATATTGTTTCTCTGGGTCTTCTTATAGTTGATTTCTAGTTTCATTTCATTATGATCTGAAATGACACAGGGAAATATGTAAAATTTTTTGAATTTGCTAGTGCTTACTTTGTGTCCCAGGATGTGATGTATTTTGGAGAAGGTTCCGTGAGCAGCTGAGAAAAAATGTAACCTCCACTGTAGTTGGGTGAAATATTCTATATGTGTCCAACCGGTCCATTTGATTAATGGTGTTCTTTAGTTCTGAGGCATCTTTACTGACCTTTTGTCTGGAAGATCTGTCTAATGTTGTGAGAGGTGTGTTGAAGTCTTCCAGTATTATTTTATTGGTATTTATGTGTGACTTCACGTCACAAAGAGTTTGATTTATGAAAGTAGCTGCACCTATGTTTGAGGCATAGATGTTGATTATTGTTATTTACTCTTGCTGGATTGTTTCTTTTATCAGGAAAAAATGACCTTCTTTTTCTCTTCTAATAAGCTTGTGCTTGAAGTCTAACTTGTCTAATGTCATTGTTTTTACTCCTGCTTGCCTTCGAGTTCCATTAGCATGAATTACCTTACTCCAGCTCTTTACTTTGAGTTTGTTACTATCTTTACTTGTAAGGTGTGTTTCTTTAAGCAGCAGATGGATAGATTCTGGTTTTTAATCCATGTTGCCACTCTATGCCCTTTTTTAGGGAATTGAGGCCATTTACATTCTGTGTGATTATTGAGAGATAATTTTTAATTCCTAACATAAGATTTTATTTCTGTTTGAAATACTGTTTATTTTTCTTTGCTTAGTTGTCTGCTGGATGGATAATCTTGTTTCTCTGGTTCTGGTGTGTAGTACTATTTCTTCTTTGTAGTCAATCTCTTTGAGTATTTTCTCTAGCTCTGGTTTTGAAGACATAAATTCCTTCAGTTTCTGTTTGTCATGGAAGCTTCTTATTTCCCCATCTAATTTGATAGATAGTTTTGCTGGGAAGGAAATTTTTGGCTGGAATTTATTTTCTTTCAGAGTTTGGAATATGTTACTCCAAGCCTTTCTGGCTTTCATGACTTGGTTTGGTAAGTCTGGAGTGAATCTAATTTTTTTGCCTCTGAATGTCACTTGGCCTTTTGTTTTTGTTGCCTTCAAGATTCTCTGCTTGCCTTCCACATTGGTCATTTTGACAATTATGTGGCATGGGGAACCTCTTCTCTTATCCTGTCTAAAGGGAGTTCTATAAGTTTCCTGGACCTATATATCGACCTCTTGCTCTATGTTTGGATAATTTTCTGCAATTACTTCTTTGATTATTGATCACTATGGTTTCATTTTCCCTCTTTTATTCTGATTATTCTTGGGTTAGCTCTCTTAAAGTGGGCCCATATTTCTTCAATGTCCAATTCCTGCTGTTGGATTTTTTTCTAAGTTTTCATTTATGCATTCATTTTTTGAGCAATCATCTTCTAGGAGAAAGATTCTATTCTCCATGTGGTCTAATCGATTGTTTATAGTTTGAATTGATGCCTTTACTTCAATGATTGCATCCTTTATTTCTTATAGGCTCTCTCTAAATTCTTTTTGAAGGTCCTCTATTATTTCTACAGTTATATTCGTAATTTAATCTTCTGGAGATCTCTACATTTCTGTGTTATCAGATTCTGATATATTGAGGTTATGGGCATTCATTGCTCCATTATTGTTCCTCATTCCCATGAGTTCAGAAGTTTGTGCCTTCTCTAGTCTCTTCCCTGGGTCACCACAACTTCACTTAGGGTGTTCTGGATCTCGAGTTTGTGGTAATCTCAGTCACCATTACTCCTTTACTGGGTTGCATCACAAAGTCTCAGACCCAGGGAGTTAATTGAGTTTGTGCGAGACCATAGGGGTGCCAGGCTGGGCATTTTCCCACGAGAAGCTGCGACTGGGGTGTGGTATCTCTGGCACCGCTACTCCTTCATTGGGTTGGACTACAAAATCTCAGACCCAGGGAGATCAAGCTGCACAAGTCCCTGAGGGTACAGTACTGGGATTTCTCCTGTAGGGGCCCCAATTTCATTTATGGTTGTTGTGTGTGCTGATAAGGAGCTGTCGCAGGTGTGGTGAACTCTGCCGCTGCTGGCAATATGGCGCCACTGCCACGCCCTCAGTTGTGAGGCTGTCATATTTCTTCTCTAGCTTTGAGCTTCACTCTGAGTCCCTGGAAGGCATGAAGAGCTTGGCCACTGGGAGCTTTAGACGCTCTTTGCACTGAAAGCATTGCTGAACTACACCCGAATGATCTGCAGCTTCTTGCTCCTAGTTTACCTTCTTGCTCCTTGCTCCTTGTTTACCTTTTCTCTCTGGAGCCTGGTGCTGTGAGGCAGGATGATGCTGGTGTGGCTCTACCGCCGCAATGCAGACTGGTTTATTTTCTGGCCTCTGGTTGTTCTTCTAGTCTTCTTTTTCTCTGTCCCTTGTATTTACAGTTTCTATTTCTCTGCTGAGGAATATTTCTGGCTATGAAAATTTCTCGCTATGAAAAGCATTGATTTTGTGGCAGTAGAGATCGAGTGTTAGCAGGACTCAAAAATGGCCTTGTACTTTATTGGTTAAATTTCTATCTAAGCATTTTATTATTTTTGAAACTATTATAAATAAAACAGAGATCCTCATCTTATTTCTATTTGCGTACCACTTCTTACAAAATACAACCATATAGATTTGTAGTCCCCAACCTGTTTTTTTTATTAATCTTACCATTAAGCTTTCTTTTCCACTGGATTTTATAACTTCTTATGCAGAGAAGCATACATTTAAAAGAATTTATAGAGCCAGGTGTGGTGGCGCACACTTGTAATCCCCGTGCTTGGGAGGCAGAGACAGGAGGATCGCACAGGTTTGAAGCCAGCCACGCTGGCTTAAGAGACCCTGTTTCCAAATAAAAAACATAAAATAGGTCTGGAAGTGTAGCCTAGAGGTAGAAGGGTTTCCAGGAACCCCAGTACCACACACACCCACAAAAAAAACTAAAATAATTTATAAAGATATATGATAAATTAAAAACATTTAACTTGTCTTTAAAAACTCAATTTCAGCCAGCACGGTGGCACACACCTGCAAGCCCAGTATTTGGGAGGCTGAGATGGAGATTGCAGGTTCGAGGCCAGCTGGATAAATTAAGGGTGACTCTGTTTAAAAAATAAATAAATAAAAAGTGACTGGGTTGTGTTTCAGAGGCAGAATCCCCCTTAGTTCAAATCCAGGTAGCACACACACACACACACACACACACACACACACACACACACCTTCCTCCCCCCAAAAAGAATTGAGGTTTTTTTTCCATGAGTAATCTCACTTAACATACTATTCTCTAGTTACATCTATTTGCTTTCAAATGAGATAATTTTGTTTTTCTTTATGGGTGAGTAAAATTCTATTGTGTAAATATACCAGCTTTGTTATCCACTCATCTGATTACATACTCCCAGATACCTAGGCTGGTTCCATAATTTTTTCATTGTGAATTGTGCTGCTATAAACTTGGATAAGCATGTATCACTCTAGCATTTTGACTTCAGTTCCTATGGAAAGTTATCACCTCTTGCCACTAAAGGCTGCTTTCAGACTTCTTTAAAGGCAACATTGACTCTCTGTACCTAAGAAATCCCCTTGCACCATGTGGTAGACGCATGTATATGACAAGATAGAGGTTGTGCAGAATTGATATCTATGAAAGAAGCCCTCTCTCTACCTAAACAATACCCTCTGGACAATAAGATCCCACTGGTAGACACATATATAGGACAAGATAGAAGTTATGCAGAATTGATATCTGATTGAATCCCTCAGCCATTATCAGGTAAGGAACTAGAAGACAGTAGTTTTGCATCCTTGCCTCAGTCACAATCACTCAGCTTTGCTCAACACTCTCTTTTAGAGTTCTTCAGTGGGATTAACTTCCAAATAATCACAGCATCAGCTTACTTTATATCATACCCTTTATTTACTTTCTTTCTTTCTCTGGTTCACTTTCCTACTCCTCTGCCCCCACCATATTTCTTGAACTAACTTGCCAAATAAAATGCCCTTGAATATTTTTCTTAATGGAATTTGGGTGGAATTTATCATAAAAGCATGTTTCATCTCCTTTATTACTTATAATAACTCTCTGCCTATCCTCATTTTACAGATGAGGAAACTAAGATATAAAGAATCTTGTTATTGGTCCTCTTCAATGAATTAGAAAATAGTTCAGAGTCTAAATTCATATAACGACACTTGTGATCTCTATTAAAGGCTGCGCCCTCCCCTGTCATAATAATATATTGATTTATTGGTTGCATTTTTAATACTTGGCAGTGGCTTTTGTGTTAATAGACTGGAGATGAATAGTGTGTGTGTGTGTGTGTGTGTGTGTGTGTGTATGTGTGTGTGTGTGTGTGTTGAACAAAGCCTCTGTGAATCCTACAGAGAAGTTACACTATAACAGTCTTTCTTAGACCATCTTACTTCTCCTTAGACTATTTGAGTGGCGGTGGATGCATGGATGGGAATTGGTACATTGCTGGCACTACCCATGAAGAGAACAGTGCTGAAACCAAAAATTCCCATGTTTTAGTGGTCACTCTTCTAACCTTAGAGGGTTATTTCCATTAGATTACTTGACTGTCTCAATTTTGAATTCTGAATTTACCATGGATGGGTCCCTACTAAAGCTCTGCCTTCTACATTAAAAAAAACTTCCAGGTATTTGGGAAGTCTTCTTGCAATGTCAATGTGAAATTAGAAGGTGTTTTGGCAACAAAAACTCTAGAAGAAATCAAGATTTTGGAGTCAAAATTCCTGAATGCTTATAGAACCAGTTTATTCTATTGCTCTTAAGTTCTGCTTTAGGGTTGTATTCAGGGCAAACACATATCAAACTTCACAAACAGACCTGAAAATTTATTATTCTTTATATGCCAAAATAATCTTATTTTTTTACTTTATTTTATTATATATATGCACATATATTTGTTTGTTACATATTTATTTATTTATTTTATTTTGTGGTCCTGAGGGATGAACCCAGAGGTGTTCTATCTCTGAGCTACACCCTCAGCCCTTTTTGTTTTTTGTTTTGAAATAATGTCTTGCTAGGTTAATGAAAGTCTCACTACTTTGTTGGAGATGTCCTCAAACCTGCAATCCTCCAGTTTCAAACTTTTAAGAATCAAGATTACAGGTTTATAGCACCATGTTCAGCTGATACATTTATTCTCTTGGCCAAATGGCATGACAGATTTGTGTCATTGATTCTTCATATGTAAATAGGAAAACAAACCGTTATGTATTATTATTGTAGAAAACATGGACATTTGATTTATTTTTTCTCAAATATTAGAAGATGGAAAGGCAGCGAGCTTTTTTTCCTCTTAGCTGTGTTTCTCAGAAAGGTTTCTCTCAACATCAGTCCCGAAAGACTGTAAGAGAGAAGATAGCTCTGGGGTCTAATCAATTAGAAAAATACTGCATATGTCACACATATGCAGATGTTACACAATGTATATTAACATAAAAGAGGTTCCAGAAAGTCCTCAGTGAAGATACCACTTAACCTAATATTTTCCATTACTTTATTTATCTGAGAGCCATTTACTTCTGCAGGACTCCTTTTATATGAATATATTTTTTAAAAACTTTATTCTAGAGTTTTCACATGCATGCAAACACACACACACAAATGCACACACACACACAAATGCACACACACACACACACACACACATTGTACATAATGCTCCTGAGCTATGAATCATGCAGGCATAATTTGGTGATAGCAAATGATTAGGACCATTGTTTAATGAAAAAGAGTAGAGTGGAAGATACACGAAACAATAACTGTGAATAATATCCTTGCAACCTCATCCTGCTTTCCGTGTTGCATGCTGGCGCTGCTGACGTGACCAGAGGCAGCTCACTGTTGTTCACACAGCTGCTTGTGCTGGTTCCTGCTCTGCAGAAACCAGATGCAAAGTAAAGCTTCTCAACTTGTCCTTTTAAATCTCCATAGGCATAGCAGAGCAGTGCTAGGGGAAAAAAAAAAAAAAAAAGTCCTGTTTTCCTGAAGATTTTGTAGAGAAGACAGACAGACATGGTTTCATTATACATCCAGGCAAATATTTTAATTATTCCAAAGTTTTTAGCTTGTGTCTTCAAAGGAATCTCGTTAGCCTTTCCTTCCAGGCTTCCCTTTCTTCCTCTCCTGATCCTCCAAGAAAGCTCCATTCCCTCTCCCTCTAGCATATTGAGAAGTCTCCTCTCTCCTTCCTACTTCAGATTCATATGCTAGTCCATGTATATACTTAGAAAAGAACAAAGTAGCCTGGTGGCCGGGGGGTGGTGGCGCACGCTTGTAATCCCCGCGCTTGGGAGGCTGAGACAGGAGGATCGCACGGGTTTGAAGCCAGCCTCAGCTACTTAGTGAGGCTCTCAGCAACTTAGTGAGACCCTGTTTCCAAATAAAAATATAAAATGGGTCTGGGAGTATAGCCCGGAGGTAGAAAGCCTCTGGGTTCCACACCCAGTACCACAAAAAAAAAAAAAAAAAAAAAAAAAAGAAAAGAACAAAGTACCTCTAGATGCTGCGGTGCTCCATGATGCAAGTAACAATTTTGTGGTCTTCTGTAATGGTTTGGATTTGGAATATCCCCCAGGCCCTCAGGGAAACAAGGCAGCGATGTTGGAAATGAGGCTTGGTGGCTAAGGAGGGGTCCCTAGCAGTATAGCCTTGTGGGTTATATAAGGTCTTCTCCTCCCCCTGCTTGCTTTCTCTTGATTCCAGCTGCCATGATGTGAGAGCAGAGCCTTGATCTCTCTGCTTCTAGCTTGAGATCCTTAGACCCTGACCTCACATGGATGGAGCCCAGAGTCTCCAAAAAACTATGAGCAAATAAGCCTTCCTCCCTCTGAATTCTGTGGTCCATTGTATTGGATTATAACAGTGAGAATGTTGCCTGAGACATGTTTCTTCTCTGAGCCAGCTCTTTATGATCTAAGTTGCAGTCAGCTTATCAAAGTATTGTTGTTTTTTTTTCAGATACACGCAATGATGATGCCATGTAACATCTTAGTGAGAGAAATTTTCTCCATTGATTTCATGTTAAAAATTATGATTCCATCATGCTTCTCCAAGTTTTTACTGTTGCTTTCTCTAATACTCTGACAAAAGAGGCATTTATGTTAGTTTTTAATGAAAGAAAATTGAAAGCGTACTTCAGCTAAAGAAAATGTGATGTCTTTAAGCTATTTTCTAATTAGAATCTGATAAACAAAACAGCTCCCTAAGGTACCTCTTTGGGGATCTAACTGAGGCAAAACCTAATATAGTTTCTCCAAAATGATTCTGGGCCACATCTCTATAACAAACAGTGGAATTTTGACAGCTTAATTTATTTCTTCTGCTAGACAAGGGTCAAATGAACATCTCAAAATGCAAAAACTAAGCCAGCTAGAACACAGTCCTGTTAAAAATTGGAATCTTCATAAAAATGTTGATTAGAATAAATGTCTCATTGTTAGTATCTAAGGTCCTCCTACCATTAAAGTTGCCATTGTTTAACCCACAATAAAATACTTACAAAGAAGAAGTAATATTATACCCTTCTTGATATATAGCTTTAGTGAATCAGAGTTCTGCAATTATATATTTCTCTGTATATCTTATTTCTTTAAAACAGCATCCATTTTATTGATTTTTTTTTACTAATTCAACTTTATCAGTCACATGCAACAATATTTCTGACATGGAAATGGGACTTTCTGCAGATTTATAGTACATGTATCAGAAGTTACATCAAAATTATTTCAGTAAACATTAGAATAATGATGTGATCAAGTATTGCTTTCTTCATTTTTAATTTTCATCAGTGTGCTTGGCCGTTTATTATTTCATCTTTAAACAATGGATCTGCTGCATCGTAGGCCAGCTGGATTAGCAACATTTATATGAACCTGTAGGAAACTGAACTGCAGTGACAGCAACTTTAGCAAGGCTGCCTTAAAAAAATGGAAAGTGACTTGAAGAATGGCATAAGGGTGGTATGACACAAATGCAAATTGAGACGCATCTTTACCAGAGACTTGCATAAGTATTTAGATTTCCTATTTCCAGATGTCAAACTAGTAATATACTCTCTGCAAAATTGTATTATAATTACCAAATGTGTCAGTCATTCTTGGCAGCTGGTGCGTAGGTACGCTGCGTTTGGATCCGACTTCAGATAAATATATGGGGTGAATAATTATTCATTACTAAGGGACCAAGTGACTTTTTTCTAAAACCTGTCCAGTTTTCTTTTTCGGAGAAGTCCCTGGGGGTGGATTAAAGACTGTGTGCTCTGTTGGAACACACCCATAGAATGGATGGTGTTTAATTTTTATAGATACTTCAAAAGAGTCACTTATGAATGCATAGATTCCATGTAATGTACCGGGGCTATAGGTTCAAATGCTAGATGAATATTATATATACCCTTTGGTTAAAAAATAAAATAAGAAATATCTTTCTCCTGATATGATAAGAATGAAATAAGAAATATCATTTCCTGGGAAGAGGATGTTCTTGCTGAAGTTTATAAGAATGTTAATGCCATGGTTTTTCTCTCAAGATCAATACTCCTCCAGTCACTTCCCTCCTACAAAAGAGAAAATAGATTATAAGAAATTGGAGAAAGATGTAATGTAGTACTAAATGTGGAAATGGAAAAAACAGGAACACTTTTTCACTGTCAGTCCTATTTCATTGGGGATGCGGATGTCATACGTACCTGGCCTGGTGTCAGGACTAGAACATGTTCTTCACAGAGCTCAAAAATTATTTTGCACTACTGTGCACTGGGCACGTAAGAAGCTAAGCATTTTTAGGTTTTCCCACGCTCTCTACTTTATAATTTATGATCTATTTAAATAAATTATACTATGAGGTTTTTTCATAAAAGCAACCTCTAATATTTAAAATTTATTTCTTCAAGCTCACCTACCCCTCTCTCTCTCTCTCTCTCTCTCTCTCTCTCTCTCTCTCTCTCTCTCTCTCTCTCTCTCTCTCTCCTCCCTCCCTCCCTCTCGGACTGGGGATTAAACCCAGAGGCATTGTACTTCTTAGCTACACCCCAAGCCCTTTTTAATTTTTGTCTTTGAAGCTAGATCTTGCTAGTTTGCTAAGAGTTGCACTAATTTACATGCTTAAACCTGTGATTCTCCATTCTCAGCCTCCCAAGTACTGGGATAGCAGGCATGCACTTTTCAAGCTCACTTTCCTTTTCTGCTCTTTCCTTAGGACCTTACACTGGGAAGCCCATAGCCACAGGCTATTACTCAACCAGAATTTTTCTGGTGTCAAATGTGGCCTGCCTCTTGAACACAGTCCCATCCTGCGTTAGGTCCAAATTTGTTTATAGCATCTTTGAGTTCTGGGATTATTTCCTGTCCACAGGCGTCTGCCTGTCCCCTCAGAGCTGATAACTGACTGCATTCTTTCAGTATTGGGTTTTATCATCTGTACTTAATTATGCATAAAGGTCCTCTGCTAGGCTGCATCAGGATGAAGCTGAATACCACCTTTCCAGCCACTGGCTGCCAGAAACATGTTTAAGTGGATGATTAGCGTGAACATGGTTCTTTTTATGTGAAACGTATGGCCACAGAAGTTGCTGCTGAGTTCTGCGTGGAGAATAGAAGGGTTACGTGGTCCAGATCACTGGTGGAAATGACAAACAAGGTTTCCCCAAGAATCCAGGTGTCCTGACCTCCTGTTATAGACCAAGGAGAACTAGGAAGAAAGAGAGAGCACAAATCTCGGGTTGCCCTATAGATGCCAATCTGAGCATTCTCAATTTGCTTTTGGTAAAAGAAGGAGAGGAATATTCCTGGATTGCCAGGTACCACTGTGCCTCATCACCTGGGACCCTGAGATCTATCAGAATCCACAAACTTCTCAGTCTCTCCAAAGAAGATGATCCCCATCAATATGTTGTCAGAAAGCCCTTAAACAAGAAAGGGAAGAGACCCCGATTTCAGCTTCTTCTTACTCTATGTGCCCTGTTATACAATCTCTAGCGTATTGCTCTGAAGAAACTGTGTATTAAGAAAAATAAAGAAGAGGCTACAGAATATGTTAAACTTTTGGCCAAGAGAATGAAAGAAGCTGAAGAAAAAATGCCAGGAGCAGATTGCCTAGAGACGTAGACCATTCTCTCTAATAGCTACTTCTGAATCTAGTTTTAAAAATTTTTAAATGTAACAAAAACAAACAAAAAATAATTTATGCTAGGGTCATTTCCTGAGAAGAGGAACTAATGACAAATTTAGTGCAAGTGGGGAGTGGTGGCAACGTCTGTAGTCCTAGGGTTTGAGAGCCTGAGTCAGGAGGATTGCAGGTTTGAGATCAGCCTCAGAGATTTAGCAAGACCCTGTTTCAAAATAAAAATAATAAATGGGCCTCAGGGTTGTAGCTTAGAGTTAGACTGCCTCTGTGTTCAGTTTCCAATACAAAAAAAAAAAATTAGTGCACATCCCCTTTTCTGAGATGTCAGACCTAAAAATGAATTGTAGAACTAAGTCAAATGTGAGTTAAATTTTTATAGTAAAAATTCCTGCTTCTTTGATTTATTACCTCTAAGCTACTAGAGTTCATACTTCCTATTTTTCTTCTCTTTCATCCAAAGTGTCTTTTATGGTTCTATTGTTATGCAAATAAAATCATATATCTCAGTGATGTTTAACTAGCTACAAATTATATAATCCTTTGGACAGATTTTGGAGTTAGAAAGTCTGAACTTTGTGTCTGGAATATGACTTATGGTGATCATTTGAATTACTGGTCATTTCATAGATGAGTGCTGGTCTCATATATGAAATAAAAAGAGTATTAACAACAGTCATTAAAATACCTAACTTAAAAGATAATAGCGAGAAATAAAATTGATATGTAATCATGTAAAGAAACTTTGACAATGGAATTCTAAATAGATGACCTTAATTTTTGTTTACATCTTTCTAAATAGCAACCAAGCATGCCATCTCTGTGACCCATCAGGTTTAGCATCTCCTCATTCCTCATACCATGAAGACCTAATAATATTGCCATTTCTTAATAGGGTGGGTTCTGTTACTCCAGGCCTGGGGATTAGGGTGACTTTCCAGGTCTTACCTCCTGGATGGGAGGTGGCAAAGTCAACTAAGAGTCATGTGTACCAGGCCACACAAATGCAGGAGGGCTTTTCTTATTATAGAAAGAACCCAAGCTTTTGAGCCATTTAAACCTGGATTTGAAGAGGATCCCTACCACACACTAGCTTGCTCTGTATGTCAGAGGAGGAAGACTTGCTTCTTACCTTCCTTCAGCTCAGTTTCCTGGCTGGCTGCAATGTGGAGGAGAAAGTGATAACCTGGCCAACACTGCAGTGTATGGAACAGCTCTTTCAGAGGATTCATGAATCTGGTCTTTTATCTCCATGAGAATAGAGACAGCCACTTGTTGGTGTTGGGTGAAGCCAGTATGGTAAAAAAAAAATGTGGCTGTAGAGATGGTTTTCCTGAAACTCCTAAAATTTTTGAATGAAGAAAGCCATCCTTTAAAAAAAATTTTTTTTGTTTTATACTGGGGATTGAACTCACAGATATTTAAACTCTGAGCTACATGACCAGTCCTTTTCATTATTTATTTTGAAACAGAATCTTACTAAGTTGATGAGGCTGTCCTCAAGCCTGTGGTCCTCCCATCTTAGCCTCCCAAGTACTGGTATTGCAAATATGCACCGCCATGCCCTGCAGAAGCTATATATTTTTAACTTCCAGTGATGGAAGTACAAAAGGAAACAGAAGCATACCCTTAACTTCTAAAGAAAAAGCCTAAAATTTGAATGAGAAAGTCTGGATTTATGGGTTTTGTGATCTTAGGTAAGTCTCCGAATCTACAAAGGGAACAAGGTACTTATAATAATCACTAAAACAATAACACTAATGTTAAAAATACTAATTCATAAACTTATAAGAAAGAAAATAGTAAGTACTTAAGAGATTTGTTTAATGGGAGTGAAGTAGATTAGTGATAACAGCATTATTATAACTTATGAAACTAAATTTCTATTGACTTCGTTCTCATGATAAAAAGAATAATATTCCTATGCTCTATATCCTTTTATTGATCTATTCTCCTCCTTTTGGGTGTTTTACTGTTGCATTATTGTTCTGAAGAATACACATATACTCCCAAGAATTCACATACTAGATTATCTCTTTTATTGCAATAGTCAGGGTCCTGTCAGGAAATCAGAAGCCACTCAAGGTATTATAAATATGAAGATCTAACATAAGGGAGCAGAGACTTACACAGTGATTGGAGGTAAAGCGTGTTAAAAATAGGATGAATCCTAAGGAAAATTTTTTTCATCTCTTTTTGTAACTTGAGATGACCAAAATGGATCGCCACATGAGACCAAATTAAAAAAAAAACAAAAAACCCTCTTCAAAGAAATTCAGTAAATTTACAAGCTGAGGCTCTTAAAAGAAAAGAAAATAAATTATGGATGGAAGTATGCAGAGTAAAATGATGATGATACAAAATTAAGAAAACAAACAGTGAGATATCTACAGTGACCAATTGTTTTAATGGGCAGATTTTCAACTAAACCTCATTTTTAAAGGACATTTAAGGACAGAAGAAGAAAAAAAACGGGTATTTAGTTTGTGAAGGGAACCAAAAGGCAGTGGAAAGTTTTGGTTCCCCATGAGAGAAGTTAAGGGTTCAAGTCTTGTTTCTTGAACATGACTTCTTTATACTTTGGGGAAAATAATATTATTTCTCTGGGTACAGTTTCATCATTTTAAAATAGGCATGATATTAAGGCCAAATGACTTTTATTGTAAATGAAAATTACTGTTAAACTTTAACCAAAAATAAAAGTTATGCTACTATACAAAATAAAATGATACAACTAACGTCCAAATTCCTGAAATAATTGCAATGTCTAATTGATAGGAATATCAGGGAAATTAGTTCTTTATCTTTAGGTGAGAAGTAAAAAGAGACAAAATGGGGAATAAAGGATCCTTGGTTCTTACTTTATTTCTTTTTTATGTTTTGTATCTTTCACTCTGGTAAAAAAAAAAAAAAAAGGCTTAGTTTTAAGTTCAGAACAACACAACAGGTACAATTGAGAAAGACTGGAAGTTTAATATTAATTAATAGATACTGATTTTCTGGGGGGAAAACATTTAGTGGATACCCATTCTTTGTTAGGCACTGGCTATAAGAAGCATGTAAGGTGAATAAAGTTTCCTGTCTTAGAGTCACACAGCCCAGCTGAGGACTGTACATGGATGCACAATGCTGTTTTCAAAGGATTTATCTTCATGACCAGAGAAGTTATGTCTCAGAGTACTTCAGCAAAATTTAAGAGGCCTTTTAATAGAGTAACAGAGCACTAGTTTTCTATTGAATAACCCTCCTTGATTCCACATATAAAGGGAAATATATGATACTTGTCTGAGACTGGATTATTTTACCTAATATTATGATCTCTAGTTCCATCCAATTTCCTGCAAATGACATGGTTTTGCTAAATATGATTGAATTGTAGTCCATTGTGCGTATATACAAACCTTTTCTTTATTCATCTGTTGACAGGCACATTGGCTAACTTCATAAACTTGGCTCTTTTGAATTGTGCCATAATAATTATGGGTGTGAAGGTGTGAACTTTAATTCCTTTGGTTATATACCCAGGAGTAGTATTATAGCTGGATAATACTCTAGTTTTATTTTTAGTTTAGTTTTTTTGTAATTGCCATACTGATTTCTGTAGTAGCTATGATACCAATTCACATTTCTACAAACAGCATAAAAGTGTTCCCTATTCCCTGAATAAATATTATCTCTTAATTTCACTGAGCTTCAGTTATTTATTTATATGATGTAGGTGAATATTTTGTGGCAAAAGATAGATTTTTTTTCTTCATTATGTTTGGCATCAAATTTAACCAATATTTCTAATGAGTATATAGAAGGCAGAATTATCAGATAATCAGATAAAAGAAATTAATATCTAAATTATATAGTGCAAGAAGAAAACTTTTGTGCAAGTTTCTCTTGTTTATATAAATAAGTAAAATTGATGATCTGATTCAAACAAGAAATTAATTATAAATAGCTATACATTTCTGGGTTCAAAAATACAACCTGCACAAGGGCAGAGAAAAAGAGACATAATTCTACCTACTTACAAGTTCCTGAATATCTACTCATTTAGAACCAATGTATTTTCTTTAATTCAGAAGTTAACAACCTGATGTAGATTCAAGAAAATTTAATATTTTTTGGTGTACTAGTAGATATGGAGTTATTCAGAACAAAGGCAGAATTTAATTTTCTGTTCTCTTTCTAGAAAAAACAAATTTTTGTTTATTTGAAAGCATTTCTATTTTAAGAACTGCATAATTTTTTGGCTTCTATATTAGAATGGAGAAAATTGAATACAGGTAGGGTTTCATTCAATAAACTAGATTTATGCTAATCTTATTACATTAAAGACAATTTTTTTTCCTCCCAGAATCAAGTTTCTATCAAAAGCTTAAGTTTGAGGATTCTACATGAGTGAGCCTGGATTTGAAGAAGGGCTTCAGACCTTCAGTAGGATTAGAATCAATGATGAATTCATAACTCGACTATAGGGCCTTTATGTAGGAGTGAATCAAGGATGAGTTCAGTCATGGCTCAGGGAAAGCACGTCAGAGATCGGTAGAAACCTGGTCCTCAGAGAACACTCAGCTGGTTACGTCTCATACCTGAGCCACCAGATACTAAGCTCATAGTAGTGCAACTACTTTCAGATATTACTTGCTTTTTAAGTATATTTTTACTGGTACATTATAACCATACATCTAATTGAGGTTTAGTGTGATAGAATCACACATGCACATAACACCTGGTACATTTCCCTTAAGATACTTCCCTGCCTCTTCCCATATCCCCTTCATAATATTGAAATTGGTATCCGTAGCTTCATGAATGTACATAGGATTGTTTCAACTGATTCCTTCATCAAATATTCTTTCTTCACCCCACTTCCCCTTTCTCTGATCTATTGGTATGTCCCCTCATTATTTGAAGTCACGTTTGATGAAGATAGTGCTCATAAGATATTGGCTGTGTTGGTTAGGGAAGGATGGAATAGGATAGAACACTAAGTTTGTGTATGTTTAGCCCCTTGGACTCCATCTGAATAGGCAAATGAGAAAAGGAACCTTTCAAAGTCCTAGCCAGGCAGTTAGTAACAAAATGCTCTTTTGGGGACTTATTGAAGTAGGAGTTGAATGATGACAAGATTTGGTTTTGGAGAAATGATTGCTGTACTCATGAACAAGAGGATTGGAGGGAAATTAAGACATTCTACATGATTCCATACTCCACACATAGGTTAGCCTAGATATATTGATGCCTTTAATTTGCCTTTCTGGTTTTCTCTTTTTCCTGAGAACTTTACCAATTCTTGGTGACAATTTCCAAAGCACATAGCAGGAGAAGAGTCTCTTTTTATTTTTGTCCCCTTTAGAGAAGTGCAAAATGACCTGTAACACTTGCAAATACATGGTTTCTGGCACAAGGCAAATTCAAAGAGATTTTGTGAACAGCACAATGCAGACAGCTGGGAATGGAGAACAATATACATTATAGAGTGCCCAGAAGTCAAATAGAGAAAGAGGTAAATGGAATCCGTTGTTGATCTCCTTGCTACACATGGCTGTGTTCAGAACAGATACCATGAAGGCAGCAGGTCTGAGACGATAAGGCTGTTTTCTTTTTACTGAGCGGTTCTATTGTGAAGGCAAGGTCAAAAATGCTAATAAAACAGCAAAAACCTGAGTCAAATTGTATAGATAGTAAGGCTCTTTCCTGGAGGCTAATTAATGTTATCACAGGAGATGGCTAAAGTGAAAATATTACGTATTAGTAAATTAATAGGATATGCTAAAACATACCACAAGGGAGGAATTTCCTTTGCTAATACCATATAAAAGAGATTGCTACAGGCAAATGGGTCATGGTAAGGAGTTTTCCACATTATGTATAAATTCTAGGAGGTATGACTTAAAGCATGCCATGAATCTATAATATTTTGCACAGAATAAAAATGTGATGAGAAACTCATATGTCCATTTTTATTTTCAGAACAAATGTTGATTATGAGCAATTTGAAAAGAATATGTTGCACTAAATTATGAATGCATAATCAAGCCTGCTTAATATGTATATGTACACATTTATTATAGCAGTCAAATGCATATCTGTTCTCAGAGTTGTCACCTTTGATAAAGCCTGAATACTAGCTGAAGTTACCTGGAACTTAAAGTTGTTTCATTGATAAAAAATTTTGGAAGCTAAGAAAAAATGTCCATCTCAATGATTTCATAAGTGAGATCTCACTTTTTTTGTAATTGCAAATACAGTTATTAGCATTTCCTCAGTAGTGGAATGAGAAGCAGAAGGTCTTGATAAGGTAAAGAAAATGAAAATAATATAAATGAGTAGTGAAAAAATTAAGTGTAAAATAAATACATTGAGGCTGGGCGTGGTGGTGCACGCTTGTAATCCCCGCGCTTGGGAGGAGGAGACAGAAGGATCATGCAGGTTCCAAGCCAGCCACGCTGGCTTAAGAGACACTGTTTCAAATTAAAAAAGTATAAAATAGGTCTGGGAGTGTAGCCCAGAGGTAGAAGTGCTTTCAAGAACCCCAGTACCACCAAAAAATTAAATAAAATTAAAAATAAATAAATATATAAATAAAAACATCGAGACATGGGTACAGCAATTCCCAGTTTATGTCTAAGACCTAAAACTCTATAAAGTATTGGAATAAGTTCACTAATATATTTTAATTGTTATATTGAGAACCAATTTGATAGTATATTTTATAAAGAATATAACAAGCATATGCTTATTATTATCATTGCTTCAGATTCCAAATCTATGAGGTTACATTCTCTCTAATTATTTTGGTTCTATTTTTATTTTACCATCTATGACACATTGGTCAATCAAATTCTCTGTATTATTTTTTTGTTTAAATGATTGGAAAAATTGTCATTATCCTTGATCTTGTAGTTTTTTTCAGAATTACAAAGCTTCATTTTTAAATAACTTTGATCAACAGATACAATGGCTCATTTTACCCAACTTTTTAATGCAATTATCACTTTTGGTTATTATTACCATATCTACAAACTGTTGCTTGTCTTCTAATTTTTCAAAAAGTTTTGACTTCCTATATAGGAAGATCTACTTTATTTGACCTCCTTAAATATGTTGATGTTCTATATAAATCTCTGTTTTTGTCCTTAAGTTATAGGATTTCTCTGAATAAACTACCAAGTCCTTATGTCTTATCTTCATTTATGTGAAGACACCTACTGCCTAAATCTTTATTGTACCAGTATTGGGATTGGCCTAGGAAGATTTGAGAAAGCTCTGATTATTATATTTCAAAAATTGGTGAAAGGACTTGGTTTCTGCCAAAAAAGCAGGCAACTATTCCAATGTAAATTAACCTAGCTAAAGGTAATTAGCAAGTCTATAGGAGAGGGGAACTAGGACTTCCTCATCCTCATTCTAAAGACAGGTTTACATAATTGGATAATCTAGCTAGGAGGGAGGAGAGGGTAGACTTTCCACCTTCAAGAAAGGAGACACCTTGGTGGGGGAGGAACCTTACAGGGTTTTTACTACGTCAGAATTACAGAATTACATGAACAAGATGGAGGATGTCATGTATAAAAAGTCTGTTCTGTGTTTTGTATCTTGGTGAATTCGTTCGAACCACCCCCCATGCCACTCTTGAATGCCATGGGGCTGTAACTGTCTTCTGTGTTTCTATCTTTTCAATAAACTTCTTTAAATCTTCATCAAGAGTCCAGGTTAATGTATATTTATCCTTAGCTCAGGACAAGAACCTGCACTTTTTATCTTTTTGTGTTTTGAGAGAAATTGTGTCCGGAACCCTAACAGGGGACCCCTGGGACAGTTTCCTAAACCATAACATCATCCTCCACACCGTAACATTTATCTCTAAGTAAACCTACTATCCACTTTTAAGATTGGCTTATTACTTAATTTCAGAGTCAGTTGGCCAGTCCTGAGGCATCTCAGTTTTTAAGGTGAACTAAGCACATCATGTTTCCCCCATTTTGCTTAGTCTCTTGCTTCTAGAGCTGAGTGAACTCATCTATGAGTTCTTTTGTTTTTCATATACAACTATTTTATATTATTTGAATTAAGTATGTTCTAAATATGTCTTGGATCCTTCTATTGACTCCTTTCCCTCTACAATACCAACTCTCACCTAGATTTCTTCAGCGTTCACTGTCTCAAACTGAAAATATTCATACTTCAAAGGAATCTTTGTTAGATACAAATCTAGAATAATGGTAAACAGAGGAAGCTGACAAGCTAAGCCTTCCTTGTCAACTTGGAAGAGTTCTCTTAGAGGTACCAATAAAGAGGATACCCTCACTGGATAGTTCTGAATGCTTTTGTTAGTCAGCTTGCCATTGTTGTGACAAAGTACTCAAGGTAATCAACTTGCAAGGAGGAAAAGTGTATTTTGGTTTATTGTTGCAGAGGTTTTATCCCACGGTCACTTGGCTGCACTGCTTTTGTACCTATGGTGAGGCAGATGCTCTTTGGCAGAGCACACCTGTTCACTTCATGGTAAATCATCCTCTTAACATGGTAAAGCAAAGAGAGAGGAGTTAGGGTCTCAATATCCCCTTTAAGGACAAGCCTCCCATGACCTACTTCCTTTCACTAGGTCCATCTTATAAAAGTTTCCCTGTTACGGTTTGGTGTGAGGGTTACCATTTTGGGGAAACTGTCCCCGGGGACATTTGTTAGGCTCTCGGAAACAATTCCCATAAAACCGTGGGATCTTGTTTCAACTCAGGATAGATGTACATTGGTCAGGACTCTTGCTGAAGATTTAAATGAGTTAATTAAAAAGATAGGAATACAGAAAGCAGTTACAGCCTCATGTTACCCAGGGATAAAATGAGGGGGTGCTTCGAACAAAGTTACGGACCCACAAAACCCGGAACAGCTCTTTTAGACACATCCTCCATTTTGTTATATGTAATTCTGACATAGGTAAAGTCTGTCCCCTTAATTTTTCCCACCTCGCTTTGGTCTAAGGCCCAGGTTTCTCCTTTCAGGAAGGTTGATCCCCTCCTCCCATCCTCTTAACTAGGTATCAATTATTATGTAAACCTGTCTTTAGAATGAGGAAGTCCTAGCTCCCCTTCTCTTTCTACTTGCTAATTACTTTTAGCTAAGATGCTTTACATTATAATAGGTGCTTGCTTCCTGGCCAAAATCAAGTCCTTCCACAGGTCTGCTCTTCACTCAATTTTTGAAATATATTTATTAATAATCAGAGCTTTCTCAAATCTTCCTAGGCCATTCCCAATACTGGTACATCCCCATCTTCCTATGGCATCATGAGCTGCATACCAGACCTTCAGTGTATGGCCTTTGGGGACATTTGAGTTCCAAACTGTAATCATGCCTGAGTACTGGATAGAACTCAATTGTTTTTCTTGACATAAATTCTATTTCATGGAATGATTTGCAGTCTTGTCATCTCACACAAATTCCATATGCTGATGATATATAATGCCTTGTCTCTTCTAGGCAATACCTTAAATGTTAAAGAAAATTGTTTCAAGATGATAGCTTCACACAGTACAGAAAATTAAGATGTAGAAATGCTAGGCACTGCAGAAAGACTTTCATGCAGAGAAACTTTCTTTGATAATTGTATCTTCAAGGTCACACAAGTCCTACATATCAGTACTGAGGCAGAGATGCCAATATCTCTTTCTGTGGCCAACAGACTGATTCATTCTTTCTAGAGAAGATGTAAACCAGCATTACAGGTGATGCATACCTATAATTCTAGAACTTGGAAAGCTGAGACAAGAGGAGCAGAGGTTCAAGGTCAGTGTCAGCAAAATGGCAATAGCCCAGTTCAAGATAATAAAAAGTAGGGCTGGAAGTTTAGGTCAGAGTAAAGTAGGACTGAAAATTTAGTTCAGACACCTCTGGATCAATCCCCAGTACACACCCCCTCCCCAAAAGATGCAGGTAACTTCATTCTTTTGGTTATCTTCAGGAATTGGCAACCATTAGCAACAGGATCATCAAAAATATGCAACAATATTTATACATGAGAAAATCTTTTGAACAAAATCATGACGATGGTAATAGTTTCATTTTTCTCCCTTTATAGACCTTGAGTAAATGAAAACACTTCCCTTGTTCTCTTGAGGATAAGAGATTTCACTCTCCAGTCTGAAAAGCGTGGTCCTGATGAATAGCTGTGAATGAATCAAGAGCAGGGTAAATGTACAAGACAGCAAATGATTTTTAAGCTCAATAGCCCATGAACAATAAGTGTAATTAAACTCAATAAAGGATAAGAAAGGAGAAAAGATGCAGGGTGAAAAAAAAAAATCAACACAACACCAGCCAAACAGCCTGTAGAGACTGAGAAGGAACCTGCAGAGCGCCCATGAGCTGCTAAAGCCACCTTGCTTTGCATTCACCATAATTGATCATTTCAGGTGTCAAATATCCTTCTCGCCCCCCCCCCCCACCGAGGGCTAGAACAGCTAAATTCATGGTCAACATGTCCTTGGATATATTTACTGGATTTTGGAGTATATAAGAAATGACTGGGAGAAATAATGCATACCTCAAATTTCTTTCATATTTCTTTCATCTCCATTTTTTGGGGTAGTCATTTCAGCAGGCAATTTTCCGCATTTAATGGAAACACAGCATCTGAAAGTGTCGTCCTGAAGATAGTTTATCATTTTCCTTGTTTGCTTCCAGCTACTTTGTATTCGATGCATTTGACTCTGGCATTATTTATGTAGTGTTTTTCTCGCCAGTCTCATTTTCTTGTCTTCCTGTCATTCTCCGTAGGATGGGCCTGACAGTTCATTGATGCTTTTATAGAACATGACCATTGTATTTTCCGGATGCAACATTGAGAGCGTAGTGAGGAGTCACAGGAAACATGCATGCTGCGGCGTGATGGAGTCCATTAAGAGTGAAAGAAAATAGAAGGTTAACATGCCAATCTAAGCAGCTACTTCTGTATTACTAATATGGAAGAAAAGGTTTTTGTGTTTCTGACTTCTCCCTCAAAAAGCCTCTTCTCCAGTGTTAAGTTGATCAATTTTAGAAGGCTGTAATAGTCCAGTTGCAACTAATGGGTATGTGAGAGAGATGGGAACAAAAATCAAATCAATCCAAAGCAAAAGGGTGATGACCCTATTTTGTTCGTAAGCAGTGAGAAACATAAACCTACTTTTCTCTTTTGTGAAGGAAATAGAATAAATCTAATAAAGTCATTTTGAATTAGCCAGTGATAATCTCTTTCTGATATAGCCATGACATTAGCAGAAATGATAGGAAAAGGGATTCTATCAAAATTGAAAGCAGAAGGAACCAACAAATATTTTGTTGTTATTGATTTTTTTTTTTTATTTTTTGAGAGGTGGGCACTCAACTCTGCAATATACTAAATAACTTCTATGGATTCCTGCCAGGGTTTTATCACTATTTCAGAATCAGGGTACAGCAAAAAGGGTCGGGTCTCAAGACTTCTGGCCCTAGATTCAAATTTTCATGGAAACTATGTGACACTGGCTAAGTTATTTATAATCTCTGAGATTACTATTGCAGAAACGAGGATGACAATAATAGTTATAATTCTGAAAGAGAGTGAAGATCAAATATATAAACCATAATTCACAGAGGTTTCAAGATTATATATAGTTTATGTAACACAACTCTATATAATATATTATACATATAGCATAGAAAGTTTATTGGCAAGTATTATAAGCTTAATAAATGTTAAGCCCTACTCTACTAGCTTTTATTACTTGTATCCTAAAAGTATCAGCTAAGAGTAATTAAATGGGTTTTTTTTGTGTGTGTGTGTGTATGTGTGTGTGTGTGTGTGTGTTACTGGGAATGAAACCCAGAGACATTCTACCTCGGAGCTACACCACAGCCCTATTTTTAATTCTTTATTTTGAAACAGGGTTTCACTGAGTTGCAAAGGGCCTCATTAATAGCTGAAGCTGTCTGCGATTCTCGATCCTTGTGTCTCAGCCTCCCAAATGCTGGGATTACAAGAGTGCACCACCATGCCTAGCCAATAATGGTTTAATGTGATAAATAATTTAGTTTTATTTCCTGTATTTTTCAGCATAGCTTACCTTTTTTTTTTTTGTTTTGTTTTTTGTTGGTGCATTGTAATCATACGTCATGGTGAAGTTCAGAGAGATAGACATACATGCACACAGCACCCAGTGAGCTCCCCCTGTCTCTCACCTCACTCTCTTACCCTCTCCATGCACAACATTGAGATTGGCATTGATAATTTTGTGGCTGTACATAAAGTCCATTGAAGTATTCCCTTTCCAGAGTCTTCCCTCCCCACACCCGCCTCTCTCTTTAGGGCTCCTCCATCGCTCCACTAGGGTTTCTTCTTTGTCTAGAGTCCTCTTGGTTCCCAACTTCTCCCTAGATTCCACATATGAGGGAAACATCTGACCTTTAACTTTTTATAACTGACCAACCTCAGCATAATATTCTCCAGTTCCATCCAATTTCCTGAAAATGACATAATTTTGTTCTTCTTTATGGCTGAGTAGAATTCATGCATGTATATCCCATAATTTTGAAATCCATTATTAGATCTTTGTGGTTTTTGGCTACTGGAGGTTGAACACAGAGTTATTCTCCCTCCAAGCTATACCTGCAGCCCTGTTGATTTTTTTTTTTAATCTTGAAACAGGGTCTTGAACAATTCCTGAATCTCTCTAAGTTGCTGAGGCTGTCTTCCTGTCTCAGCCTCCCAAGTATGGGGATTAGAGGCCTGTGCCACCATGCATGGAATAGCTTACTGTGTTTTAGATATTAAGTTACTTCACTTTGCATTAAGTATTGCATTCACACTTTCTGTAAAGTAGCTTGTTAAACTATGCGCTATGACTAAGTACAGGAGCAAGTAGAACTTAGATTTGTCTGTTTTGGGGAATCCGGTTTCTTAACCACACCTGAACTTCTTTGCTTTCCCACTATAATAAAATGAGACAGAGGGAGATTTTCTTTAGCCAAAACTACTCTCATCATTTCTAGACAACTTGTTTGTCTGATTCTGAGGCTCCATGGATGGCCTACTAGCTCTCACACACCACTGCCTTGCATTAGTTATCTATTGCTGTGAAATCAATTACACAAAACCAAGTGCATAAAACAACACACACTTAACACCTCATAGTGTCTATTTGTTGGAAATGTTGGTATGACTTGTTTGTGACCTCAAGTTCATAGTCTCCAGAGCTTGCAAGCAAGGGATAAGCCCCAGGTCTGTGGTCTCATCTGAAAGCTCATCTGGGGATTATCTAACTCCAAGATCATTGGTGTTGGCAACATTCATTTCCTACTTAACTAACTGCATTTGGGTCTCAGATCTGGCTTTTGGCCAGAAACTACTGTTATGGACGGAATCATGCTGCCCTCAGATGCACGTTGTAGTCCTAACACACAATGTGACTATGTTTGGAGATATGTCATTAAAGTGGCAAGCAAGTTTAAAATCGTCATAAATGTGACAATCTAATTCACCAAGATTAATGTCCTTTATAAGAAGAGATAGCAGAGACCACTGTCTCCATCTACATACTGAAAAGGCCACTTGAGGACACAGTGAGATGATAGCTATTTCTCCCCAAAGAGAGAAACCAATCCTAATAAAACTGTAATCTTAGACTCCCATTTTTCAGAACTGCCAGGAAATAATTTTCTGCTATTTAACCTAACTAGTCTGTGGCATTCCATAATGGTAGTCTGAGTGGATTGAGATTGCTATATCTAGCTTTTTTGAAATGTGAACCTTTCCAAAATGAAAGTCTCCTTTATTAAGGCATGCGAGCTGAGAGATCAATAGAGAACCTGCTTGCAAGACAGAAGAAATCATATTGGAAATCTAACCACAGAAGTGGCATGCCTTTCATGACATTCCATTTTATGGGTTAAAGGCAAGCTAAAAGAAGGTGATCCTACAAATCAGTGACTATCAGAAGGTGGCGATCACTGAGACTACTTTATGGGGTGCCTACCACACTGCTTGGCCCTTAGGAGGTAGGAGTGAACTTCTGATTATCCATCAATTTGGAGCTAATGCCTAATTGTGGCTTTTAATTATTAATTAGGTTCTCTTTCAACCTGATCATCTATTATTTTCTCTGTGTCCACCATTTTAGAATTATCTTGTAAGTTGCAGTGATTAAAATTTTTCAAGAGGTATCTCCTTGAACTCAAATGAGGAGTAAAATAAAGATGTGTCAACTCTGAGAATTTTTCCATATATATATATATATATATATATATATAATCTTCCTTATCTTATGTATCTTCTTTAGGTCCTGGAGAGGTAACATTTGAACATACTTTTCATTCCCCCTTTTCCGTAATTCTCTCTTCTTTCTCCTTTGTCAATATGTTAGGAGTGAAACTAGCTTCTTTTCTCTCCTTTTTTTTTTTACTATTATGGAAAAGAAAGCTAATTTCTAAAGCTCTATGATCAAGCTGACAAGGATTTTCTCTTTATATTTTAAATAGGAGACATATGATAAGAAAATTAACACAACCCCTCTTTTTAGACAAATCTTAGTCTTTATTATTCTCTTCCAGGAGGACTTAAATTTCAGTTTTAACTGAGCCAGGGTATAATTGCTGGATTCATCTCTTAGGATTTCCCTAAGCCCTAGTCTTGAAGCAGCTACATGCTTTGGGGGTGATGAGAAAAAAAAAAAGAATCACATGTAAGGAAATATAAAGATGAAGAAGCACACCAATATCTTTGAAATCTTTGTTATAAGGGTTTTCTTGTAGAAGGAAGGTAGAAAATATCTATAACCCAAGAAATCTGTCTAATTCTTCATTGTACACAAAGCCTTCTTCTAGTAAAATAAGTGTGTGTGTGTGTGTGTGTGTGTGTGTGTGTGTGTGTGTGTGCAGGGCACAGCTTGGAGTAGAGCCAGGCCACTCTGCTTCTGGCAGTGTAGTAGTACATCTGTTCCCCGGCTAATTGAAGGACTTGTGAAATCATAATTTTGTATTTAAATCAATTGCAGCCTCTTAATCAGTGATTAGGTAGAGAAGTGTCAGGATTTTAGTGACATTGTTTCTGAAAGGGTTGGAGCACATGGTCCTCCAAGCTACATGAACTTGAGCCATAACCATGAAGCCGCCTGTTACCCTGGCACAGTCACCTTGGAAGCACAGATGCTGGGCCACTAGACCAACTTGCACTGTATCGCTTTTGTGTCTGCTTTCATACAGATATGGAGGCAGGCCGTGCTGAGTTGGTTTGCAGACTCAGAGAAGGTTGGGAGATGTTTCTGCCCAGAGATAGAATCAAAATGAAATTTATATCTTACAAAGCTCTTTGATAGGCTATATTAGGACCTGATCTTTGCATTATCTGCTGAGTTTGTATCTTCATTATCCAACTTCAAACATCTAATTTTGTTGAGCCTCTGGAGCACGGCAATAATATGTTTCTTGGAGTCTGGCTATGAACAAGTATGACACATAGCTCCATGCAATAATGATTATAAATTATGAATCTAGATACTCTATGCTATAAGCCTATGAGCATGTCACATATGTCATTATTTTGTGTTTGATACATGCAAGTAGAATTCAGTACAATATATTTATCATTCTTGGAATTTCAGGAACCTATCTTAATTTCATTTTTTTTAAAAATTTTTTATTGGTGCACTGTATTCATACATCATAGTGGGATACAAAAAAAACTTGTAGACTTACATGCACACATCGCCAGTCAACCCCCACCCGATCCCCACCCCATTCCCTCCCCATCCCTCCTTCCCATGCTTGGCTTAGTGGTTGACATCTAGTATTATAGAAATTTATCCAAAATTAAAAATGATAATCTCACATAACAGTTTCATTTGTCTGATACCAAGCTTTTGATAACTTAAAGATAACATTTCAATATTTCTTTTTGATTTCTTTCTTACCAGAGAATATCTTTCTTTTTTTTTTAGGTGAAACTATCATATATTTATATATTTATTGTTCAGAAAAAAAATCTATCCTAATATGGAATATGGACTCTAGATACCCAAAACAATCTCGAAAAAGAACAAAGTTAGAAGATGTATATTTTCTGATTTCAAACCATATAAAGCTACAATAATTAAAATAGTGTAGTACTGTTCTAAAGGCAGATATATAAACTATTGGAGCTAAGTAAAAGCCTAGAGCTAAATTCTTCCATATATTGTCAAGTTATATATATTTCCTGTACATTGTTTCAATCATTCAACATTTGATAAAAAATTACTAAGTAGTCGCTTCACTCTAGTGACTAAAACATGGTCAGTAGGCACAGTTAGAGACACTGTTAAAGGCAGCAAAACTCAGGCACAAATGTATTTCATATAAACTCTTATATAAATATAGTACAATTTTTATATTTCTTTATTCAAAACATGATTTCCTATAAGGCAAGTTCATTAAACCTTCAACTAATTATTTTCCAAGAGAAGAGATGATACCTGTGATACTGGAGCTTTTCTATCAGGAAAATTTATATAATTATCTAATATTAGCTATCTGGAGGCAGATATTTCTATAGAAAGTCATCTCATAGAATCTTAGGACTAGAAAAACTTTTTTCAGAGACAATTGAGCTTAGTTATTTAGTAGGCAAAATTTAGTAGACTTTTTTGAGATTCCATGAGAAGGAATAAGCTCATTTTTGCTTAATTCTGATTTATTGATTATACTCAGAATTGACATAGCTGGGTAAAACTCATCCTCAATCTTTGATTTTCTACCCTAAAACATTCCTAGGATGGCACAAAAAGGAGAGATAAAAAAGCTATAAATTTGTCAACTAAGGATTTATCTAATCTAGCTACATACAAGAGTAGCAGTTTTGTAAATATTATCCACAGATAGCCAACATCAATCCCTTTCTTTTTATGTGCATATATTGTCCTTCATGTTTAGAGATAACATGTAAGTAAAAGGTGTATCACTTTCTATTTGATTTAAGGTGGACTTGGTGAATGATTGGGCAATAGATGGCAATAAACATGATGTGTTGGGATTTCCCATGTCATCTCTTACAAAGCTTTGAAATTTCTTCCCTGTCTCTTTTGGAAGGCCTGCTCATGGGACTCAACATGGTGAAAGAGGGCCAAGAATATGTAGGATTCAAATATAGTTCCTCTACTCAAAGGATCAGTTGAACTCCCAGCTCCAGGCATCAGCAAGAATCAGTTACTTTCAGATAATCCCAACCTTAACTACTATTTGGCAGAAACCATTTGAAAGATCATAAGGAAGTAAAAAAAAGCAGCAAAAACTCAGGTTAGTAGTGCCTATACCAATGCCTACTATGTTCTAGTCACTAAAGTGTAGTGACAACTCAGTAAATTTTTATTAAATATTGAATGATTTAAACAATGTACAAGTATAGAATGCAGTTGATAACATTTGAAATAGCACACAGATATGTTCCTGAAAGTCCAAAACCTATAAATACATTGGACTGCATTTTACTTGCATGGATGTAAACACAGAATAATAATAATATATATGTAACATATTCATAACATAGTGTAGTTAGATTAATAATTTCTGATCATATACCAATGCCTACTATGTTCTAGTCACTAAAGTGTAGTGACAACTCAGTAAATTTTTATTAAATATTGAATGATTTAAACAATGTACAAGTATAGAATGCAGTTGATGACATTTGAAATAGCACACAGATATGTTCCTGAAAGTCCAAAACCTATAAATACATTGGACTGCATTTTACTTGCATGGATGTAAACACAGAATAATAATAATATATATGTAACATATTCATAACATAGCGTAGTTAGATTAATAATTTCTGATCATATATTTCATGGAGCTATATGTCAACATGGAAGACTTCAAGAAGGAATGTCAAGATAAGCTAAGTCAATTCAAAGAACCAGACGAGATAGTTGCTTCAAAACTAATATTTGAAGTTGTTATGTAGTTTCACCTGTGCCAATTTTAAGCCTAATCAATAACATGGGATTAAACCAAAAAAAATATTAATTCTTTTCACAGAGCTAAGTTAGACAAACTTGAAAATTTCTCTCAACTCTAAGATTCTCTAAGAAAATTAGATTTTCTATATAAATATCTTTACATCAAAATAGAAGGCCACTGGTTTTGAGGACTATATTTATTACTATAGTGTCAACTTTGAAAAATGTAATTAATTATAAGATTAAATGGATTATAAAATATTCTCATAAATATAAAGATCCAAGTGGTCTGCCTACTCCTAAAACACTACAACATGTTGATATTCATGCAAAAATATCAAATTATGGTTTCTAGTGTGATAACAATTTGAGAAATGACTAAAATTCCTGCATGTGGCTAATGTTTCTTATTCGTAGTCCCTCTCCTATCAAACTTAGAATTTTAAAGGTCAAAATACTAGTCTTCTACATCTTTTTAAAACTTTATTTTTAGTTCTGTTTATATTCTAGATATAGATATTAGTACTCTTTCAGAGGCAAGGTTGGCAAAATTTTTCTCCCATTCTGTTGACTCTGTAAGATTCTTGATAGTTTCCTTTGATGCACAGAAGCTCTTTAGCTTCATGCAATTCCACATGTTGATCCCCCTTTTAGTTTCTTGTGCCTGTGGGTCTTGTTGAGAAAGCTTTTACCTGTGTTTATATGTTGAAGTGTTGGACCTATGCCCTCTGCAAGGAGCTGCAAGGTCTCTAGTCTGATTTCCCAGACTGGAATTGAGTCTTGTACAGGATGAGAAAGTGGCGTTTATTTCCACTTTTCTGTCTATGGTTAACCGGTTTGGTAATACCATTTGTTGAAAAGGTTTTTTTTTTTTTTTTTTTTTTTTTTTTGTAGTGTATGTTTTTGGCCATTTTGTAAAAAATTAATTGGCTGTAAGTATGTGAAATTGTTTCTTAGTCTTCTATTCTGCTCCAGTCATCTATGTGTCTTGTGCCAATATCGTGCTGTTTTTATTACTGTGGCTTTATAGTATAGTTTGAAGTCAGGTATTGTGATGCCCCCTGCATGGTTCTTGATGCTAAGAACTACTTTGGCTAATCTGAGTTATCTATTGCTCCAAATGAATTTAAAAACTTTTCAATGTAAGGAATGAACTTTTTAGTTTAATAGGTATTGATTGAATCTGTAGATCAATTTTGGAATTATGGCCATTTTGATGATATTTATTCTGCCTATTCAAGAACATGGGAGATTTTACCATCTCCTAAAATCTTTTCCATTTTCTTTTTTCAACGTTTTATAATTTTCCTTGAGAGGTCTTTTTCCTCTTCAGTTAAACTTACTCCTGAGTATTTTATTTTATTTTTTGTGGGATATGTGAGTAGACGTGTTTCCTGGATTTTTTTTTCAGTGGATTTATGGTTGGCATAGAGAATAGTCTCTGATTTTTTATGATTAATTTTGTATCCAGACACTTTACTGAATTTGTTGATCAGTTCTATAAGCCTTTTGATTGAGTTTTCTGGGGTTTATTAGTTTTGAATCACTATCTTCTCTGTTCCAGGTGTTTTTCTCTTATTGTTTCTAAAAAGACAGCATGTATAGAAAGGATTCTTTGTATTCAGAGTTGGGTTAAAAGCTTCTTTGAAAACTCCCCAGTTGTTTGGTTTTAGGCAAATGCCTTTTTACAAGACTGATTTGCATCTAAAGTAGAGATTAAAAATTTTTGTCTCTAATGCACTTTGTTAATTATAATTGCTAGTTTGTTGTTAATAGAGATATTTATCAGGTCATCTGATAACAAGGAGGCATTATTATAAAACTATTGTGAAAATAAGACTGGGGATCCAATAGGAAATAAGACTCTTTTATCCTCCAAAACTTAATAAATAGCAGTATCACTGTTTTTTCACTGTTTTCCCTCTTTACCTATGGATCTTCCTCTTTATAGTTTTCTGGCCAAAGTCTAAATGAGTCTGGCGTTATTGTTTAAATTGTTTACCATTTTACCTTCTGAAAACCATGGCCATAAGTTGCTTTATTTTTTTACGTCTTTGTTCTCAGGACTTTCTACAGTTCCTAGTCCTGGGTAGTTTGTCATTCAAAAATTATGTGCAGAAAAAAACGGATGAGAAACCAGTGTCGTAGAAACCAGGACTAAATTACCTGATAGTTGCCACTCTTAATTAATTTAAAAAGATTATTTATTTTAAAGAAAAAAAATATTTTTGTTTCTTTTGTGGGGGATTCATTATCTTGTGCTTCTTTTATCTTTTTATTTCATTGACACATTGAAATTGTACCTTTTAGTGAAGTTTAATGTGTTAAAAAACATACTCAGCCAGGCATGGTAGCCCACACTTGTAATCCCAGCATTTGGGAGACTGAGACTGGAGGATTGCTTTTGTGGATGGCCTCAGCCTCTTAGTGAAGCCCTCTGCAACTTAGTGAGGTCTTATTTCATATTAAGGGATATAAAATAGGTCAGGGGGTATAGCTCAGAGGTTGAATGCCCCTGGGTTCTATCCCCAGCACCCCCCCCCCCAAGAAAAACATACTGACACACAACTTTTTGTGACTTTCCCTCCACATCTAGCCCCACTCCTCTAAGCTCCCTCTCCACATGAGCTAGTGAGTTTGAGTTGTTTTCTTCTTAAGCCCTCCCCTTCTCCTACCTAACTCTTACCCATAGGCCCTTTCAACTACTCTACAGATTTTACATTATTTAAAGTATCTAATGTTTCCCATTTTTCTCTAGTTTACACTAATGAGAGAAAACATATCCTTTTGACCTTCCAGGACTGATTCATCTCACTTAGCTATTTTCCACCTCCATCCATTTTCCTGCAAATGACAGTTTTGTTCTTCTTTGTGGCTATATCCCACTTTGTGTCTATGCCACATTCTCTTTAACCCTTCATTTGTTGACGGGCACGTGGGTGGGTTCCATAATTTGACTATTGTGAATTGTGCTTCTATGAACATGGATATTCATGTATTGCTATAGTATTCTGACTTTAGATATTTTGGAAAAATATCAAGGAGTGCTATGGTTGAGTCATATGATAATTTCTTTCTTAGTCTTCTGAGAAACCTCCAAACTGATCTCCATAGTTGTACTAATCTTACTCCCACCAACAAAGTATAAGAGTTCCTATTTCCTAATTTCCTTGCCACCATTTGTTGCTGCTTGTATTCTTGGTGATTGCCATTCTAACTGGAATTAGATGAAATTTCAGTGTAGTTTTGATTTGCACTTCCCTTATTCCTAGTGCTGTTGAACATTTTTTATATATTTATTGACCAAATGTATTTCTTCTTTTGAGAAGTCATTAGTTAGTTCTATTGCCGATTTTTAACGTGGTTATTTGGGGTGTTTCATTGGTAAATTTTTTGAGTACTTATTTTGGATATTAGTCCTATACTATAAAAATAGCTGTCAAAGATTTTCTCTCATTATGTAGACTCTCTCTTTATGGTCTTGATTGTTTTCTTTGCTGTGCAGAAGATTTTCCATTTGTTGTCATTCCATTTATTGACTCTTGGTTTTATTTTCTGAGTTTTGGGGGTCTCTAGGTACCCATATGTTGGAGAAAATCTTTATGGATGCCAATATGTTAGAGAGTTGGCCTTATGGTTTTTTATAACAATTGCATAATTTCTAGTATGATTTCTAAGTCTTTGCTCCATCTTGGGATGATATTTCTACAGGGTGAAAGGTAGAGCTCTAAGTTCAGTCTTTATATAAGATGATTATTTAAAAATTTTGGTATTAATTCAAGCACATAGTGTAAGAGCTCAACAGATATTTATTTTGTATTTTATCTTTAGTTCTTTTGAAAAATGCCATTTTTATATTTAAGAAATCATAGTGATAAATAAAAGAGTTTGGGAATAGAAAGTATCCTTTCCCCTCCATTTAATTATTTCCTCTTATCTAAACCATTTGGGCAGTCATCTAACTTATTATAGAATTTGGAAAAATAAAAAAGACTTGTTACAAGATGACTATCTAGATTTCTGGGTAAATGACTTTTAGGAATATAGCAGTCTGTGATTTTATATTCCTTTTGGAAATTTTGTTTGCATTCACTGATAATCTTCAGAATAATGTGTAATGTTCATTTTCTAGAGTATTTTTCCCTTGAAAAACAAATAAAAATAACAGAATGGCATTCTCAAATGTTTGGAATAAAGTAACTAAGAAATGATATAAGATAATTTAAAATTATATTTTCTTGGGTTAGTGAATTTTCTTTTAATCTCTGTTGTTGTCAGGGTCTTTATAGAACTTTATGGTAAGGCCAATCTAGTATGGTGAGTGGTAGGAAGAACCTTTGTTTTTAGGAACAGAGAGTGCTCAAATGCTTTATTTCCCATTTTTTTGTGTGTGTGTTATTGGGCATTTTTGGCCAAGCATGTCACTGGTAGAATTGTTGCTTTTGCAGAAGTTATATTCTGCTATACTAAAGATTTATCAGAAAAATTGGATTCCTGTGCCATTTGCAAAAAGATGTCCTTTTTTGGTTCACAACTGTCATTCTTGCAGAGTTTTGGGACTTACCTAACGTAACCTGCAAAAAGTGCCAATTATAACTGAACAATTGTGTGTACATTTGCAAAGAAACAGATATAGAGAATTTAGTGGAACTTAGTGGGGGAAATGTTTATTCCTCTTTTCTAGGTTAAGTTTCTAATCCTGAATATTTTTATTAGTCTATTTAGCCTAACTGGTAGCAATTGATAGGCAGAAATGAGATAGATATATAGGTCCTTTCTATTTTAGCAGACCCATTCTGCTCATTGTGTAACTATCAGAATATCCAGTATTTTGTGAGTTATTGAAGCTCCTGTGTAATCCATTACTTGGGAGACTAAAACAGGAGATCACAGATTTAGCCCAGTGTGAAGTAACTTAGTGATACCTTTGTTTAAGAAAAAAGCCAGGCATACTGGTGCACACCTATAATTTCAATACTTGGAAGGCTGAGGTAGAATGATACTCGGTTTGAGGCCAGTCTCAGAAATTTATTGAAACTCAGTAACATAGGGAGACCCCATCTCAAAACAAATAAATAAATAAAAAGAATAAAAAGGGCTGAGGCATATAGCTCAGAGGTAGAGTGCCCTGACTTAATTCCCAAGTACTAAATAAATAAATAAAATCAAAAATAAAAATAGAATGTGGATATAACACAGTAGTAGAAAGCCCATCCCAGAATCTCTCTCTCTCTCTCTCTCTCTCTCACACACACACACACACACACACACACACACACACACACACACAGAATATCCAACATTTTCTTCTTAGATTTTCTGTTATCATAGCATGGCTGAATTTGTGGAGGAATTTGAGGCAATTATTTCACAAGCTTATATTGGCTAGGACTCTCTTGTCTGGGAAGAGATCCTTTGGAGAAATGGGCTCTAGAATATTTATTTTGCATCACAGAATAACTCTAAATATTAGCATTATGTTCAATGTTCCTTTGCAGCCCCTAATCCCTTGAGCCAGCTGACTCTCATCACCAGCTGTAGAGCAGCCGAGATGAGAACGGGTACACAATGAATTTTAGATAAAGAATTGTAGAGCCCCTCGAATAAAACAAATATTATTCATGTAGAACAGGATTGGCATTCAATAAAGATTACTGAAGCAGAAAATAAGCAGGGACTCAGCATTTATTCAAACGGGTTGCTATACATACTGTATGCTCTCATTACCATGGAGAAAGAGTAAATTAAATGTTTCTTTATTTTTTTCTTTCTTTTTTCTTTTTCTTTTCTTTTCTTTTTTTTTTTTTTTTTTTTTTTTGTAGAGTCCTGGCCTCTTTACATCTGGATCAAATAAACCTAAAAGCAGAAAGAGCGACCTATAGACATAAGCCTTTTACTTTCCCCTGTTGGGCTGAGCCAGCAAGATGGAATAGAGAACATAATAAATTTAGAACATTTTCCCCCATGAAGGTCAAATTAAGGGGTAAAAATTTGTGGTAGCAGATCCAATTGCAAATTATATTTGATATATATGTAGACCCCTAATAGCACCAGCAAACGCTGCTTTTGTAAAAAAAAAAAAAAAAAAAAAAAACCAAAACAAAACACACTGCCTTTTGTGAGTTTATCTATTTCTTTTTTGTTTTTTTTAAGATATGATTTTTATTGTATCTATTTCTGACAAATAGACTGTGATAGAGATATGTACGGTGAAGTTTGCTGGGGAGTGATTGCAGGAACAATACCTGTGGGAGTTCAAAGGCTACAGAATGATAAGCTGAAAATCACAGTAGCAAGAGGGGCTCCAGCAAGTCCTCAGGGGCTGCTCTAGGGTTAGTATAACTTTAGCAAAGGTGCAAAGCTGAGACAGGAGGGCAGACTCTTGTTCTCTGCCTGGACTCCTCTTCTTTTAATTTTTAAATACCTTTACTGGTGCATTATGATTACACATCATACTGTGGTGCAGAATGGTAGGAATATATGTGCCCACAATGCTTGCATCATTCCTTTCTTCTGCTCCCATCATTAAAATTGTGATGATTCCATTTGTGTCTCCATCCCTCTCCTTCCCCTAAGCCCTCCCCTCATCACTTCCCTGGAGTCTCTACCACTCAATGGAAGTCTCTTTTGTTTCTCAAATTCTCTCTAGCTTTCACATTTGAGAGAAAGCATACAACTATTTGCTTTCTGAGACATAATTTTGTTCTTCTTCATGGCTCAGCTTCTCTTGACTGTCCTTATCCCCAGGGAGAGAGCACGGCTTTGGTCAGGACAACTCCTTGAAGGTGGGACAGTTCTGTCAATGGTTACAATTGCAATTCCTGGCAGAGAGTGAGGATCTTGACTTTGAAGAGGGGAATATGTGTGACAGACCACAGCATCCACTACGCATGTTGTGAATTTTAGTTTTGTGATCTAAGAGAGAGCCCATACTTCAACTGGTTTAGGGTCCATTTATAACTGGATGTGAATACCTATTTGCATATTGTTTTATTGTTATTATTGTTGTTTGTAGTATTGGGGATTTAACCCAGTGTCATTCTACTTCTGAGCTATGACCTCATTCCTACTTTTTTTTTTTTTTACTTTGAAAGAGAGTCTCACTAAGTGGCTGAAGCTGGTCTTGAACCTACAATCTGATCTTCCTGTTTCAGACTCCCAAGTACTGGGATTATAGGTTTGTGCTACCACTCTCATCTTTCCACCATTGTTTTTATTATATTGTTCATTCTCATCATCTGAGAAAGGATGGCTGTTTATAGGCGTCTATCCTTAACATCAATCCTCATATTAAGCATTTGAACAGCCTGCAATCAATTTAAGGGTGAATAACTGGGTTGCTGTCTTCAAAGTTATGCAGAAAAGTAATTAATAATATGCATCTTCTTCCACATAGACGTCACAAATTGAACTCTTTACTTTCCCAGTGATCTTTAAAAATAAAAGGCTATTTAATTCTCACAAATTTGGAGAACTTGTCTTCACTAGATCCTAAATAAAAAAAGGCATAATTAGGGGACGGTATGAAGTTAGATACACACAATGTACATTGTCAACTCATAAATTATATAGTTGTCATATACTTGAATTTCCTTAAAATGCACATAAACCAAAACTTAGGTGTGAACCTGATGCTTAATAATGTCTATAAAATTCATTTTCTATAATATATACAAATAGACATCCACCCAGAATGTTGTCAGTAAGGATCACCATTTTCTCTCGGTAACATACTTCACCTCTGTCTCTGGCACCCCGCTGATATGTCCACACATTTTGAAAGTCAGAAGTGCACCAGAGAAAGCCCTAAGATCACATCAAATGAAGACAAAGTGCAGCCAATGAGCATGTGCTTAGAAAGTAGCTGGGCTGTAAGAAAGAATATTCAAAGATGTTTGAACTGAGGCACAGTATACATACATATCTTTTCCTTTTTGCAACAGACTCTGATTGTCTTTCTTTTCTCTAAACCAAACCTTTCTCAGGCTCATTGAAAAATTTGTTCTGGCAAGTATTGCCTTCTTTTTCAATAGAGGGCAAAAGTTTTATAGAGCCCTCCACTGCCTATCAGCAAAAGTCTAAGTAAAAGTGTTTTTATGAAAGTACCTATAATGCACAAAGGGAAGAAATTTATTCTTAGACAACAGAGAGAGTGAGGAAGGGGGAAGGAAGAGATAGAGACAGAGATAGAGTAAGCCTGTGGAGTTCTTGGCTTTGCTCACAATGCAAAATGAAGTGGGTTTTGCTTGCATACAAGTAGCTAAATATCAAAGAACTTGTTCTTTATAAACTCCCATTATTTATTGGCTTCTTACATACTTCCATTATTTATTCCATTGTTAAATAAGACTCATTAGTTATTTATAAAAGTTAGACTACAAATGGCTAATATACTACATACTAAATCAATATATTAATGTAACTACATGTCCTAAGGCCAAGGTGTAAACATTGACTTTTGTCCATATCAGGAAGGAAAAATTAGAAAACACACAAATCGTGGTTTTATCTGTGTGCCTTATTCCTCACAGTAAACAAATATTTACTGAACATATATGTACTAGGCAGGGTGCTCAGTTCTGGCAATTATTAAAGTGAGATGAAGAAATTGGGTCTCTGTGTTTCAATCAGAAAGCATATAAACGATGCTAAATATCTTACTGTCAGACTGGTATGTATATATCCATGAATTGTGTCTAGCAGCACCACTCACAGTAGCCAAATTATGGAAATAACCTAGGTGTCCAGCAGCAGATGAATGTATTACAAAACTGTGGTATGTGCCCACAATGGAATTTTACTCAGCTGTAAAGAACAAAATTATGTCATTTGCAGGAAAATGGATGTAACTAGAGCATATTATACTAAGTGAAATTAGCCAGTAGTCTCAGAAAGTGAACAGTTGTATATTTTTTCTCATAGGCAAAAATTAGAGAAAAATTGGGAAACAGAACTTCAGATAAAGGAGGAAAGATTCCAGTGGAGTGATAAGAGGGGGCTTAGAAAAGCAAGAAAAAGAATTGATGAAGAAAACAGTTCAAATAATACTATGCACATATATGAATTTATCAATCTCAATCTCAATGGCATAAACAGGAAAGGGAAGGTAACAGGCTGAAATTCAGAGGAAAACATGCGAAATGCTATGTGCATATATGTTCCTCTCTCTCTGCACCTCATTATGATGTATAATTAGAATGCAGCAACAAAAGAAATGTCTGGAAAAAAAGATTATAACCCTACTAGAGTTCTAACAGACTAAGAAAGAATAGAAAGATCTTATCATTTCTGTGTGCTACCATATCATTTTATAGCTTGTCCAAGAAACAAAGTAGGACACCAGAGTGTTAAGAACAGATTTATTTATTTTTTAGGTGGTACTCAGGTTCCTGGAAGCCCTTCTACCTCTGGGCTACACTCCCAGACCTATTTTATATTTTTCTTATTTGAAAACAGGGTCTCTTAAACCAGCGAGGCTGGCTCCGAATCAGCGCCATCCTCCTGTCTCCGCCTCCCAAGCGCGGGGATTACAAGCGTGTGCCACCACGCCCGGCAAGAACAGATTTTAACCAGTGATGATACTGCAATAGAAAGACGAGTGTATAGTGAGGTGAACTCAACTTCGATGTGAGCAGATGTGAATAGGGATTTTAAAGGGCATGAAGCAGGAGAGAATGATGTGTAAGAGGCAAAGCAGAGTCAAGGAAACACAGCACTGAAAAGGGTTATGTTGGTGCCAGTGCTGCTAGGCCCTATCTGTCTGCTAGCTGGCAATGATCAAAGCTAGGATTCCTCCTCTTGTAGAGGCTGAGACTCAGAGGCCTCGGTATGAATTTCCGGGTGTTTGCTAGAATGAATAGTTAAAAAAAAAAAAAAAAATGGGCAGTCTTGAATTTTCTCAGGCAGGAATTTTTTTTTTTTTTTTTTTTTTTGCGGGTCTGGGGATGGAACCCAGGGGCATTCGACCTCCAAGCTACACCCCCTGCCCTGTTTTTTTTTTTTATTTTTTATTTTGAAACCGGGTCTCACTGAGTTGCAGAGGGCCTCACTTAGTGGCTGAGGCTGTCCGCGAACCGCGATCCTCCGGTCTCAGCCTCCCAAATGCTGGGATTACAAGCATGCGCCACCATGCCCGGCTCAGGCAGGAATTTTAAAGTGTGGAGGATAGGACTTCAACTGTTAAAAACTGTGCTAGTGTTCATTTCAGTGTGTATAGGCAGAGTCTGAAGCCTAGTCAATAAGGGAGCTCAAAAGAATCTGCCAAGAGTTAGCTCAAGGAGAGAATCTTTGTCAAACATGAAATGGGCCTCCTCCTCCTTTCTGCCTTCTTTTTTTTTCTGGTCTTCTGCATTGAAACCAGGGGCATTCTTCCTCTGAGCTATACCCTGAGCCCTTTTTTATTTTGAAAGAGGGTCTCATGTAGTTGCTGAGGGCCTTGCTAATTTTCTGAGGCTGACCTTGGACCTATGATCTTCCTGACTCAGCCCCTTAAGTACTGGGATTACCGGCATGTACCACCACTCCAGGTTTATCTCTTGCATTTTTTAGCTGAACAAACATGTCTAGGATCAATTACTTCTGTACAGAAAGACTAATAATATCTACCTATCGGTTTCTATTTTGTAGTAAACATGCTATACTGTATTTGAAAATCTGAGGTTATTCTTGAAATAAAAATATGTGTATGTTCTGTGTATTTCCTCCCATTTCTGCCTTGCCAGCAGTGGTTTGTAAGCCATTTTGCTTTTTAAGCACATCCAAGCCAGAAACAAATACTCGAGGGTAAGTTTTCCCTAAGGGCTAAAGAGAAAGTTTTGGAATGAATATAAGATGGCCAAACTCACTTTTCTGCTCTCAAAGGCTATATAATTTATTTTATTTTTTTGTATTGGAGGCTGAAGCCAGAGCCAGTCTTCCCCTGAGCTATACTCCCAGCCCTATTTTTTTTTTATTTTTTATTGTGAATAGGGTCTTGCTATGTTACTGAGAGCCTCAGAAAGTTGCTGAGTCTGTCCTTGAACCTGTGATTCTCCTGTTTCAGCTGCCCAAAGACTGGGATTACAGGTATGTACCACCATGCCTGGCAAGCCTATATAATTATGAGCATGAGAAAGGTGGATAAAATGTGTATAGGCACCAAGAATATCACCGAGGGCTCTGACTTTTGCCAGGAGGAGGAGGGAGAATGGAAGGAAAACAGAACCTCTGAGCTCTATCTTTATTTTATGGTAGTAGAGATGGAGCCCAGGGACATTCTACCTCTGCAATACACAGTCACTTCTTTTTATTTTAAACAGAGTCTCACCAAGTCTATAAGGCTGGCCTTGAACCTGCACCTTTGATCCTCTTGTCTGCCTTCCAAGTGTTGAAATTATAGTGAAAGCCAGGACACTCAGCTCCTAGCCCTTCTTTGATGTGGGATCCCACTTCCCTTTTCCTGTGGACACCTCTGTCACTTATCAGTCTTGGATATCTGTAAACCTTCTTTAACCAAGTATGGCAGAATGAATAGTTTCTTTGTTTTAGAAATATGAAAGTTTAAGTCAAAGAAAGAAAAGACAAAAAACAACTCTCTCCCACATGAGGATAGAGAATAACCCTGGATCTTTTCTTGAAATAACTGGGAATAGAAAAGAGTTCAAGCCGGGCGTGGTGGCGCACGCTTAAAATCCCCGTGCTTGGGAGGCTGAGACAGGAGGATCTCGCAGGTTCGAAGCCAGCCTCAGCTATTTAGTGAGTCTCTCAGCAACTTAGTGAGACCCTGTTTCCAAATGATATATAAAATAGGTCTGGGAGTATAGACTGGAGGTAGAAAGCCCACATAAATAAAAAAAAGAAGAAAAGGAAGAAAGAAAGAAAGAAAGAAAGAAAGAAAGAAAGAAAGAAAGGAAGGAAGGAAGGAAGGAAGGAAGAAAGAAAGAAAGAAAGAAAGAAAGGAAGAGAAAAGGAAATAGAAAATCTTATCTACTAACCCAGGTGGAATTTAGAATTTTGCTCTGAACAAACTACAAATGTTGATAGGAAAATGCAATGACTATGCTCTTGTTGTTTCAGAATAGCATGCCTCCTGGCCTCCCCACCCCCAAGTCTGCCAAGGCTGTTTGCCTCAAGCCCTAACATGCGGAGTATGACCGGAAGCATGGTTTGCAAATATGCTGCTTGTTCTTCCCCGTCGAGGGCATCTGCCATGTTTGCTCACCACTGTGGCATCAGTGTTCTCACACGGATGGGCCACAGCGTGGGGGAGCCATTTGGTGTTTCCTCTCTCAATGAGCATGGAGGCTGCGTGGAACATTCAATTTAGCCGTAGCCATCCCTGCCTCTTGCAGAGACTGCCAACGTGAACAGATGGGCCATTCTGCAACCCAGGTGGCCTGCTCTATGCAGATAGAACTTAAAAGGTTTCTTCTTGAAAATGCTTGTGCCTTGCTTTCTGCAAAACTCAGTTCCAGGTGGAAAACTGCTGTAATCCAAAAGACAGACCCTTCCAACAGGGCTGGTAACTGGTCACGTTGATTTCCTTTTCTCTGAGGAAGGACCACCATCTGTTTCATGTAACAAATGTAATCCAAGAGAGAGAATACACACAAAAGGAGAAGGAATATATACAGAACCAAAGACATGCACGTCTGTTTATGCACAGCTTTAATTACCCACAAGTTTCAGTCTTTTCCAAAATATTATTTTTCTTCAATCTCTTTAAGTCTCTGTTGTATAGGGTGCCTTTGAATTTCATAGTCATTTTTTACTCTTTTCCTTTTTTTTTTTGGTGCTACTGGGGTTCCTGGAAACCCTTATAACTCCTGGCTACACTCCCAGACCTATTTTATATTTTGATTTGGAAACAGTGTCTCTTAAGCCAGCGAGGCTCCTTTGAACCTACGCGATATCTGCGCGATCCTCCTGTCTCCACCTCCCGAAGTGCAGGGATTACAAGCATGTGCCACCACGCCCGGCTACTCTTTTCTATTATTATAATTATGAACAAATTATTTTTACAAATTGATGAGACTCACTATAATATTTCCATGCATGCATACATCATGCTTTGATTGTGTTCACCCACCTTTTTTCTCCCTCCTCTCCTCTCTCTCTGTCCTTCCCAGGTTCTAGTAATCCTTATTCTACAAAAATATGTACTCATTTGAAAATGTTATTCTTATGCAGTCTAAGCTTAAATATCTGCACTTCTTCCTTAAGATAGACAAGGTGGAGAGGAAAGCTACAAATTTTAGTAGAGGGATATGTTTTACAAGAAAATATTCCAGCACTCAAAATCAAACTTTGGGCTCCACAGCAACAGCTCCGAAGCTTTTGTTGAATTCTATTTGCCAACTCACACAAGGACTTTGTAATGACATTCTTTCAAACCCATCTGGTGATTTAGCCAGGGCTGCTGAAAAGCTTCAGTCCCAATTCTGAAGAAGAGTTATAAACTGTGCTGTGTTGTAAATGCTAGAGTTATAAACTCAGGCAGCTCGTTCATTTTCTGTTGTACTCTTTTGAACAGAAATTATATGATAGGACTTGTTAAAAACTGGATTGATTGCACTGGCTTTATAATTGATTAAGTGGGATGATCTCACTTTCTTTTGTTTCTAGGTCTTAACCCATTCCTAACACAGATTTGTAGAGTTAAGATTTAAGATGACATATATATATATATATATATATATATATATATATATATATTTATATTTTGTACTGGGTATTGAACCTGGGGGCATTCAACCTTTGAACTAGACTCCTGGCCCTAAAAGTAAATTTTATTTTTTATTTTGAAACACGGTCTCACTAAGTTGCTGAGGGTTTCACTAAGTTGCTGAGGCTGGTCTCAGCCTGTCAAGTACTGGGATTATAGGTCTGCACCATCATGCCCAGCAAGAAGAATAATCTTTAAAAAGAAAATTTGAAAAGTAGGGCAAGATTTATACATACAAATAATGTTATGGAATTTTGTAGTTAACCTTTCTCTACATATCATCTTAAAACAAACTATTACAGTTGAATAAATGCTAAAGAAAGGACTTTAATGCTTTCCTCTTTTAATTTCCAGAATGGAAAATCAACAGTGG
Source organism: Muscardinus avellanarius (assembly GCF_963383645.1). NCBI lineage: Eukaryota > Metazoa > Chordata > Mammalia > Rodentia > Gliridae > Muscardinus > Muscardinus avellanarius. The sequence continues at coordinate 19,622,992 of NC_137804.1, read as the reverse complement.
TAATTTACTTGTTAAAGTAGATCTGTTCTATACCAGTTGAGTGGCTTTAGGAGAGTAAATTTTTCTTTATATTTCTTATTGTCAAATCATGTGATGTATACATTTGTGATTGTGAGGAGAGGATGTAACTACTGGAATAGTTAGAGTAAAAAGTTAGTTTTAGCCTGAAATCTGAAGCTCTTAGACATTAGTTCTGTAAGATTATAAGCAATTGTTTAAGTTTAGGTTTGACATTAATATGGAGAAAATTGTCTTTGATAAATTCAAGTTAGCATTAAAATTTCAGTTCTCACTTAAAAAAATTCTCTTTTCTTTACAATCAACACTTTGGGCCTTCAACACTTCTATATGTTTTAGATTTTTTTTCTGCCGTTACTTCAGGAGTAAATCTTGAGTAACATTTCTTTTTAATAGGCTGATAACCTTTTAAGGTTAAGAATCAAAGCACATTTATCTTTGTATCTTCAGGAATTAGCACACTATCTGGTTGGTAATAAAAACACAGTAAATATTTATTTAATTAAATCATCCACAAATATTTGTGGAACACAGTTTCCTCACATGGTATAATAGGGATAAAAAGCAATGAACGATAGGAGTTTCTTCCTAACATAACTTCCAGAATAAAACACATCAAGATAATAATAAAATAATATGGGACAATAATTTGAACTTAGTTATGATTTTGACATTGTTATTATCATTTATTATCCTTACTGTCATTATTTAGATTATTTATTACTTGATAATGAAGTCAAAGAGGTGCGGTCAAAATCTCTATCAGGTAAGGATTCTTATGGAAAGAGGAAGCAATGTCAGAATTCACTCTTTCTCCCACATGGGCACACAGTGAGACTGTAGCTGTCTAAACTAGGAAGAAAGTCCTCACCAGGAAACAAATTATCACTGGACAAGAGTTTAAGAAGGTCCCTTCCAGGGGGCATTGGTATCTCAACTGGGCCCTCGGTGTTTCTTGACCTACACTGCTAAAACAAAATTCCAGGATGTGTTGAAGGCAAGGCATAAGCAAAGACTTATTAAGGAGTAGCAAAAGTGTACACACTCCAAGTGCAGATTGTGGCATTGTGGTTACTCTTTGCTGCTTAGAGAAGAGAAAAGGAGTGACACACCCAGGGTTTAGCTCTATTATGTATATGATTTTCCTGAGAAGAAACATTCAGGTTTCTAAAGTTGCTTCTTTGAAAATCAAATCCCATGTCAATCATTTGACATTTGATGTTCAGGATATTTCTTCTTGGTCAAATAGTCTGGCTGTGAATCAGTTGTGTGCCCATTGTATAAATCTTTAATCTGATGACATTTAAATTGATTATGTTTTTGTTCTAGATGAGCTAGTACAAGAATATTCTGGGGCTTTTGTTTAACTAAAGGGACAAACATAGCTGGTCATGCTTTAGGTCTCCATTTACCAACAGTCTATTTCTCTCTCTATGTGTGAGATCTTACCTGATTCAAAATTAGCCAACACCATAATCTTGGACTTTGTAGTCTAAAACACTGTGAAAAATAAATTTCTGTTGTTTAAGCCACCTAGTCTATGGTATTTTGTAATGGCAGCCTGTATTTTTTGAATAATATTTAACTATAATTTTATCTCTTGGAAATGATGTTGTGGGGTTTCCTTTTCTACTTAAATATGTAGGAAGCAAATCCTTATCTGGAGATTAATTGCCCTTGAGTAAGATAATTGTCCCTTCTCTGATGCAGAAGTTGGAAACTGTATTAATATGCAGAGTCCTCAGCCCAGAGCATAATGTCACTTGTGCTACTGAATTTAATTTAACCGAAATGAATTGGTGAATATCCTTCCACACACTTGTGAACCAATTTCAGTGGGATGAATTAGGTTGAGAAATATATGCATACTAGAATTATTGATATAGGACAAAAAATGACAACTTTACGGCTTTTTCACAGAGATACTGGTTGACTTTCAAAATAGATTTCTGTATTTCAAAGTAAATTCTTGTTATTTCTCCTTTCCTAACCTCTCTTGAGTATTTCAATAGATAGTTGTGTGCAAATTGATAATAATAAATGGATATTCATTAATGCTTATTGTTCAAAAAGCATTTTTAAAATGTTTACATTATTTCATCTTTGTAATAATTCTGTATGTGAGCCATATTAATGCTATTATGACTAGTCTCATTTTGTAGACAAGGAAGCTGATAATATTAAAAAAATGAAGTGATTTTCCCTAATCTACACAGCCAACTGCAGTGTTGGGAATTTGACCCTCTTGAGTCTTACTCCAAGACAGGTCTTATTAATTGCCATCTGAAACAACAAATAGTATTCATATCATCTTGATTCAAACAAAATACACTCTTGAGGTGCATAATGATATTTTGGTCAATGAGGAACCACATTCACAAAGATGGTCCTAAGATTGTAATAGAGCTGAAACATCCTCATTGCCAGGTGAAATGGTAGCTAGTAGCTACCTACCATTGTCATTCAGTACCTTACTCACTTGTTTGTGGGGATGTTGGTGTAAACAAACCTACCATATTGCCAGCCATAGAGAAGCATACAGTTATATATAATTCGTAATATTTGATAATGTTAACAAGTGACTCTGTTGCTAATTTCTGTATTTATTATATTTCTTATCCTTATTTTAGATATATATTTTACTGGGAATTGAACTCAAGGAAATTCTGAGGTAAACCCCCATCCCTATTTTATTTTATTTTTATTGGCATATTATAGTCACACATCTTAGTGGAGTACAAGAAGATATAGGCATACCTGCACACATCATCTAATTAGCCCTTATCCAATTCCTGACCCATTTATTTTCCTCTTCCCTCCTTCTCATGTTTGGCTTGATAATTGACTTTGATATGTCTGTGAATGTACATCATATACATTAGGGAATTTCCTTCTTCCCCACTCATCCACCTCAATTAGGTGGCCTTAGTTGCTTCTTCATCTAGAGTTCATCCTATGACCCATTTTCTCCCTAGCTTTCACATATTAGGGAGAGCATTTGCTTTCTTATTTTTTTGTGTGACTGATTAATCTCACTTAACATAATATTCTCCTGTTTCATCCACTTATCTGTAAATGATGTAATTGTGATCTTCTTTATGGCTGAGTAAAATTCCATTGTGTACATATCCCATAGTTTTGTAATACATTAATCTGTTGATGGACATCGTGGCTGTTTCATAATTTTGTAATTGTGAAGTGTGCAACTATAAACATAGATACACATACATTAGTTTGATAGTTTGTTTTCCATTCTTTTGTGAAGATACCCAATTGCTGGTATTGCTGGACCATATGGTAAGTTCGTTCCCATTCTTCTGAGGATCCTCCATACTGTTTTCCAAAGTAGTTACACTAATTTGCAATCCCACCAGCAATGTATTACAGTTCCCACTTCTCACTTCTCCACATTCTTGTCAGTATTTGTTGTTCTTTGTGTTTTGAATGATTTTCATTCTAGTTGGAGTTAGGTGAAATCTTAGGGTAGTTTTTTTGTTTTTGTTTTTGTTTTTTTGAGTACTGGAGATGGAACACAGGGGCACTGTGTCTCCGAGCTAACCCCCCAGGCCTATTTTTTAGTCATTTTATTTTTCTGAAACAGGGTCTCACTGAGATGTGAAGGGACTTGCTAAGTAGCTGAGACTGTCTGTGAACTGCAATCCTCCTCTCTCAGCCTACCGAATGCTGGGATTATAAGCATGTGCCAACACACCTGGCTCCTCAGGGTATTTTTGATTTGTATCTCTCTGATTGCTAATGATGTTGAGCATTTTTTATTCATTTATTGGCCATTTAAATTTCTTCTTTTGTGAAGTATCTATTAGTCCATTTTTTCATTTTTTGATTGGGTTATTTGTTTTCTTAGTGCTGAGTTTATTGAGTTCTCTGTATATTCTAGATATTAGTCCTCTATTAGAGGAGTAGTTGGCAAAAATTTTCTCCCATTCTGTTGGCTCTCAGATGAGGTTCTTTATAGTTTCCTTTGCTGTACAGAAAAGGAAATATGTGGGATTGCATTAAACTGTTGAAGTTTAATGCAATCCCACATATTAATTTGTCTTTTAGTTTCTTGTGCCTTGGGGTCTTGTTGACAAAGTTTTTACCTGTGCCAATGTGTTACAGTGTTGTATCTATGCCCTCTTCAAAGAGCCTCAAGGTCTCTGTCTAATTTAAAAGTCTTAGATTTATCTTAAATTGACTCTGGTGCAGAGTGAGAAAGTGGGGTTTATGTTCATTTTTCTGCATATGGTTAACCAGTTTTGTCAACACTATTTGTTGAAGAGGCTATCTTTTTACCAGTGTATGTTTTTAGCCCCTTTGTAAATAGTCAATTGGCTGTAAGTATGCCAATATGTTTTTGAGTCTTCTATTTTGCTCCATTGGTCTATGTATATGTTTTTGTGCCAGTACTATGCTGCTTTTATTAGTATGGCTTTATAGTATAGTTAAAAGTCAGTTATTGTGATTTCTCCTGCATGGTTTTTGTTGCTGAGAACTATTTTGGCTATTTTGGGTATTTTTGTTGTTCTAAATGAATTTATGGACTCATTTTTCTATGTCTGTAAGGAGTGACCTTGGTAATTTAAGGAGCATTGTATTGAATCTGTAGATAACTTTTGAAAGTATGGCCATTTTAATGATATTTATTCTGCCCATCGATGAACATGCAAGATCTTTCCATCTTCTAAGGTCTTCTTCAATTTGTTTTTTCAGTGTTTTGTAATTTTCCTCTGTGGGGGTCTTTTACCTCCTTGCTTAAGTTTATTCCTAAGTATTATATTCTTTGAGAAATATCCTGTGTGGAAGTGTTTTCTAGATTTCTTTTTTAGTGGACTTATGTTTGGTATGCAGAAAAGCTTCTAATTTTTTTAAGACTGAATTTGTATCCAGACACTTTGCTAATTTTTTTTTATCAGTTCTATAAGACTTTTGGTTGAGTTTGTTGGGTCTTCTAAGTATAGTATCATGTCTTTTGCAAATAGTGAAAGTTTGAGTTCTTCTTTTCCTATTTGTCCTCCTTTGTTTTCCTTTTCTTGCCTTATTGCTCTGGTTAGAGTCTCAATACTATCTTGAAAAGAAGTAGTGATAATGGACATCCTTGTCCTATTTTTAGGGGGATTTCTCTCAGTTTTTGCCATTTAATATGATGCTGGCTGTGGGCCTATTGTAGATTGCCTTTATGATATTGATGTATATTCCTTATATTCTGACTCTCTGCAGGGCTTTTAACATAAATGAATATTGGACTTTAGCAAATGCTTTTTAGTATTTATTGAAATAATCAAATGGTTTTTTGTCTTTGGTTCTGTGTATAGGATGAATTATATACATTTATTTTTGTATGTTGAACCATCATTTCATCCCTGAGATGAACCCTACTTGGTCATGGGGTATGACTTTCCTGATGTGACTTTTAATGTATGTTGCTACTATTTTGTTTAGCAGCTTTGCATCCAAGTTAATAAATGATGTAGGCCTGTAGTTTTCCTTCCTTGAGCTGTCCTTATTTGATTTTAGTATTGATGTAATATTGGGTTGATATGTATTTGGGAGAGTCCTGTTTCATTCTATTTCATGAAATAGATTGAGTATTGGATTAGCTCTTCTATAAAGGTTTTATAAAATTCACTGAGGAAACCATCTGGTCCTAGGCTTTTCTTTGATGGTAAACTCTTTATTGCTGCTTCAATCTCTTTGATTGCTATTGGTTGGTTTACATTTTCTATATCTTCTTGACTCAGTTTAGGAAAGTTGTATTTATCTAGAAAGTTGTCAATTTCTTCCAAAAATTTTCCATTTTGTTGGAGTATAGTTTTTCAAAATAGTTTCTGATAATCCTCTGGATTTCTCCACAGTTGGTGGTAATATATTCTTTTTCATCTCTTTGTAATTTGGGTTGATTTTCTCTCTCTCTTTCTTTTTGTGGTTAAGTTGGCTAGTGGTTTATCTATCTTGTTAATTTTCTCGAGAATCCAGCTTTTGGTTTTGTTGCTTTTCTATATAGTTTTTTTATTCTCTACTTCATTGATTAATCCTCTAATTTTAATAATTTCCTATCTTCTACTGGCTTTGGGCTTAGACTGTTCCTGTTTTTCAAGGATGTTGAGGTGTGTTATTAGGTTACTTATTTGGTGCTTTTCTGTTCTTCTTATGTGGGCACTCAGTGCTATAAATTTTCTTCTTAATACTGCCTTCAAAATATACCAGTGGTTTTTATACATTGTACCTCTATTTTTGTTTGTTTCTAGAAATTTCTTGATTTCACTTACTTCTATGACTCATTATTCATTCAGCAGTGTGGTGTTCAGTTTCCACATGTTTATGTGCTTTCTCTGGGTCTTCTTATAGTTGATTGATTTCTAGTTTTATTCAATTATGGTCTGAAAAAACACAGAAAACACATCACATTTTTAAAATTTGCTAATGCTCACTTTTTGGCCCAGGATGTAATCTATTTTGGAGAAGGTTCCATGAGCAGCTGAGAAAAATGTGAACTCTGCTGTAGTTGGGTAGAATATTCTATGTGTCTAATAGGTCCATCTGGCTGATGGTTCATTAGGTCTGAGGCATCTTTACTGATATATTTTAGACGATCAACCTAATGGTGTGAGAGAGGTGTTGAAGTATCCTAGTATTATTGTATTGGGACTTATGTGTGACTTAATATCACAAAGAATTTGTTTTATGAAAGTAGCTAAG
>NC_137804.1:18704662-19016075 GCF_963383645.1 Muscardinus avellanarius | reverse complement strand
GCCTCTACCATGTTGTATCCCATTAAGATGTATGGTTACAATGCACCAATAAAAAGAAGAAAAATTTCTAATAATTACATTTTAAGATATTCTTAAAAATAAAATATTTTGCCCCCCCGACAGTAACTCTAATATGAATTCTCAAAGTATGTTGAAAAATACTTAAATCATCTACATTCCATACTCCAAATAAATGCAAAGAGCATTTGTATAAATATTTACATGTGTCAATTATCAATCATATAGTGTTCCAAATAAATCTTACAAGTAAAAACATATGTAGCAGCCAAGCATGGTGGCACATGCTTGTAATTCCAGTCCTCAGGAGGCTGAGACAGGAGACCACACCCTTAATTCTAATGGTCCCTTTCCCCACCTGAGATACTCACAGGAGGATCACAGGTTCTAAGCCAGCCTCAGCAGCTTAGTGAGGCGCTCAGCATCTTAGTGAGAACCTGTTTTGAAATAAAATATAGCCGGGCGTGGTGGCACATGCTTGTAATCCCCGCGCTTGGGAGGCAGAGACAGGAGGATCGCGCAGGTTCGAAGCTAGCCGCGCGCCCTGGCTTAGGAGACCCTGTTTCCAAATAAAAATGTAAAAATAGGTCTGGGAGTGTAGCCCGGAGATAGAAGGGCTTCCAGGAACCCCAGTACCACAAAAAAAGAAAGAAATAAAATATAAAGTAGGAGAAACCATATATGAGTAAATAAGGTGACCTAAGGGGGATGGGAGGGAGTGATATACATTTTTTTTGTATGGAGGTGCATCTCAGAGAAGAAAGGCCCCTGAATTCCATCTCCAGTATCACACACACACACACACACACACACGCAAAAAAAATAAATAAATAAATAAAACAACTTTATGTAGCAACTTTGAGGGTCATGGTTTTTACATTTGTATGAATCCTTTACTAGCTAATTTCAGCATAGATTGAGTTCATTCAGCACTTACTATTCTAGGCATGACTGTTGTATTTAAGAAACACACTCAGGTAGCAAACCTAAGGATTTGACAAAGGCAAATTCCCTACAAAATCCACTATCTGGTATTCTGACATACTACTTGCCTCTGATTTAGAAGAGTTCATGCAACTGTCGCAAGCAGGTCCAGAAATTTGAGAGTTAAAGCTATTGTGATTCAGGCTCCGGGTTTGCATTCTATGAAGATGGATATAATCACTGCCATAAATTAACGAGTTATACATAAAGCTACATAGACAAACAAGGCCACGAGCCATCACGGGGCCCTGAAATCACTGATGTACTTCCAAACCACCAGTGAGTGAAAGAGCAGGTGGCCCTCATCCTGTAGGCTACGGCTCTAAATCTTTCCAATGGACCGGGGAATAAGCGCTTCACCATTTAACAGGAGCAGAGGAAGTCACTTTATCACTGACCTGTCGAAGGAACTGCTGACACCAGACATTTTCCCCACTTAGAAAACCACCAGTTCCAAGCAACTGCCAAACGTGAGTTGGAAAATGCCTGCTTTCCTGCTCACGGTAACTGTCTTAATAAAAAAAAAAAAAAAAAAAAAAAAAAAAAAAAGGCATTTCTCTTTGTGGAACTTTGGGTACACTTGGCATTTGAACTCCAGACATCTTACACTAATCCCATAGAAGCAAACCTTTGGCAAATCTGTCCATGGTATATAAATGTGTTTCTAACTGTGACTGTGCATCTAATATCCGCTTATACGACTCAAAATGCCAACCGTCTGGTAGCTGAACTGAAATTCACTGGGTACCATTTAAAAAAAAAAAAGTTAGGTAAGGTTTCCATTTATTACCCGAGATTTTGTACTTTAGGATTCAAAAGGCAGAAAGAGAAAACCCAGAATTAACCTGTCAGTTTCTGGTCCAGCTATAAGTTGCTCCCAGAATTAATTTATATCATTTACCTACAACTTTAAAAATAATTCATATGTAAGTTTAAAGCTCCCCTGGAAGAAAAAATTGGCCCAAAGGATTGAATACATTTGTGGAACTAAATAAACATACCATAATATGATGGAGGACAAAAGGAAGTTCCTGCCATGGTCACCTATTTGTGATCTTGGAAGACACTGAATATGAAAAAAATTTAAAAAGAATAAAAAGTATCCCTATTTTTATGCCAATATCAAACATTAGGAGGCAAGAAAATTAGCATTGATTGTCCACTGGGATTTGTTTCTTTGCTTACAATATCCCCTCTCATCTTTAGAGCCATCTGATAGGGTAATATTATCATATTCATTTTACAAAAATGTGATTCTCATGGATTTGTGTGTGTGTATGTGTGTGGTACTGGCGTTCCTGGAAACACTTCTACCTCTGGGCTACACTCCCAGACCAATTTTTTTTATATATATTTTTTTTATTTGGAAACAGGGTCTCTTAAGCCAGCCAGGCTGGCTTCAAACCTGAGTGATCCGCCTATCTCCGCCTCCAAGCACAGGGATTACAATCATGCTCCACCACGCCCAGCTCTCATGGAATTTTTTTAAACACTTGCTCAAATTTGCACAACTGAGCCAGGCGTCATGAAGTACGCTTGTAATCTCAGTATTTGGGAGGCTGAGACCGGAGGATCCAGGTTCACATCCAGCCTCAGCTACTTAGTGAGGCCCTAGGCAACTTAGTGAGACCCTGTTTCAAAGTAAAGAATAAAAAATTGGTCCGGGGGTGTAGCTCGAAGGTCGAATGCTCCTGGGCTCAATCCCCAGCACCGCACACACAAAAATTTATACAACTAATAAGATCAGAGTAGAATTATCCTAATGCAAATCTTTCCATTTTATAAAGGTGGGGCAAATTGTAGCTAAAAAATAATTTTCTTCTTATCTAAACTTGCACTGTGGACTAGGTATAAAACAGAAACTGGGCATGGTGATTTCTCAAGGGATTACCCAAAGATTTGAACAGACTGCTCTGCCAACACTCTAGATATCTACTAGAGCAGGCTTAGTATCCCTCACCCCCAATACCTCAAATACCCAGCAAAAGGTGGTTCATCTCATACAAAGGAGAAAAAAAAATAACTGGAGCTAAACTCCACTTTCATCTGCAGCAAATCACTCCCACGCTGACCAGAGAAGTCGGGAGCTGAAGCAGGCCTTCCACACAATGCTGCTAACTCCGATAAGCACAGCTGGGCTGCTGAGACCTCTTTTCCTAAATTCTGTTGCCAAGCTGAATTTTATGATCTTCCCTGGCAGATGATCAAATGCAAACTCTTAACTTACAGCCAAGTTATCTTACAGCAGCTGTTGGAAGAAATCATTTAGAATGCAAATCTGGTCCTTAATCTATGGGAAAACTGTTGCAGTGATGGATGGCTTTTGAAGCCAGAGTTCATGAAAGACACTCCTGGTGCCCTCTAGTATGATGGAGGAAGAAAAACTTTGCTGCCATTGGTGCTTGTTTTTTTTGTTTCTTTTTGTTTTTGTTGCTTTTAAACAATTGCCCTTTTGGGGCGGGGGGGGGGGGCATTTGGAGACCCATGGAAAGAGAGTCTAGGTATTTAGAAACTGTGTTAACTCTTCTTTCTATATAAGTAAAATTGATATCACAGACAGACATGCTGCCTAAATTTCAAATGGTATCTTCTTAGTGTCTAGGATTATGCTACTTTTAGGCTCAATCCTCTGAAGTATATGGCAAAAGGGATGGAATAATCCATCTGGAAATCTATGATGGCTAAGAACAGGTGACCTGAATATCTATCATTAGTCTTGCCTCTGAAGAATCATGTATAAATAGGTATGAATAGATAATCATTTATGAATAGATATGAATTATAAATAGAGAAAGTCCTTTTTATAGTCCTTTTGATTCATGTCAGCTTGCCATCATGGTGGAAAAACACCTGAGGTAACCAACTTTTAAGAAGAAAGGGTTTATTTTGGTTCACCCCTGGTAAGTACTGAGACTAGAGTTTCCTGGTCCAAGTCAGCCCATGGTCACTTGGCTATGTTGCTTTGGGCTTGGGGCAGCACAGTACGTGGTAGAGAAAGACAGTTTGTCTCCCGATGGCTAGGAAGCAGAGAGAGCAAGAAGGAGAGGAGAGAGCAAGAATTCCAATTTTTCCATCATGGGTCCACCCCAGTGACCTAACTGCCTCTCACTAGGGCCCACCTTCTGAAAGTTCCACAACCTCTTGAGAGGTGTCGGAAGGCTTTACTTGAGAGGTTGCCACAGGCTGGCAACTAAACCTTCAACACACTGGCCTTTGGGAGATATTCCAGATGCAAATTATAGCCATTTGTTTAACTGCCAGCCAACAGTGACCGTCCAGAATGTGTAATACATTAAAAATTCACTGAATCATTTAATCCTTATGATCCTCCTCTCTTGTGTTGAATGAAATCTTTGAAAATGCTCAGTCCTGGTTATTAAGAAATTATTTACTGAAGAAACCTGAGCATTGAGCAACAACAATGAAGACCTCGTCTCATGATAATTGCCAGAGCTACAGCAATGGAACAAATATCTCTATTCCTGTTCGGTTAGGCATGCAGACTGACGGCTCTAGATTTTCAAATCAATTCAAGGAATTATTTTTAAAAATAAGACAAATAGCTCTCATGAGTAAAGGATTAGTAAAGAGAAGATATGCCTACGTGGAGACATTTTAGAGTTTCATTTTTTATACAGCAGAGGGAAACTAATTGTTCCCCATGAGCCAACACGTATGGAAAAACAACAACAACAAAATAGTGCCATTCACCATGCTTATTTCTAGGTACTGTTTTTTTTTTTTATCACATTCCATTGTTGTCCATCCCTAATTATCTTAAATACACAGCTATATAAACCACTAACCTTCAGGAGCCTGTAGGTAGGTAGGGTGAGACTTCAATGGGTCAAGTAAAATATCCTGGATTCCTCACAATCACAGCAGGAAACTGGAGCTAGATCCCTTATGGTTAATAAATATTCCTCTATATTCTTCAAGATTAGGCACTGCTAAGGCCTGTGATCTTCAAAATTTCTTTAATAGCCAGGCATGGTGGCACACGTTTGTAATCCCTGCGCTTGGGAGGCGGAGACAGGAGGGTCGCGCAGGTTCAAAGCCAGCTGTGTTGGCTTAAGAGACCCTGTTTCCAAATAAAAATGTATAAAAACAGGTCTGGGAGTGTAGCCCGGAGGTAGAAGGGTTTCCAGGAACCCCAGTACCACAAAAATAACAACAACAACAACAAAAAAAAAATCCAAAAACAAACAAACAAAAAATTTCTTTAATAGTTAAACAGTAACAACCTATTTGGAAGTTAAGTATACTTCTCTTCTGCTTTACTATTGCCCTAGTTGATGAATGGAAATCTATATATTGGGTATTCATCTCGTTTGTTGTTGCAGTAAGTAATGATGAATGCTACCTAACACTATGCTTGGTACTAAGATATCAGGAAAAGCCTGGATTCGCTATGAGACCCTCGCATTCCAGTGGATAAGCCAAACACTATGATTTTTAGAAAATGACTATGCTCACAGTATGAAGATGTATTCCTTCACCAAGGATGAATGGGACCAAAGGTTATTCTGTAATTTTCAAGAATGCCCTTGTTGTGGGCTTTTGTAGTTACAGTAAGAAAATAGAGGAATATCAAGCTGGTGAGGGTCAAAATGTCATAGAACTTGGATGAAATAAAACTTAGATATGTAGGACTGCTAAACACCACAATATTTATTTTGTCATTAACTTATGCATTCACTAAAGATATATCAAGAACTACATATCAAGCAATGCTCACATCCTTGGATGAAACAAGGCATAAAAGTCAAAAAATTTTGCCATGATTGAACTTCCATTTTAATTGGAGGTGTAAAATAAGTATAACAAGTAAATTATGTAGCATATTGGAAGGATAATTGTTGCTTAAGAGAGAAACCATCTGGTAAGTAGAGTGGGGAAGATGGAGGTTAGAGTCTAGTAGAGAAAGCACCAAGAGCCCCTAACACTTGAATAAAGCTTAAAGAAGCAAACTATGTGTAAATTTGAGGGAGGAGTAGGTCAGGCAGAGAGAAAAGTGGGTGCAATGGCCTAGAATAAGGGGTAAGACTGGTGCATTGAAGGTAGATTAAGGGCAGGGACAGGACTAGGGTAAGATCAGTGAGACTCTTGTCTAGGTGGCAAAATTTCATATGCTATTAAAAAGAAACCTCGTTAGTCTAGGTATATAATATTAAGTGTGATATTTTAAATGTTATCATCAATAGGCCAGGCGTGGTAGAGCATGCTTGTAATCCCTGCGCTTGGGAGGATTGCACGGGTTCGAAGCCAGCCTCAGCTACTCAGTGAGGCTTCCAGCAACTTAGTGAGACCCTGTTTCCAAATAAAATATAAAAAATGTCTGGGAGGATAGCCTGGAGGTAGAAAGCCTCTGGGTTCCACCCCCAGTACCACAAAAAAAAAAAAACAAAAGTTACCATCAATGGAACAATTCTTCAGTGAACAAAACAACGTTTGAAATAAAGATGGGGTCTTTTCCTACACTTAACACAACTCTGCCTTCTTCACCTGGTCCCAATAAAATACTACTTGCAAAAGAGGTAGCCAGCCCAGGCAGTCTCATTTGGCCATCTTTGCCTGTTGAATATCACATGAAAATATTATTTGCCTTTGCCTTGATGGCTAAGTTTCTTTTTTAACCTACCCCTTAATATTTGAACCCATTTCTAGAACCTTCAGCCAGACCAGCCCTGTGTCTGGAGAAGACAAAATGGTGAAAAGCCTCCCAGAGGCCACTTTGCATGGAGCTGTGCGGCCATTCAAAGTATTTACCTTTTACTGTAAATGTGACACAGAACCATTGAAGGGTTTTCAGTAGAAAAGTGACCTGATATTGACTTTTTTTTTTTTTTTTAGGGGATACTGGATATTGAACCCAAGTTCATTCTACCTCTGAGCTACAACCCCAGCCCTTTTTATTTTTAATTTTGAAATAGGGTCTTGCTAAGTTGTTTAGGGTCTCATGAAGTTCCTGAGGCTGACCTCAAACCTCTCATCCTCCTGTCTCAGCCTCCTGGGATTAAAGGTATATGCCAACATGCCTGGTTTAAATTGCATTTTTAAAGTGATGAGTAAAAGAAGCAGAGGCAGAGACAACGATTAAGAAGATGCTGATGATACCGCAGATAAGAGATAATGGTGGATTGGACCAGAGGGTTAGCATGAAGATGCTCAGAAGTGGTCCAGATTCTACATCTATTTGGGGGAATATATCTAATGGGTTTTGAGTAGGTACTAGTTATAATACAAGCAAAAGGAACAAAGGGAGATTCCAATATTTCCATCAAAAGGAACTCAAAACAGGGAGCTCCTACCATCAGAGGAATGTGACCTGCAAAGCAGGTTTTGGAAGAGTAATGATGGTCTTTTAGTTTTGAACATTCAGATGTCAGTATTAGCTAACCAAGTGATGATATTGTGTGAGCCAATAAGCAATTGAATTGGACTCGGGGAGACATTTCAGCTGAAAATGCAAAGGTGGAAGTCATATTTGGTTATATGTACCCATAATTTATTCTCTATCTCTAGATACTGAAGCATTTCTTTTGTGAACCAGAATTGGGAAACATTTTATTTTATTTTTGCGGTATTGGGGAAGGACCCCAGGAGCATTCTACTTCTGAGTGACACTCTCGGTCCTATTTTTTATTCTTTGTTTTGAAACAGGGTCTCACTGAGTTGCAAAGGGCCTAAGTAGCTGAGGCTGTCTGAGAATCGCAATCCTCTGGTCTCAGCCTCCCAAATGCCGGAATTACAAGTGTGCACTGCCACGACCGGCCGGAAAACATTTTAAATAGAAGCCACCTCTTTATGAGATTGGGCAATTTGTGTGATATGTCAAACTTGCATTCTTTTTTAAATTCTTCAATACCCTGGGAGTTTGCAAAATTGGCAAAAACAAAAGAAACTGAACATAAAATAACCTCTGATGGATGACGATGTACTCCTCTGTTCTGGTGTTTTTCCAATTTAAGATTGTCAGCTGCTTTCAAGTTAGAGGAAATGGGAGGGTCACCTCTTAGTAACTGGATCCCACTATAAATGTGTTACTTTCCCAAATTTTCTGCCAACATGAAATGTGCTAATGAAATTATGATGTGAACTCAACATCTCCAGAGAAGAAAAGCCAAAAGAGAGAAAAGAGGGAACTCTTAACTGAGTTGTTTATTTAAAATAAACATCTGTCATTTCATATCGAACTGTCTGTAATTAATCATAATAATTTTCTTCAGCCAACCTGTGTGTTTTATAAATACACAAAACACTTCCGGTTATGTTAGGCTGATTTTCAAATTTCAGCATTAGGTTGATCATACACCGTGGCAAGTGTTTAAGACTATTGATTAAGAGTACAAAATCCATTCGGTAGGCCAAAACAACACTCTCCCTTGGCAAATCATCTAACTTGCTTCTCTGGGCTTGGCTGAGTGGAATATTTTGACCCATCTTTTATGTCATGAGAAGGCCTGAGCTGCTGGTTACTAAAAAGGAATTATAGGGATGGATGGGTATGACAAAATATTCCATCTGATTTTTAAATTCGTATCATGACCATCTACTAGGGTGGTATGTGTTCATCAGACAAGAGATCACATAAGAGAGGATTGTTCTTGGGCAATACGTGAGTGAGAGCCATCTCCTCAACATTGCTGGATGACCTTGAATAGTGTAGAAGGACACCTGATGATAAAAGTGCAAGTCAGGACCCTGAGCACTCTTAAAGCCCTTGTGAGTACAGGCTGAGCTCATCCAGACATAGCTCCTGCCCACCCTCAGGAGAGTTTTCTATGAAGGAAGAGTCCTCACTCCCCAAAAGACTCTTTCTCTCACTTCTGAGGAAGCCCATGTTTTCCCTTTAATGTTTATATTCTAACTTCCTAAATAAACCTATGTCCATTTCTCTGAAGAATAAAAAAACAGAAAAGAAAAACTGCATAATGATAAAACACCACTCAACCAAAGTAGTCAACTATAATCCTGGGAAGACTCAAGGTTACAGAGAGACCAGTGAGCTAACCCAAGCTTTCAGCTCATCTTTCCTAGACACTGAAATCCTACCCAGGGCGGTGGGTGGTAGACACCTCTGTAAAGATCACTTTCTCACTAATTGATGCCGTTTGCCCTAGTTTAGTTTCCTGGATTAAAGAACCCATAATATCTAAGTGCCAGTGCTGAACGAAAACATGAGCTCTTTTTGTTGACCTATTTGTTTCACTCAAAAATAGAAATGTGTCACTGTCAGAAGAGAGAGCATAAAAGAACACTGAAGTTTTTATAATTAAGCTTTTAACTGAAACACAAGATTTTACTCAAATCCATATTATCCTATAATTTCATATACTATTTTTTCTTGATACTGTGCACTTTCAATATTAAAATATCTTTCATGATTCCCTAAATAGATGTTACAGATTTTATAAAGTGATAAAAATACCACAAAACACAAGACAAAGAAAAATGATATCTTTATGGAACATAAAAAAGACATATTAATATTTTGTGTAGTATTAGGGAGTGAATCCAGGAGCATTCTCCCTCTGAGCTACACCCCAAGTCCTATTTTATTTTTCTGATTTTGAAACAGGGTCTTGCTAAGTTGCTGAAGTTCTCCTTAAGTTACTGAGTCTAGTGATGAGCCTGCGATCCTCCTGTCTCAGCCTCTCAAGTACTGGGATTCCAGGCATGTGTCCCCAGGCCTAGCATATGAAATGATTTTTATTATATATTTATTTAAACCCTTTACGAAATCAATAAGTATCTTACCATGATAATGTTTTTACCACTGCTCTATTAACTGCTATGAAATGCTACTGTTTTAAAAATAGTAATTGGCCAGGCGTGGTGGCGTACTTTTGTAATCCCCGCGCTTGGGAGGCTGAGACAGGAGGATTGTGCTGGTTCGGAGCCAGCTGCGCTGGCTTAAGAGACCCTGTTTCCAAATAAAAAATTATACAGTAGGTCTGGGAGTGCAGACCGGCAGTAGAAGGGCTTCTAGGAACCCAGTACCATCAAAAAAATATATATATAGGAATTGGTTTAAAGATATACAATACTTTTACTATATAGAACATATAGGCAGTGTAAGAGCAATGTTGACTTTGAGCAATTGATTTTAAAATATTTACTACTCAATGTCTTTTTAAACATAACTGAAGATAGCTAGTTAGTGTTACTTAAAATAAGATGAAAATTAAAGATAAATATTCCTTGGCCCATGCCAAAACATAAAACAAAAAAACCTAACTTAGGAAACCATTAAAAATCAATAAAATTAGACTTGCAAACCTTCTCGTAAAATGTATGCTAAACTGTTTTTACAGAGGTACTGAATATTCATTGGAACGAAATTCTTATGATTTTAATTTCAACAATATCTGCATTAGCAATCGGAGAAAAAGTTAATATGATAATAAGGATAAAACAGATCCTTAGCACTTCTTTTGAAATGAACAGGCAGAAAAAGCATAATCACAATATGGTCCAAGTAATACCGCAAACTGTGAGAGCTATTTTGGGAGACTATTCTATAGGGGAGAGAAAATAGAGTCAGAGATAGACACGACAATTCAGTGAGACCTAAATGTAAATGATAAGACCATCTACAAGAGCCTTGAGGGAAGATGCTTTTCCCATCCAGGGATGATTTGTACTGGCCTCCAGGTGTAATATTATGTGCACTGATGAGCTGATCAACAGCACAGAACTTCTACCCAGCTGTAATCAAGAGTGATTGATGGTTGGGACAAAAAAGTTGATTATCATGACAAGTTCACTGATGCAAAGAAAATAAGCTGTGTTTGGGAAATGCATAAAACCTGCTCTGAGACTACTTCCTGAAACCTTATTTATAAAGGAGCCTAAGAGAAGGTTAAAAGTTGTGCAGACGGACCTGACACGCTGATAAACCAGGCCAGAGCAAAGGCGCCATACATTCACCTCCACAGATTTCCAGCATAAGCAGTAAGTATAAAGATCATTTATGTCCAATAAAGAGCAACCATGAAGTCTGAATGTTATGTAGGTGATTATGAGAAGATTGCTCTGCTTCTCAAAGTATCACTGAAAGTCACACGTGGACATCAAGACCTGGGCTTTCATAGTACACCATGCTGCCTTTTGCCTGCCCTCCTGGGCTCCCTCCACCCGAGGAATGAGTTCCCCAGACGTCTGCAACCTTTTCTGCAATCAGATTCAATTTATATCAAAACAGATTTGGACAGAGACAACAGAGCCCAGAGGCAGTATTCTGCATTGAAAATAAGGGTTGGCAGGCTTCAAAAAGGTGAATCTGGGCCAGAATTGTTGGGCGAAAGTACAGTGTACTAAAATAGTACCTACATTGTATAGAGATGGTAAAAAATGAAGGAATACATGCCTTTCTTTTCTCCTGGTTCTAAAGCCGTGTAAGAAACCCTAGCAATGTAATCTAAATGTAGTGTGGGATTGATAGCATGCCCGGTACAATTTCATTCTCCTTAAACCCAGGATCAATCCAAATCACACTCTTACATGATTCACCCTAACAAATGTTTAGAGTGAAGAAGGAAAAAATGAAGAGATAGATTCATTCAATCTATATAGAGATTTATTTTTCTTGGCCACGTGGATATTTAGGATAAATGTATTTTATTGCAAAGATGCTAGTTAATGAATACACAGAACAAGAAAAGGAAGGATATAAGGATCCTCATAATAAAAAAGATACAAAAGCAGACAATATGAGATGCCCTTTTCTCAAATTCCTTTGCTCCTCTTCCCAGGAACAAATACCTCTCTACTGCCCTAGTTTCCAGGGCCAGGGAAAGATTGGTGATTTACAAAATAAAGAAATAAACTATAATGAAATGTAGCAAAAAAAGAACAAGGATCCAGGAAAATAGTGCTACTAATGGGAAGGAATGAGGAATTTTTATCTTTGAGACTTTTAATTACTGATGACTATTAATCCTGTTTCTACCTCAGAATTTTACAAGTTTTGTTAAAGCCTAGTTATACTTTGACTAATGCAGGTGATTGTAAAAGGAGACACAAAATAACTGAGTGTATTTTATTAGATATGTACAACAAGTAACTCCCCAGCAGCTGAAATGCCAAGGATATTATCCTGTGGCCAATAAAGATTACATAAGTCAAACGATAACGAGGTTGCTGGTGTACTCTGAATCCAAGTATCACCATCAAGTTAAAATTGGGGGATTTGGGGTTTTACTAATTTTTTTCTTAGATAAGTCAAATTTCAGAGGTTGCTGCAAAGGAAGCTTTTGGACTCTTAAAAATCTGCTCACAGACCACGCTCCGGCCTAATTCCACATACTCATTTCCCTTTCAAGATGAGAATTTTTACATTCAGGTTTCAGGGACTCTGTGGCTAAAGATATGAATCCTGTCTTACAGAGGGATTAGGCACTGAGGCAAAGGAAAGCTAAAAGTCATTTTTATCAAAATGTAGCCATTATTTTAAACGCTTCCCAGTGAAGCCGAAACAGATCATTTTTGAGATTCTCATTTCACCTGCATTTTTTTTTTTTTTTTTTTGGTCGCAGCAATAAAGACAAACGTTTCCAGCCTCGAGCGCTTCATTCACGAATTCTCCCAGCCTCTTCTGAGTGGTACCTAAGTCTTGTAGAGAATTCTCAACACTGATGGCTACTTGACTCATCTTCTGGGGACTGACGGACTTAGTTCTCCGCATTGGAAACACATCCCTTGCTTCATGACTACACCCTGTTCGTTCCAACCAAGTCTGCCTTTCCACGCCTGGCCACACCTAACCCTCCTCTCAAACTCCTTACATTCAACGCCACAGCCCCCCAACACAGTCTCTCCTGCTCCCTCCAATACTTAGGATAGTTTTGCTTTTTAAGTGGCTCTCGATTTTGAAATGTGTTTCTGTATTCTAGCAATTGAAACGTGTACGACTGGTCCTTACCCTTGATCAATTTCTACAGTGTGTGTGGAACATGCGTAGCAGATTGTCTTTGTAGAAAACTATCAACCGAGGCCAACACAAGTCTCAAAATGAATCTCTCCTCACCATGATGGGACTTGAGAATCCTGTTTGCTGTCCCTTCCAGTGTTTCTGAAGCCTAGTGACTGTGAAAAAGTAAACAAAATATCCTGGCCTTTGGTTTTGCCACTTGCGAAGTCTACAAGTGAACAGAAAGGTTTCTCAGACATCTTTGGTGCACTAAAAGAACACAGCTTCCCGACTTGCTCACAGAACTCAATAGGAAAGCAAATATTCCTTATTTGAAACTACATATACATCCACCTCACACACACACACACATGTATATGTATATATACATACATGTATATGTGTATATGTATATACATACATGTATATATACATATATGTATATATATATACAACACATACATATATACATATATGTATATATAAAAGTCATAAAATATCAGTTTCTAGACACTTAAGGTCCAGTTTTCTATGCCTAGAAGTCGACAGAAAGTTTAATTTTGTTATTTTGATTTTCTTCAGAAATAAAGAAACTTAGAGAAACAAATACTCTTAGATTTCTCCATTCTCAGACTCTTCTCCTTCATTATGTCCCCACATGAAACTCTGGAGTATCGATGCCTGATTCAGAGAATCCTGAAATAACCCAATAGCTGGGACTTTATTTTTAAAATCCTGCCAAGGAAGCCTGCTACTTACATAGATTCCAATTCTCTTGGCTGGCTAATTATTTCCTGAAAT
This sequence comes from Muscardinus avellanarius, assembly GCF_963383645.1. Classification (NCBI taxonomy): domain Eukaryota; kingdom Metazoa; phylum Chordata; class Mammalia; order Rodentia; family Gliridae; genus Muscardinus; species Muscardinus avellanarius. Next base: position 19,002,358 of record NC_137804.1, on the reverse strand, counting down.
CTTTAACAGCCAGACACAATTTTACTTACTTGGTCCTTCTGTTCAAGTTTTGTTTTTCTGAGGCTTCTCAACAGAACTGTAGGTAGGTGCCACTTAGGAATGAGAAGACAGTAGGGTTGAGGGATAAAATATGTCCAGATGCACACGCAAAGGATAAGCCCTTCTGATGGGAACTCTCCAGTCACCTCGTATTTCAAACACAGTGTCTGCAGCCTAAGATCCACTGGCATACTTTCCAAAGCCAGCCTGTCACACAGGGCTGACCCCACATCCCAGAAAAACCTCACCAGGTCCTCAGATGGCTCTCTCTCACACACACAAGTGAATGACCCTATCAAAGAACAGCTTTTGAAGAAGAAAAAGCACCCAGTGGGAAGGCTTTAATACTCAGGCCGAAGCTGCAAATAGCGGTGAGTCCTGAAAACTAGCAGAGGACAGTCTCTTATGGAAGAGATGCTTCAAAGCTGCCCGAAAATTTAATTTATAACTGGGTCCCTCAGAAAGTCTTTTGGGACATTGCAGCACCAGCAACAGACTTGAAGAGGTTAAGAGTTTTTTTTTTTTTTTTAATAGATACAGTTTTTCTGGGGAGGATTTGTCCCTACATATTTTAGAAAGTGAAAACTTAAGCCGGGTGTGGTGGCGCACGCTTATAATCCCAGCATTTGAGAGGCTGAGACTGGAGGATCGCGGTTCGGGGACAGCCTCAGCTACTTAGGCCCTCTGCAACTCAGTGAGACCCTGTTTCAAAATAAAGAATAAAAAATGGGGGGGGGGTATAGCTCAGAGATCGAATGTCCCTGGGTTCCATCCTCAGACCCGCAAAAAAAAAAAAAAAAAAAAAAAAAAAAATTAAAACCTAACAGGAATGAATATGTAACATCAACAGAAAAGTATACTAAATTTAGGCATGTTAAATATGGACTGGATCACTTTAGGTACTTTTTTAAAAAAATGGCAAAGGCATTTTCAAACTTTGACATGTCTTAAAAAGTTAACACTCAAAGGGGGAAAAACAAAACTATATTATCTCATGAAATAAAAAAAATAGCCTTTGAACATCCTTCACTACACAGTTCATGACCCAATAGGCTGCATATTGTATTTTATTTAATTCTTACAACACCACTGAAAGGTATGGTAGTCATCTTAAAGTAGTTGACTGTGGAACCTGCAAGTTCAAAGAAGAGCCCAAAGACATGTAACCAATTTGAACGTACCTCTAGAGAGCATGGTGTGTCTTTCTGATGGTTGATTTTCCTACCATTTCACTTGGCTTCCCTGACTGCTACCTCAAGTTTGGGATTACATGCACAACACACACACACACACACACACACACACACACACACACACACATTCTTAGTCACCTTTATACTAGATATTCAATAAAATGCAAAATGCTGAAATAAAAATGTTCATTCCTGGGCATTTTTTTTGGACTGCAGGCATACCCAGAAATGGGAAATTTTTAGAAAACCGTAACAAACCTTAATAAGTATTATAATTTGAAAAGAAACATGCAACTTAAAAGTTCTAACAAGCTAATAGATGCAACACTTTCTTTTTCCCTTATAAAGCTGAAGTGAGCTCATAAAGACAAAATAGAAAATAAGGAGATGTAGGAGAAGTAAAAGAAAGTGCATGTATATGTCTGTATCACTTTTTTTTTTTTTAAGGTGGTACTGGGGGGTGGAATCCAGAGGCTTTCTACCTCCAGGCTCTATTCCCAGACCTTTTTTTAAAAGTATTTTATTTGGAAACAGGGTCTCACTAAGTTGCTGAGAGCCTCACTAAGTAGCTGAGGCTGGCTTCGAACCTGTGCGATCCTCCTATCTCAGCCTCCCAAGCGCAGGGATTACAAGCGTGCGCCACCACGCCCAGTGTCTGTATCACTTTGAAACTCACTATGATGTATGATTACAATGCATCAATAAAATTATAAAAATCAAAGCAATAAAAAGAATAGTTCTTTTTTCAAATAAACACTGCTATTTTTTACTTCCCCCTTTTTAAGTATTTTCTTTACACCTCAGTCTCACAAAAATATTGATTTAAATGTTAAAAAGTTAGCCGGGCATGGTGGCGCACACTTGTAATCCCAGCACTTGGGAGGCTAAGACAGGAGGATCGGGGTTCAAGGACAACCTCAGCTCCATAGTGAGGCCCTCTGCAACTTAATGAGAACCTGTTTCAAAATAAAGAATAAACAAAAAATAGGACTGAGGTGTAGCTCAAAGGTAGAATGCCCCTGGGTTCCACTGCAAAATAAATAAATAAATAAATAAAATGTAGATGATAAGTTGGGTCCTGCACTCATGTGACTTTGTGTCACATGACCTCTGCAGGGCAAGGGAGGGGCTGAAACCCCCGCGAGAATTGGGCATTCCCGTGAGTAAACCCTCATCTCGCGAGATGCATACCTTGAAAAGGAGAGCCCGCGTCCTCAAGCTTCGGACAGGGGCGCGGGCCCCACGGTGCCTCGCCCTGATCCCCGGGAGAGCCGTGCCATTAAAACTTTACATGCCATGTGTACCCCACCTCTCTCGTGTTTTTCATACTCAGCCGTACTCACATTATTTTTATTTTACTCGCATTAATTTTTTATTTTACTTATCATTTGGTGCCGAACCGGGAGAACTCTTGGGTCCCTCCCCATTTTTTTCTTTTTTTTTTCTTTTTTCTCTTTTTATTTTTACTCTCTTTTTGAGCCCTGGACTCTCCGACCCGCCAGCAGCTCGACTGCGAGGTCCCACACCAGTGCTCCGCTTGCAGGCGTTGCTCCCACCACTGCCACCGCTGCCGCCCCGTGCCTGCCCGGACCATAAGCCTTCTTCCCCAGCCCCGCGCTCTCCGGGAGAGCCGGCGGCCTTCTTCCTGCCCCGGGCTCTGCTGAGAGCCGGTGGCCATCTTTCCAGCTCTGAGCTCCGCTGAGAGCTCGCGGCCATCTTTACGGCCCCACACTCTGCTGAGAGCCTGTGGCCATCTTTCTGATCCCGCACTCTGCTGAGAGTCTGCGGCCATCATTCCGGCCCTGTGCTCTGCTGAGAGCCGGTGGCCATCTTTTCCCGCCCACGTGCTCTCTTCTGGAGCACCAATGGCCATCTTCCACTGCCACCACGGCCGCAGCCACCACCGCCAGGGCGTGCAGGCTCCGCCGGCCGCCAGTTCCACCCGCCCGGAGCCAGGCTCCTTGGGTGATGCTGGCACCTGTTCTGCTTGCCAACCTCCTGCATGGGCCAGGACCTCTGCCTGCCGCTTGGACCTCCTAAAACCGCCGTTCCAGCTCGGCGCTCCAGTCACCGCCGGGACCTCTGGCCGATTTGCCCCGCCTGCCCCGAGCCAGGCTCATTGGGCGGCGCACAGCCGGCTTCGGTGTCCGCCACAGTCACCCGCGCCAGGCGTAGCTCTACTAGCTGCTGCTGCTCCGTTTCGCCTGCCCAAGCCAGGCTCACTGGCGGTGCTCCTCGGGGCCCAGCCTCAGCGACTGCCGCATGCCTGGAAGCCATTTTGTCTCCACGCCACAAACTGAACAAGCCATGCCGCCTGCGTGCCACCGTTTGATCCCGCCTGTGCCAGCCGTCAGTGCCATCCACACCAGCCACCAGCATCTGCGTGCCCCAGCTCCACCGCGCTCCCAGCAGCTTCTCAGCGCTTCTGTCGCAGCCAGCACTGGCTGGCAACACTTCACTCCGGTAAACTGCCTCCTTCCCTTGGTTAGCGGGTTCCGGACTTGGGTCTTCTGGTCCACTGGGACCCCAAAATCCAAGCGCTTGGTGACCCATTGTCCCCTGGTCCACTGGGACCACCCTGCGGATGACCAGGTCATCCTCCGGTTTTGAGAAGGAATGAAGACGTTCCTCCCTATCTCTTAACCTCCGTTTCCGAACAATTGAGCAGGGAAATCGGGGACGCCCATTTCCTGTTCTTCGTTTCTGCCCGTGACCAATTATGGGAAGTCGAACCTTTATACTAGCAGATGCCCTGAGAGCCTGTCTGCCTTGATACGAGTTGGGAAATGGGTTGTGGTGGCCCAGGAATAGTTAGGAACTTTTATAAGCAGTCTGGTATCCCTCCAAATGCTCTCCCCTATCAGCTGCCATTTATTTTCCCGCCAGCTGCCATTTTGTGATGGCGCGTAGTCGCTGCCTGGTGATGTCACAGTCGCCATCTTGGCCTGCGCCAGACTGCAATTTTGCTGGGTGGCCCGCGTGGGCGCGCCCTAGGTGCTGTGGGAAACGCCGGGGCTGGGGCGACACCCTCTGCCCATGGGGAGTCTGCGTTGCCATTCTTGCCGGACACCAGCCCCGGGACGCGTTCTTTGTGAGTATAGGTCCGTCGCAGCTGACAGAACCTTAACATGGCATCTAAGTTTTAATTCCAGAGAGAAACAGGCGGAAATGGAGCGTACACTCCGACTTTGCCAAAAAGCAGATCCCTGGTAGCTGCCCTTCAGCTGGCGGTGGCGGCTCAGCCCTCTGGAGCGCCACCTAGGTGTGGAGGACTGCAACGACGACTACCTCCAGGAGCCTGCCTGAAGTGGGGTAAAGCCACGCCTACCAATCAGACTGCTCTCTTGGAAAAGGCCCTTGCCTGTTCAAGCCTCCTCAAGCGCACATCACTAAGCTGTCCAGGGTAACCTCCAATTCGCACTGCAGCTATGCACCCCCTTCTGGGGGACTGGACTCCCGACTCCTCCCGGCCTGGGGCCCCTGACCACGCCCCTTGACAGCAGGAAGAAGCTAGAGGGTCCAATCGTCATCCGCTATCCCTACCATCAAAAGGCCGGGATGATAAGTTGGGTCCTGCACTCATGTGACTTTGTGTCACATGACCTCTGCAGGGCAAGGGAGGGGCTGAAACCCCCACGAGAATTGGGCGTTCTCGCGAGTAAACCCTCATCTCGCGAGATGCATACCTTGAAAAGGAGAGCCCACATCCTCAAGCTTCGGACAGGCGCGCGGGCCCCACGGTGCCTCGCCCTGATCCCCGGGAGAGCCGCGCCATTAAAACTTTACATGCCATGTGTACCGGACCTCTCTCGTGTTTTTCACACTCCGCTGTACTCACATTATTTTTATTTTACTCGCATTAATTTTTTATTTTACTTATCAGTAAATATTAAAAAGTTTTTAAAGTCGACGTTATGTGCCTGTTTCCTAATTTGTTCATTTAAAAAGAAATAAAATACAGGCATCTCCTTATATTAAACAACTTGGTTACAAACAGAGATATGAATTAAATTCAGATGCATTGCTGAGTTTCTACATGTTTCTGGGTTCAAAAAGGCAGAACGATAATAATGATTTCTACTTTATAATGCCACTGGAAAATGTATTGATTTTATTGACAGTGATTCCAAGGTTCTCCCCTTCGAAGCGTCAGGGGCTTCCAAGCCACGCTGCCGTCTAATGTCGTTTACGCCTTCTGGTTGGTCAAAGAGTTCCCCGACGTACATGACGTCCTGAGTTATAAAGAACATATGATTATACTGCGCTATGGTTCAGCAATGTGAGCTCATATTTAAACTTTCAGCACCACGTTTATGCTTCACTTGGGAATGCGAATGAATGTGGATAACACATTGGAGAGAGCTCAGGACAGTGTGTGGGTGAAGCCTTGCACAATGAATTGCTTCCCGAGGGCTCTCATCTTATCCACTTGACTCCATAAGGGAAAGGTTCCTCAGGCTTCCTCTCCAGGATAGCCTGACTGCATCCGTGCCAGGGTGGTAGCATCTGCTGGACCTTCCGAAAGGACCCATGTAAACATTGCCATGTAGTGCTAAATTTTAAAATGACAATTTTATTCATTTTTTAATGGAAAGATCTAGCCATTGACTTCTAAAATGACATAGCAACATTTTAATTATGCCTTGCAAATAAAACTTTATCATCACAGAATTAGTGTATAAATTTACTTGCCACAGGTGAGGGAGAAACAATGGAGAAATGCACGGGGCTTCTGCCCAGTGAGTGACTGGCCCAATGGCTGTGGGCAATCTGCACTCTCCGTACCCCAACTTGCACATGTGAAATCATCAAATGGTCTCTTTTACCTCTGAAACACTGTGAAATTCTATCATTAGGAGGTCAACTAGAATACCACTAGCTGCTAGAATTTTATATTCCTTAATTTGGAGCCTGAGACGTTACTTCCTAGTCTATTTGAATATTCATTCTCTGCTTCACTTAATAATCTTACAACTATGTTGGCCCTGCTATCAGTTGTCGCTCAAAGGCATACTTACTAACTTGCCCAGGCCACGTGGTAATTTATGCTTATTTTAAGATGCTGATAAAATAATTGAACAAATTACAATCTTTAAGTTTTTAATTGGATGCTTTCTGCATCACCCTATGTGCATTCCATATGAATGTCGAAAAGATTTGTATTCAAGAATAAAAGCCTGTATCGGGAGCAGGCAATCTGATTTAAATGCATACAAAATAATTTATGACATTTCAAAGCTATCTGCAGGGCCCACGTTGGAAACTGTGTCATATGGGAAATAGGTATGGCAAAATACCAAATTATACCATTTATAATATGAAGGGTTAAAAAAATAAATAAAAGCTTAGAGGGAAAGGAAATTGAATTTTCATGATCCAGAGATGAAAAGAACTACAAGCTATTATTTTCATTGGAAGGGGAAGAAGCTTTGAAATGTAAAAAGGTTCATAAGGCAGAAATGCATTTCTATGTGGTAGAGGATTCAACCAAGCATACAACTGAATTACAGTGTTGTTTTTCTAGAGTGATTCTACATTTAAAAATGGAAACAAGAAGACAAAATTGAGATTTACCTGAAAATAACAAAAGGGTACTTGTACTGGGATTAGGAAGTTTTTTCTTGGGATTAAGATAACCTCATATGATGTATATGCCTATTTTTTCTTTTCTTTATATAGAGGTGGTTTTCTTATACATCGATGAGTTGGTAAATCCAATTGTGATGGCATTCATTATTTAAATGTTTTTAAATTAGTATTTATGTTTTTAAATTAGTATTTATGGGCATGACTGTTCTACAAGTAAAAAAATGTATTATTTCTAGTTCTTATTTACATAACAACAACACATGTACATTCTCTTATAGGTCTTTAAGAAAGTTTACACTCATGCGGGTGTGGTGGACAAACTCTAGTACTTAGAAGACAAGATAAGAGGATCACAGGTTCAAGGTCTTTGCAATAAGTGAGAGTCTCAGAAAATTAGAGAGGCCCTGTTTCAAAATAAAAAGATTAAAAGGGTTGGGGGGGGTATATCTTGGCAGAGAAATGGCCCTAGGTTCAATCCCCAGTATCAAACAAGAAGAAAGTTAATTTATACACTAATTCTGTGATGATCAAGTTTTATTTGCAAGGCATAATTAAAATGTTGCTATGTCATTTTAGAAGTCAACGGCTAGATCTTTCCATTAAAAAATGAATTAAATTGTAATTTTAAAAATTAGCACTACATGGCAAAGTTTACATTTATGTGTCAAAACAAAAACAAAGAAAACCATGAGGACAATTCATATACAGCCAGTTCATACAGCATAGACCAAAGAAACTAGATTTGGGTAATTGTCTGACAGTTCAAGGGGTTAGGACATTCAGTTCAAATCTAAGTCTAACATGAAAACAAAAATATCTCTAGTGGAAAACATAATGGCCTCCCAAAGGTGTATAAATCTGAATTCTTGGAGATTATGGGTGAGCTAGATTATATGACAAAGGAAGGTAGGCTTAACAGATGGAATTAAGGTTGCTGATAAACTAACTAACTTACTTCCTTCCTTCCTTCCTTCCTTCCTTTCTTCCTTCCTTCCTTCCTATCTTTCTTGTACTGGGAATTGAACCTGGAGATACTCTATCTCTAAGCTACACTCCCTGCCCTATTTTATTTTTATCCTGAAGCAGGATCTCCCAAGGTTTATGCAAGTCTCACTCCTTGCTGAGGCTGTCCCCAAACCTGCAATCCTTCTTTCTCAGCCTCCCAAGTACTGGGATTACAAGAACAAGCCACCACACTGAGCTTCAGCTAAATTGCTAATAAGCAAATTATCCTGGGTACATGAGTGCACCTATGGTAGACACAAGTGTGTGTAAATATAGGAGGGAAAGGTAGAGCAGAGAGCTTAGCAGTGAGAACAACTGAAGAGGCCATTTCAGTCCTGGGAGATGGGAGAGGCTCGCAGGCCAAGCAAAGCAAGCAGTATCTAGAAGCCAGAAACAGTAAAGTACTGCATTCTCACCCTGGAGCCTCCAGGAGGACGTAAGTCTGCCAACACCTGGATTTTATCACAGTGAGACCCATTTCAGACTTCTCACCTCCAGGACAAAAGGTAGTATATTTCTGTTGTTTCAGGCTGCTATGTCTCTGGATAATTTGCTACCGTCCCAGTAAAAAGCTAACTTAGTAATTGCCCAGTGAAGGGTCAAGCCTGAAGTAGTTTAATTGTGACCCAAACTGAGGCGCTCAAGCTCTCTGAATACCTTGGCTATATTTCTTTTACCATATGCCAGACACCCCTGACAACAATGTTGTAAGAAGAAAAGCCAATTGACCCTAATAAATACGTGTCAAGTTCTCTGTCACCTTGAAATTTCATTAGCAAATAGCTATTCTCTCTTTCCATAGAAGTAAGAATATATGTTAATGTCTCCTCTTATTATACAGTGCTTCGTTAACGTTCATATTTATTTATTGTAAATAAATCCAACAACTATAGGATAAAGCTCTTTTTACCCGACAGGGTCTCTCTAGGTTTCTGAGTCTTGATAAATTGCTGAGGCTGGCCTCCTACCTGAGTTCCTCCTGTCTCGTCTATTAAGTTCTGGGATTAGAGGTGAAGGTCATTGTGTCCAACATGATTATAAATTGTTTTAGAGACTTGGATAAAACGACCGGTGTCATTATTATGTCAATAAAAGGAACTATTGAACTGGATTGAACCCGAGGCATTCTACCTCTGAGCTGTACCCCCAGACCTATTTGTTTTGTTGTTTTGAAACAGGGTTTCCCTAGATTTCTGAGACTCTCACTAAGTTTCTGACTCTGGTTTTGAATCTGCAATTCCTCCTAAGTACTGGGATTACAAACATGTGCCACCTCACCTGGCTAAGGTAAAGTTCTTAAAATTCAAATCAAGCCAAGGTTCTCAACACTAATAAAACACAAATTAAAAAGAATCTCTTAAGTTAAATGATATGTATTTGGTGCATTTTTTTTTAAAGCAACTAATACCATTTGAGGATAGCTGCAGTCTGAACGTTTTATATTCCTGTCAAACTCATGTGTTGAAATTTTAATCTCTTAGGTTAGGTTAGAAAGTGAGTTTTGGGAGGGTGACATGACTAGATGATGAGGGCAGAACCTTCATGATAGTGAGTTAGTACCTTTATAAAATAGGCTCAAGGGAGCTCCTTCACTCCTACTGTGAGAGAACAGAGTCAAAATACACCCTCTATAACCAGGCAGCAGGCACCTGCTAGACACCAAAATTGTTGGCATCTTAACCTTGGTCTTCTCAGCCTCTGAGTCTGTGATTAAGAAATCTCTGTTGTTTTAAGCTGCCTGGTATATAGCATTCTCTTAGGCAGCCTTCATGGACTAAGACAGGTGCTATAGAGGCAATCTTTTCTTTTACTTAAACCAATAGAAGGAATATTCTAATAGGTTTGACTTAAAAGCAATCCATATACAAACACCATGTTGTCCCCCCAGAAGAAACCACTTTTTTAATGCCACATTGATTTCCTATGATTGATGAGCTTATGTCCTATCCTCATCATCAGAGCATTGAAGAGACCCACCTGACTATGGAGATTAAATTCTAGCATGCTTGATATTCTCCAGAATCTACATCTATTGGTTATTGCAAATATCAACCTAGGACATACTAATATCTCCCTGAAGGAATCCATTTTTGTACATGGGGCTATCCACTGTCTGTCTGAATGGTGTTCAATTACTATTACTTGTAAACTAACATGCCCCCTATCTTCTGCATCACCAAAATCTGCACACTAAAGCAGTTTTAGGAGTGGAAGGGATGGTAAATATTTTTCATATTGGCCACAAGTTAAAATTAGTACCACGGTCATGGAGCCACAGTCCACCTACCCTGGCTCTCCCCAAAAGAATAAAAGGTGTGAATAACTCAGGGAATAACGTGCAAATCGCTGGCTAAGTACACAACTGTTTTCCTTCTATCATGTTCTCTACTCAAGTGTTATTCACTGGGGACTTCAGCAATTTGAGTCTTTAGGATTCCGTGTTAAAATGCTAATACTCCTAGAAGTGTAACCTGAGATCTGTAACACAGACACAATTCAGGACATAGAGCTGGTCTGAAATCGGGGCCACCGTGGCCGGCTTAGAATTTGCAAAGCCAAATTCTTGGCCTTGAAATATGATTTGGAGCCAGGCGTGGTAGTGCATGCCTGAAATCTCAGTGTTTGGTAAGCGGAGACAGGCAGATTGTGGGTTCGAGGACAGCCCCTGCAACTTAGTGAGAGTGGCGGTGTAGCCTGGAGATATAATGTTTTGGGGTTTAATCCCCAATATTACAGATATACAAAAAGAAAGAAATATAATTTTGTACCTATCTTATTTCAGAGGAGTAATTTACTAAAAAAATTTATTGGACCTAAGTGTTACTGTCTGCCCCCCAAAAAAAAAAAACAAAGTATATTACTTTACAGTTAATACTTCCATGATAGTAAAAAAAAAAAAAATGGCATTAAGCTGCAAGTATATAAGACTGTGTATGTGCAACTTTTATTTCTATAGTACACAGCCAGGCATAGTATAATGTACCCCAAACTAAAGTACAGATGGAGTCAAATGCCATTTTTGCATTTTGACATGCTCAGTTATGGGAAGAAAAAAATGTTTAAGAAACCATGCCTCCTGTAAGATTAGAACTGCATAATACTTTTCATTTTCAGCAAATACTAAATGATAAACTTACATCGGAATTAAATCTCAACTGGCAAATGTTGCATGATATGACTTGCTTTCTTCGGTGAGGAAGAGGAACTCCGAATGTGTGATTTATTACCGCTTTCTGAATCGGGTCCATCTGTAATGAGAAAAAAAATAACAACAAACAGAAATAAAAGCTTGTCAGTTCCGTTGGAATGTTGCCTGTTTCATTAAAGAGCAGATCTGTACAGCTTCCATCTCTTGCTCACATCCTAAAGAGCATTTTTATTCTAAGAAAAGGTATTTCTACTTTCTTGGAAAAAAAAGATAACAATAAGCCCTCAGCTCAGGATGATAAGGGAATGAAAAATGTCCCCATTAGAGTCTGCATACTAAGTGCTTTTCTCAATTCGGATCAACAATTGTTGTGGTTAGATAATCCTTAAATATAATTAAAGGTTTATCAAAACTCAACTTCTTGCCAATGCCAGCCACCCACCATCGCCCCCCAAAATGGGCTACCAAAATAGACTTGGTCAGTGGGGTAACTATGAAAATAAATTCTACGCTCTTATCCAGCTTTACTCTTATGCTATGTTTTGGTATGTTTTGGGCCCTAAAAATACAGTTATTCAAGTCCTGCCTTCGAAGAATCAACACACACAGGACTATTAATTAAATAATACAACAAGCATTTATTGGCCTCCCACGATATGTGGATATCCTATGGAATTGCAGGCTATCCTTAGAGATGGCCAGATGGCAGCCATCTCTCTAGTCCTATCCCAGGACAGAACAAGCAACCACAAAATATAATGTCAGCATCCAGCAGCTCCGATGGAACTTAATGTCCCCTCACCAAGCTGTGTCCTGTGATTCACACCAGTGATTCTCAAGTGCTAGAGTTTTGGATAGAATTTCTATTTATTTTTCTTCTTCCCCCCCCCCTCACAATTTAGACTTTATTTGCATTGAAAAACACATTCCAGAGTCCTTAAGGAAAAGGCTATGCTTACTCTGGGCATTATTTTTATACTTTTAATGGTGCATTGTAATGAAATCCAGAGGGATAGGAATATACATGCCCACAGTATATAATGTGTTTTTTCTCCAGATCCCCCACCTTCAACCTCTGCTTCCCTGCACATGTCATTGAGATTGGTATTGATAACTTTATATATGTATACAACATTATTTAAAATGTTGCCTTCGTTATGTCTCCTTCCTCTCTTAAACCTTACCCCATCACTCCTTTGAAGTCTCTACGCCTTCACCTGAAGTCTCTTTTGTTTCCCAAGCTCTCTCTAGCTTTCACATAGGAGAGAAAATAGACAACTATTTGCCTTCTGAGACTGGATTATCTTACTTTGCGTAATATTCTCCTCTTACCCATTTCCCTACAAATGACATAATTTTGTTCTTGATGACTGAGTAAAATTCCATTGTGTGTTTATACCACAGTTTTGTGATCCATTCATCTTAATACTTGTGCAACTTCTTTGATTATCTGTGTCTATTTCAAAGCTGTGATGAGGTTTAAATGCGCTAATTCATAACATTTTCTTCATATGATCGGTTCTGTGTGCATTAAAAAATTAATAGATGTTCACTCTATGCGTTCTAGATTACAGTTCATGTGAAGACAAAGGTTGGCCTGGGCTTCACACTGTTATAATCACTGTTGGCAAGCTACCCAGTTCTCATGCTCAAAAAAAAAATTCCCCATAATTTCCATTCTATCATCTATCTACCCATCCCTCTATATATCTCCATGGCTTCTGTTAAATGCCAGCTATTTAGGAATTCTTACTCTTTGCACGCTCAAAGCTCTTATGAGAGTCCTCACCGTGGCTTGAAATGATTTAACATACACATACACAAAAGTCAAGAATGTGTCTAAGAAACGATGCCTTATAGTTAGCTTCTGTTACACATAATGGTTCATTAATTCTCTAAATAAGACATTGATAAATTCCCTTCATTTTGCACATTTAAAATCATTGGAACTAGTTAATTCCTAGGTCCTTTCCTTCGGGTGGCAGGAGGAGGTTTCTGTCTCTTCGGTATTCATGATTCCTTATTAGGCTCTCTAGGCACTTTTAGCGTGCTTACTCTTTTAAATAACTACCATGGCAACAAAAGTAATAGCAGTCAGCATTTCCCAAATGCCTTTGGGTGCGCTAGGCTATATGTTTACATACGTAACAGCTACAGAGATGACCAACTCCTGGGTAAAATTATTCTTATCTTCCACATCCCCTTTGAATTTATTTCCTGACATTAATCCTTGCCCCGATTCTGAATGTAACTTGAACTGTCCCTCTGGGTTTTCTAGTCACCTCCAGGTATGTATATATATATAATATAATCTCTTCCTCACATAACACTGAATTCTACCATTTTGTCTTTTCTATTGATTATAGTTAGGCATCATTGATAGACAATAAAATTAATCAGTGTGAAAGGTGCAAGCTCAAGCTGATGAGATCTGACAAAAGCATGTAGTCATTATAATTATCACAAGACACCTTTCCATTACCTGGAAAAGTTTCCTTGTGCTCCTCTATGGTCATTCTCTGCCTCCTACTGGTCTGCTTTCTGTAGTAGATTTCTGTGTCTTCTGTAAGTTTTATAAATGGCATTATATAGTTTTTGGTCACTGTTTCTAGCATGTTTCACTCATTCTTGTCTTTTTAAGGCTTATCCATGTTGTTATATGTCTCGTGTAGCTTGTTTTCTTCATTGCTGAGTAGTATTCCTTTTGTGTAGATAACTAACAATGGATTTGTACACTTGTCAGTTGGATGGGCATTTGCATTGTTTGCAGTAGATTTTATCATCTTTTCAAATTCTAATGAGCTTGAAATCTAGACTTATTCTTATATTCAATTTCAGTGCTATGATCTGGACAGTAATGGGATCGGAACTTGCAATGCGGTATACACAGAGAAATATCACAGAAAATAAAAATCAGATGCTTTCCCTAATATGCAAAAACTAGGAAGAAATGGGTAATAGGAGGAGATCTAGTTGAAGAAAGGGCCCTATGGAGGAGCAGTTAAGGTGACCAATCAGAGGGAATGGGATGGGGGAGGATGGAATCTTGTTAAAACACATGATATATATAAACAAAGATATCAAAGTTAATCACTAAATCAATGATGGGATTAAGGAAGGGGAGGGAGTGGGATGGGGATTGGATAAAGGCTAACTGGATGATGTGTGCTTGGATATCCTCACAAGTCTTGTATTTCATTGTGATGTTTGATTACAATGCACCAATAAATTATATTAAAAATAAAATATCACAAGAAAAAAAATAAAATGACAGAATCCTTCAGTTCACCTGGGCCTGCTGTAGGATAGAGTACGAAGGGCTACAGGGCATGATACAGGAAGCTTCTATTACACATAGTGCCAAGTTTCCCTTCCTGGCCAAGCTTCCGAGATTTCCTCCACCCCAGCTCATCTCAATTTCCACCAAAACCAAATTAACATTGCCCAGAGGTTGAGACGGCCAGCAACCTCATACATGCATGAATACGGATTGATACAGCAGGCCTCTCTCTGCTCCCTAGGGACGATTCTTACACCACGTTTAACACGTCATCACAGACTTCAATAACTACAACTGCAGAGGTAAGTGTCCCTCCAGCCATGAGCTGAGAGAGAAATTCAAAGCAGGAAGAAGTCAGGGGCTGAGCGGATGCCTCGTCATGTTCTGCTGCGTCTGCTCTGTGCATAAACAGGGCCCGTTTCTTTCAGAGGATAAGGTGAATTATGCAGACACCCCATTCAAGAATATTAAAGTTATCTTATGATAATACTGTGAGATAGAATTGTACCGCATATTTATATCAAAGAGGCTCTCTGAAAATACCTAGTGCTGAATTTTATCATATATTGGTGGGCAGGGTATTATTTGGATCTTTCAGTCACACTGGGGAGCAATGACTACATTCAATCCAAATTTGTGTAGGAGGTATTTTGGAACAAGATGCTTCATGCAAATGTGCCATCTTCTCTAGATTAAATTCTTTTGTTTGAATTGAATGATGCTCTGATCACTGGGGTTATGAAATCAGATTTCAAGATGCAAAGTGATACATTCTTTTTCTTTGGAGACAATTTTGCCTTCCAGTATGCATAAGGGGGAAAAACACACACACACTTATCTGAATTATATTTTAAAATTAGATTTTATAAACTATAACCATATCACCAAAAGTAATTATCTGTTATCATTTAAAGAATCCGGAAAAGAAGACAAGTTTTAACATTTGTATTAATGAAAATAAACAATAATCTCAAAGATGTACGAAGAAATATACAATATCTTTAACATATACACATATATAACATTTTCCATGCGTAATTATAAAAGGTCAAAGTTTAAAATGAGGCAATTCCATCGTTAAATGCTAATTAAATGATTTTACAATGTTGCATAATTAAAAGTAGAATTTAACTATAAATTCAATGGAAATATAACTACTTTGATCTTTTTAGCTAGAGTTATAATTATTTACTATTATATTCAAATATTCTGCTTACAGTGAAAGTCTTAAATGTTGGTTTACCTCCCCAAGAGTGAATAGATGTGTCCTGTCAAAATAATCACATCTTACTGTGTGTGTGTATATTATCATCAGGAGTTTTCTTTTTGTTACAAAATCAGTCTCAAGAGTACAATATGTATGGTAAGAAAGAAAAGAGAGGTTCTTGAGTTAAACAAGTAGTAGAAAATCTGGATTCTAGCCTAGATATTCACAGTGCATAGAAAAGTGTTCAAATCGGACACATGCTATAATAAAGATGTTTTAATACATGATGTCTAAAAAAAGTAGCCAAAACTTTTGCCATTTTGTTTGTTTTTAATTTAGCATTATTGTTCACTGCATTTGGTTTGAAAAACAGTTATATAGGCAAAGAAAATAATTTTAAAATATGAATGAAATATTAAGGTTTCTGTGTAATCCTAAAGACACTAAAACTGCAATAACATAGAAGACAAGGATGCCTAAAATCTTTAGACACATCCAGTCTAAGCCATGCAGGTACTGAATTAAAAACTAAAGAAATGGCGAAATCTATATGATATTCTGTGGTCTATTTGTTTGATTTTTCAACTGGGATATTTTAAAGGGTAGAATTTCTAAGTCCATGTGGCAACTCCCCAATACCAGCAAATAAGAGAGAAGAAATCAACCTATTGATATGCTCACCCAAACTCGAGGCGAAAATTCAATTTCAAACTCAGCCTATGGCCTTATTTAGAGCCAAATGAATATGTTTTTCTTCATTTCAGGCTTAAGGACCTTTGCATTTCTATCTAAGGCCTGGGTTTTCACCACCTCCCCTTTGGGCATTGTGCTAAATGGATTTATAAATAGGCATGCGAGTGGCTTTCTCGGGGTGATGGCGGGCATGTAGCCCTGGATTCCCTTCCCTAGGAGGCCTGTGGTCCTTTCAGAGGGGAAGAAGCTTAACCCTGAGTTTGCATTTCCTGCTCCAAGAGACCTCCTCTTCTACTCCTGTCCTACCATGATTGTGGCTTTGAGTTTTAAAACCAAAGACTTAAAAACTTAAATGCCAGGGAGTTTAGGGGTCCACACATCTAAAGGTTGTCTCTTTCAGCTGGTATTTCTGTATCACACTGGCTAGCGACAATATTCTAAAGGTCATACTTGCAGACACTTACTGTGTGTTTGATGTTTAGAAGCATTTATTTCTATCCTAACTTACGGAGGAGCTCTTTGAATTCCTTGCCCAATTTTGCACAAAGAATAAGCGGCAGAGCCGGCTAACACCCACCAGCCTCATGCCCTGCCCTGAATTTCTTGAATTACCATCATCAGACTTTGTAATCTGCATCAACTGGCTGCAGATTTATGAGACCTCACTGAGGCAGGGCAGAGGACTTACAAATAGGAAGGGTTAAAAGAAACCACCTGCCTAAAGAAGAAAGTTAATAAGATATAAACGTAACAACGACCAGGCAAGGACTTTGGAAATCAGAACAAAATGTCAGCCCCTTCAGTTGGTTGCATTGTGAGGACAACCTGTGTAAAGAAGGGTTGGGGTTGGGGAGAGAGGATATGAGAGCCCATCAGC
The DNA here is from genome assembly GCF_963383645.1 of Muscardinus avellanarius. NCBI lineage: Eukaryota > Metazoa > Chordata > Mammalia > Rodentia > Gliridae > Muscardinus > Muscardinus avellanarius. Next base: position 18,985,327 of record NC_137804.1, on the reverse strand, counting down.
CCATGAGATAAGGAGTCAAATTAAAGATTGAAATTGAGCAAAAGACACTGAATCCCCAAGAAGTAATTCTGAAGAAATACAAGGAGCGGATGAGGACACCATAAGAAGAAATAACAGCTCACCTTTCAGGAATTTCAATGGTTATTCTCTTTCAGCCATCCTTCTCCCCTGTGTGGGGGGAACTGTTTTGAATCTTCTATCTTTCCTTGGTTTAAAATAAATCTTTGTACTTCTCTACAGTCTTTGGTTTTGCAGACTAGAATCCAGGAAGAGGAAGACTTTTCAACTTTGGGTTTGAAAAGGCAGAATGTGACCGCATCATGACCCACACAGGTTTGGTAATTTACTAAATATAGCTATATGTTGATATGCGTCAGTCTCTTATTGATACTGAGTATAAAATATTGGTTATTTATGACATAAACCTAGTAAATTAGTAAAGTTTGTGCTCATATTGCTGAATCTTCACACATTAGAAAGTACTAATTTAAAAATAATCCTGAAAAATCTCACCCCAGCACAAAGTTGTCCATTTGAGAAATTTGCAATTTGTGTGCTTTCCCTTTTTTAATGGATATATAACTTAAACACAATAAGTGCAAAATTAAGTGTATCACTTAACAATATTTTAACCATATTCATATTCCCACGTGGCCACCATCTCAACACAGAATTTTTAACATTTCAGGAGGCTCCTAGCCCTGCCCCTGCACAGTCAATACACTCTAGCAGTAAGCACTATTATGGGATGTTACCATATATTATTTTTGCCTGTTTTTGCACTTTTAAAAATGTAGTCACAGTATATATATTTTGTCTGGCTTCTTTCATTCAATATTGTATTTTTTAGTACTTTGCTCGTTTTACTGCTATAGAGTATTCCACTGTGATTTTCTTATAATTGTCTGCCTGTTCAATTGTTGATGTAAATATGAGGTGTTTTCCATTTTAATCTTTTTGTGTAGGGGGCACCAGGTATTGAATCAAGGGACATTCTACCTCTAAATCATACCCTTAGTCCTATTTTATTTCTTTTTATTTTGAAACAGGGTTTCACTAAGTTGCAGAGGGCCATGCTAAGTTTCTGAGGCTGGATTTAAACCATGATCCTTCTGTATCAGCCTCCCAAGTACTAGGGTTACAGATGTGTACCATCATGCCAGGCTTGTTTGAATCTTTATGAATAAGTTATTAACAAATACCTATGAGGCTGGGCGAGGTGGTGCATATCTGTAATCCTAGTACTTGTGAGGCTGAGACAGGAAGTTTGAGGCCAGCCTCAGAAGCTTAGTAAGGCCCTCAGCAAATCAGTGAGCCCCCATATAAAAAGAAAAAATGCAAAAAAAAAAAGGGGGTTGAGGCATAGCTCAGAGATGGAATGCACTTGCACCAGTATTCCCCCTCTTCAAATTCTGAGCACATTTTCTGTGGGATGCAACAGTCATTTCTCTGAGACACCTATCTAGGAATTAAATCTTTATGTTGCAGATGAAGTTTTAACAGGTACTCTCAAAGAGTTTTTTTAAAAATGTACTGCCAGATTGTGGTGTAATTCTGGCAGTGAGGGCTGAGAGCCAGTGTACATTCCACAGTCCTCCATCAGTGCGTACTCCTCCATAAGACTGTCCTCTTGTAGATGCCAACTACAAGTTTGGGGGTTCTCAAGTTATCTGTACTCTTGCCAAACAGACCCAAACTTGGGGTTCTCATGACTCATACAGGCTCAGTAACTTGCTTGAATGACTTACAAACCTCAAAAACACACTGTACCTAGGATCCTAGTTTTAATATAGAGGATACAAATCAGAAGCAGCCATGCAAAGAGGCCCACTGGACAAGAACTAGGAGGAGCCCAAATGCAATTCCCAAGGAATCCTCCTCCTCATAGAATCAGGAGATATTATACTCCCTGGACCTTCCCAGCCAGAAAAGTCAAATGAGTCTTGCTGCCCACAGCTTTTGTTCGGATTCCATCATGTTGTCTTTATTTTTTTTTTGTGTGTGTGTGGTATCAGGGATAGAACTTAGGGGCATTCTACCTCTGAGTCACATTCCCAGCCCTACTTGATCATTTTATGTTGAAACGGGGTTTAAGTTGTGGACAGCCTCACTAAATTGCAGAGACCGACTTAAACCTATGATCCTCCTGTCTCAGACTTCCAAGTATTGGAATTACAAGTAAGTACCACCACACCAGCCTGGGGTTCCATTATGTAATTGTGATGGATTGCACCATGGAGCACTAGGATTAATTCAGTTTCTAGGCCCCTGCCTCTCCCAGGAGGTGTGGCTGCTATTACTGGCTCAGAGCTCCAGTCCTCTAATCATATGCTTCGTCTTTTTGGTGACTAAGCATCACCCTGAGCCGTCTCATTAGTATAAACTCAGATATGATCCAAGAAGCTCACCATGAGAACAGAGACACTCCTATTACTTATGAAATTCCTGGGTGTGAGAGTTTATCTCCCAGGAACTGAGGGCAAAGATGAGCCAAGCTCTTTACTATAAACAGACATGCATCTTTGTACCTTTGGGTGCATAGTTTTGCATCCTTATAAGCATAACACAGAAAGCAAATTTCCTTTTCATTTAGTAACATATAAAAATGAATGTTTTAACTTCAGTTTTTGTATTTACCAAGTAAACGGTGACACAGTATGTCCCTAAATTATTGTACTGTAATTTATTTAACCACTTGGTCATATATCTAGGTAGTAACTGTTTTATTTTATTTCACTAATAGAATGAGCATTCAAGGTACTGGAGACTGAACCTAGGGTCATTACACCTCCAAGCTATACCCCCAGCAATTTTATTTTTTATTTTGAAGCAGGATCTCACTAAATTTCTGCAAATATTACTGAGTTGCTGTAGTTGGCCTTGAAACTACAATCCTCTTGACTCAGCTACCCAAATACTAGGATAATAGACATATACCACCAGTCTCAGCTGGTTGCCACAACTTTAAGTAGCACTTCAGAGATTACCTGGATGTGTATAACTTTTCCTAAGAACTACAGCACCTTACAGCTGGGGAGAATCTCAGTGATTATATTTTGTTCTGAGTTTACTGACAAGGCCAGTAGAGGCCACGGTGTTGTACTGGTAGCAGAAAAGGCCTAAGAAACCAAGTCCCCATCTCCCTCTCCTAGGTTTTTGCTAGAGTAATTGAAGACACCAAATAGAACCTTTCTTCTTTCCCCCCCAGGTAGGAAGTAAAACACAGTTAAGTCATAGTATAAAATCCTTGCGGTTTTTACCTGCTACTTGTCCTATTTTAATCATTTTGAGTTTCTGTTTCCTTGACTCTTAAATGGGTGATAATGACCTCCTTCGGGTTGTGAGTGATAAATTTTACAAAGCATGTGTGGAGGCTGTTCCAAAGCTATAATAGCAAGAGCCAGCATCCTTTTCTAACGGAAGAAATGTAGGGAGAGGGGAAAGTTAGCTATAGCCAGGTGTGATGGCACATGCCTGTAACCCCAGTCCTTGGGGGAGAGGAGACAGAAAGACCACAGGTTTGAGCTAGCCTCAGCAACGTAGCGAGACTCAGCAACTGAGCAAAAGCCTCAGCAACTTAGTAAGCCCAGTTTCAAAACAACAAAATTTTTAAAGTCTGGGGTGTGAGTGTTGCTCATAGGTGAATACCTTTGGGTTCAAACTCAAGTATAAAAAGATAAATAAAAAATTAAAAAGATGGCTCAAAGTTTCCATGTGATTATGATTCATAGGATCCTAGGAAGAGATGAGTGAATTAAACTACATTAAAGTTCATATTCTATTTGAAGCAAATAATCCTGGCTAACTTGAAGCAGGCACTTATATGCGTGAAGCACTGTCCACAACCACCTATGTACCAGGTCTCATTAGGGCCTGGCAGTGTCCTTGGGAGGTATCTATTGCTTTCCATTCCCTTCTCACAGGTGAGAAATTTTCAGCACAGAGACCTGAAGTGAAATGAATTAGGATTCCTCAGGTAGGAACTTGTAGAAGCTGAGATTTCAATCCAAAAATTTTACCTCTGCCATGAGTAATCTTAACCTCTCTGCTCTATTTTCTTTCATGGGTAAATGAAAATAAAAGTAAATATGTTTAAACAAAGGATATAAAGGAAATGTCTGAAAGATCTACCTAAGACAAAGATTTTGTACTCTAGATATACAAAGGAACTTTTGAAATCACCATGTGAAAGATAAATACCAATGACCAGAATGGTCAAGGCTTATTAAAAGACATCTTATAGAGAAGTTCTGAGTGGCCAGTAAATACGAAAAATGTCCTGGCTATCGAGAAAGTGAAATTTAAAATAACAAGGACACAGTTTTACACAGGTGGTTTGCAGAAATAAGACTGACAACATTAGGTACTGACAAGGACTTGGGAAAAGTAGAGAAATCTTTGGCAGAACCTAGAAACACTGAAAATGAATCAAATGTATGATCTAAACATTGAACTTCTGGAGAAGTTCTGGCTCATGTGCAGTGAGAGATCATCATCCAATCATAAAAAGATGATAAAGGATTTAAAAAAAAATCTATAAGCTGGGAGACCATATGGAAGTTACAAGGAACTCATTAAATATTTGTCAGCAAAGAGAAATGAAAAACCAAACATGGAAGAATGTCTATAGTATGAAAACAAACATTAAAACGGTCAAAAACTACAGTGGGAAATTTTGAAGGTGCCATTTTACCACTCTTGGAAAAATAATGCATCCAGGCAATGGCCATTAATTACTGCTAAGGAACAAAAAGAGACCAGACAGCACATATCTCCTGAGGAAGTATAATACCACCTACAGGGAAGTCCTGCCAAAAAATACCACGCCTGCATGAGATCAAGGCTTGAAGCGTGATTAGCCGTCTGCAGGAAATAGAGGGACAGAAAGGCAAGTTAAAGGTTTCTATATCAATAACATCAGCAAATTCCGAACTATGAGAAACTACAGAGCCAAGAACGTGATTTTTTTGAATAAATAAGCTTCTGGGGAGTAATTAGGAGAAAATATATAACATTAAATATGTTTAAAAGATATGCCAGCAATTCTAAAAAATGAAGCTTAGATGAATCCTGATTCTGACAAACTGCACAATAAATACTGGCAGACAATTAAAGAAAAGAAAAAACTGGAGTTGTTTTTATAATGATATGGATTAGTGTTTTAATTTTTAGTTGGGAGAATTGAAACATGGCTATGTTTTTCAAGTCTTTATCATTCAGAATCTGGGCATGGTGGCTCATGCCTGCAATCCCAGTACATGGGAGGCTGAGACAGAAGGATCATAGGTTTGAAGCTAGCCTTAGAATTTAGCACGGCCCTTTGTGATTTAGTAAGACCTTCCTTGTTTCAAAATGAAAAACAAAGTAGGGCTGAGATAGAATGCCCCTAGATTCAATCTTCAGATTAGCAAACAAACAAACAAACAAACAAAAACACTTTTTAGATGTTATATATTTAGATATAAAAGCATGAGAAAAAATTAAAATGCAAGAAAGGGCACATGACACTCATAACTCTCTTAATAATTTCTGCCTTTTGGACATCTAAAGAGGGGATTAGTATAGTAGCTAAAGAGGTCTATAGCCACATCAATAATATTTGATTTAACAAAATACACAACCAGAAACAAAAATGGCATAATATTAACAGTTGTGAAATTCTGAGTAACATGCATGTAGGATTTTGTTATTATTATACTTTTCTTTCATTTTATAAAATATAAAATTAAGGTCCCAAACATTCGGTATCACACATAAGGCAAAATAATTTGGGAAGAAACTTTATTCTCTCTTCTTTGCGGTTTAGACGTGGAGGGAGTTTAATAGAAATATCTGTTCCCCATGGACAAGAGACACGTCTGCCCAAGGTAGATTTTAAGGGAGGTACACACCAGGTCTCATGGCTTCTATATTTTACCAAATAGCACAGGACTTACATGAGCTCATTCAACCAACACAACCATTTAGCAAGGGGAGGGCTTATTAACATCAATCTCATCCATCCAATCAGGTCAAGCCTACATCCAGTGATGTGATAAATTTAAGCAGAAAATATGACATTTATGGATAAGCCACATAAATAAATCAAGGGGAAAAGTAAAAATTTTTTTTTTTTTAATTGAAAGGTTACTTTTACTCCCAAGACTTTTGCATATTCCACTTCTTCCAACAGAACAGTTCTCCGCACCCTCTCTGGTCCATCTTCCTCGGCTTTCAGGACTTGACTCACATTTCTCCTTGCAGAACTCTCTCCTGCCCAACTTCACCACACTGGCCCTCCCACTTACCCTGCACAACTCTCCATCCCATCATGTGAAACTGTCTCTTGGCTTCTCTCCCCTCCTACAGCCTAGTAGAGTGAGGGGAGAGTTGGCGTGCACTGTCTTGTATCCATCAGTAGAAGAGTAGTTCACACTTACTAAGGGCTCAGCACCTGTTGGTCAAGTTATTAAATAGAGGACACTGAAACCCAGTATCCGAACAATATAATACTTGAGGAAAACAGCAGAGGAAAAATCTGTAGTCACAAGAAAACCCTCGGCTGGGGAGGCGGAGAGAGTTACCAGAAGTGCAGGCACATGGAGGTATGATTTCATGATACAACAGGGAATTCAGGATGCCAAGTCTGAGGGCAGAATCTATGGCCAACAGCCACCATGCAGACTCTGCAGAGAATCCACTGTCATCTCAGCAATGGGGAAACGGTTATCAAGTCCTCTCATCAAAAAGAAACATCCATCTTTGGCCTTGGTCAGCTAAGGAGAAACTGATTTTGTTCAGAAAACCAATGCTCAAATTTGAATGTGTAGGGCAGTCGGATATTTCCCTAGTATTCAAGACATGTCTAAAGACATAAGGACAGTTCATTTTCAGTAGCTTTCTGTCATGGCTGTGTTCCCTCATGTCCTATGAGTAAGTTAATAAAGCATAGCAAGTTTATTGTAAAGGAATATGCTCTTGAGGCCACCATAATGCATTATTTCCTTAAATTTATGTACTCATGCACATTGTGTTTAAGCAATATATTGATCCCTGTCATGGAATGCCCACAGATAACTGTACTTCAAGATTTATAACTGAAAACATGGAACCATTACTAATAAAATCTGCTATTTTCACTCCTGGACACAACTTTAGGAATCATCAATGTAGAATGTCTACAGTGCTTCACTTGTGTTCATATCATCTGTGATTCTTTTTCCTTTCCTTGGGACCCAGGGAACTCTCAATATATATTTAAACATTATTGATACTTTATACCTTATAAAGTAAAAAAGGTACATTCTGAAAAAAGTCTAGGAAAACAGAAAAAGAGAAAAAGTTATTACATTGCATTGGTGGTCTTTCTTATTCCATAATAAGACCATTTTTTCCCTATACAAATGAATATTGAGTCTTTTTAAAAAAAATAATGAAAGTTGTCAATTTTCCTAATAGTCTTTATAGAGTAGATTCTAGTGTTTAACATAGAAAAACCTTATCATCAGCAGTCAAGGGTCTTACTTTGATTCAAATATTTTAATCAAAGTTCTATTATTTGTGAGTTTACTTGGCAAAGTCTTTTGTGGCAATGAATGCCTACAGTGCCTGCCATCACAAAGAGGAGGTGTCTCAGTGGTCTTCATGATTGATCTTTGAATAAGGTCTAAGGTAATTAAAACCCAATAACTCCAGAGCTAGGACTCTATTGATGTGGAATGCTCCAGAGAACATGACATTACTGGCTGAGGAAGAGAATATGTCCATTCTATTATCATTTGAACCACAAGTCCACAATAGCCTTCCATTCCAATGGCCTTCCATTTCTGGGTAGGTCCCTGAAATGTAGGCTAAGTTTTTAAGCCTACTATTCTTATAGGCAAAAAAATAAAAGAAAAAAAAAAGCTATTTTTGTAAAAAAATTACAGATGGCCAAATTTCAAGAACTTTTTTCTTTTATCCTGAAATATGTCTCATTTTCTAAACTAATGTCCTCTAACATTGAAATATGTCATTTTTCTATTGTCTGATTTTCTTTTGTTAAATTTCTTCCTTTTACAAAATCACAGTTTTATTAAAGGATTAACTCATTATTAGCTTAGATCTAGCTTTAAAATTACAATATAAAGTCCTCTGTTTATTAGCAATATATATGGCTAATATATATTAATTTTTGAAATGTGTTAGTTCCCCAGGCCTGTCCTAAAAAAGAGCTTGGAAACTTGGCTTAAAACAACAGATATTATCTCACAGTTCTGAAAGCTTGAAGTTTAAAATCAAGGTGCTGTACTTCTTTTGAAACCCAGTGATGAAGATTCTTCCCCTGCTTATTCTTAGACTTCTGACATTTTACCATCAATCCTCACATTCTTTGGCTTCTAGCCATACCCCTCCCTCCTCTGCCATCCTATCCTATTCTTCCTGTGAATGACTGTCTCTGTGTCCAATTTTTTCTTTTTATAATGACATAATGAATTGGAGCTCACCCTAATGATCTCATTTTGACTTGATCATCCCTGTGAAGAGCCTATTCCAGCAGAGGGTGGTGATGCATGTTATGGTGAAATATGTTACAGTGTGGGATGATATGGTTTTGGGGAAACTGTCCACGGGGACACCTGTTAGGGTCCAGGACACAATTTCCCTCAAACCACAACAAAACTCAAAAAACAGAAAAACAAAAAAAAAAACCTCGGGTTCTTGTCCTGAGCTAAGTGTAAATACACATTAGCCCAGACTCTTGCTGAAGATTTATTAAAAAGATAGAAATACAGAAGACAGTTAAAGCCCCGTGCCATTCAGAAATGGCAGCATGGGGGTGGGGGGGAATCACCAAAGGGACAGGACACACATGGGCCGGACATTTTTTATACCCATGACCTCTATCTTGTTTATGTAATTCTGACTAGTAAATGTCCCTGTAAGGTTCCCCCCCCCCTTACCCTGTAAGGTAACTCCCCCAGCAAGGTGTGGCAAGGTATCTCCTTTCAGGAAGGTCTAAGGTCTATGCTAGCTAGATTATTATGGAGATCTGTCTTTAGAAAGAGGAAGCCCTAGCTCCCCTCTCCTATTGACCTGCTAATTACTTTTAGCTAAGTCAATCTAAGTTTCAATAGCTGTTTGCTTCCTTACTGAAGCCAAGCCTTTCTCTCTCCAAGTCTGCCATTTTGACACAATTAGTTCTGAAATATATCCATTAATAATCAGAGCTTTCTTAAATCTTCCTAACCCATTCCCCATACTGGTACAATGCATACACAGAATTCCAACTATTCAGGGGCAGAGGTAGGAGGAGCTCCATTTCAAGGTGAGCCAAAGCGATTTAATAAAACCATGTCTCTAAATATGTTTTCTAATAAAAAGGTTAGTTATGTATCTCTGTGGTAGAGCAGTTGCCTAACATGAATGAGGCCCTAGGTTCGATCTCCAGTGAAAGAAAAGGAAAGGAGAAATGAAGAGTTGGAGGAAGAAAGGAAAAAAAGAAAAAAGAAGGAATAAAACAGAATGAAAGAGGAAAAAAAATTACTTTTTTTTTTAACCTTGTGATATTGGAGATGGAATTTGGGGATGTTCTACTTCCAAATTATACTCTCAGCTCTATTTTACTTTTATTTTGAAACAGGGTCTACTAAGTTCCTGAGACTGGTCTCTGAAGGGATGCAGGAAGAGGAGTCTTCCCCAGAATGAGAGTTTAGTTGGGAAGAATTTCTCTCCTAATGAGGATGAGGTGTGAAATAAGATATTGACAATATTAGTGTATGGAACCTATTAGAAATAAGAAAGTAGGATATTAGAATTAAAGTAGGACCCTTGTAGAAGTAAGAGAGTAAAATATAGTATTGAAATATAGAAGTAAGGTAAGAGTGGAAACAGAATTAAGATCTGTGAGCCCAGATGCCCGAAGGCCCGTCCAGCTTGTCGGACAAGGTCTCCCTCCGTGCCCAATATCTCTCCCTCCCTCCCAGCCTCCGGAACAAGATAATACTAACTTACCCTCCAGGCAGATTCCTCAGCATGGAGGTCAGCCTGGCCTAGCCGAGGTGAGGGGTAAAGGCAGCCCCCCCTCAGACTGGGATTTTCCAGTCCAGATTTGGAGAGGTCCTCCTCCATCCTCCCAACCCTAGGGTGCCAGGGCCAGGGCCAGGACCCAAGCCCAGACCCTCTGGAGGGATCTGGGTGCCAAGGCCTGTGTGGGCAACGGCAGGGATACCGAGTATTCCTGACTCACAGGAACAGAGTCTAGACCCCGGCTAAAGGGCAAGTCTGAGGGGTCAGGAAGAGAAGGGCAGAAGGAAAGGGCCAGACAGGTCTAGGACAGCAGGCCTAGCCCAGGGAGTGGAGCAGGCTGCGGGTCAGGACAGCCTGGCCTTGCTCTTCCACTACTCCTCTAATGGTACAAGGCAGGGACCCCTGTGGTCCACCATGGGCCACTGCCTCGGACCTGACTCCTGATTTCTGGCCAGGCTTCCCTGGTACTGTTAAGAATGGCTTTAGAGAATTAAGACATTGGGATTTAGGAATGTTCAGCAGGTCCCCCACAGGTCCCCGCGGGAAGGCCCCAGCGTGCACGGCCCTGTGCGGGGACAGAGCGGCTCCCGACCGGGCCCAGGGTGGCCGCATGGCAGTATTCGGGGAATACACAGGAGGCCACATGTGGACCTTCCTTGCCCACTCTCATCGTAACTTGTAAGTCCCGGTCTTTCTTTAATAACTGCCTGCTCAAGTTCTGACTTCTGTACAACTGCTTATGTGTATGTTCAACATTTGTTAGGCAGTAGTCTTTCTCATTTCAAACTGGCTTGGTGTTTAAAGAATATTAGAACTTGCTTCTTAGGAAAAGTAGTTCTTCCTAAATTACAAACCTATACCTGCTTGGAAACATCTGCATTCCACACAATTGGCCAGAGGCGCTCCTAGCAAGGAACACATACCATAAGGGAGATAAGCAGTCTCTGGCGGGCTCGGACTCTGGGCGGGCTCCGACTTCTGGCAGGCTCAACATTATTGGTTGTACTTGTTTGTCCTTGTATCTGATTGGTTGTACTCTAAGGCTGGCGGGCTCTGACGGGGGTGGATGCATGTTTCAAAATTATTGGTTGTACTTGTTTGTCCTTGTACCTGACTGGTTGTATTCTAAGTTTGGCAGGCTCTGGTGGGTGTATCCACTCCCTCCTGGGGCTATAAAGCCAGACCCCGAAGTGAGCCCTGGGTCGAATTCCGACCCGCTTTCCTTGCTGTCTACTGAGGTTAACGCTAGCTCGGCCAGAGCAGTCTTGCTCTGGTAGCCGCTGGGCAATTCCTTGATTGACAGTCAAGCTAGTGGAGGAATTTTGACCACTGGCTAGCCAGTAAAAGAGCTGCAGCACAATAAAACTCTGCCTGTGTGTTACATCCTTGGTGTGTTCTTTGTTATTTGGGCAAGAGGGGGCGCATCTCAGACCCTAACAGTCTCGAAACTGAGATACCCCCAACTAAGTCTCCCAAGGATTGGGATCACAGGCATATACTGCCACATCTGGCTAAGAACCCCACTTGTAAATAAGATGACAGTCCGACATACTGTGGGTTAGGCTTTTAACACCTTTTTGAGGGACAAAATTCTATTCATAAGAAAAGGAATAGATCACAAAATCATAGGAACCACTGTAAAAATTTTACTCGGATATTTATTTTAGAATGTTTTAGTCAAAGAAAAATATAAATTAAAACCAGCTTTCTTGTCTAAATGGCTAAGAGGTGTTATGGATTGGGTGAGTATATGGTTGTGGGGAAACTGTTCCTGGGGACCCTTATTAGGGTCCCAGACACACTTTCCCTCAAACCACAACAAAACCCAAAATGACCAAAAACAGAAAATTACCACGGGTTTTTGTCCTAAGGTAAGAATAAATATGCATAGCTTGGACAGTTGCTGAAGATTTAAAGAAGTTTGTTAAAAGATAGAAATACAGAAGATTGGTACAGCTCCATACCAGACTGGGATGAAGGGGTGACTCGAATGAATACACCAAAGGGATCACACGTGGACCGGACTTTTTATACCCATGACCTCCATCTTGTTTGTGTAATTCTGACATAGTGAACGTCCCTGTAAGGAACCTCCCCTTACCCTATAAGGTACCTCCCCCAGCCAGGTGTGGCGAGGTGTCTCCTTTCATGAAGGTAGACCCCTCCTACCATCTTAGCTAGCTTATCTAATCATGTAGATCTGTCTTTAGATAAAGGCCTAGTTCTCCTCTCCTAAGATCTGTCTTTAGATAGAGAAAGGCCTAGTTCTCCTCTCCTATTGACTTGTTAATTACTTTTAGCTAGGTTAATTTACATTGGATTAGTTGCCTGCTTTTAGGTAGAAACCAAGTCCTTGCACAGATTTGCCCCTCACCCAATTTTTGAAATATATTAATAATCATAGCTTTCTCAAATCTTCCTAGGCCATTCCCAATACTGGTATAAGAGGGAAAGTTTGAACAATTAGTGGTTGATTGAGACCATTCTTTGCCTGTCCCTCTTGATAATATGATCAATTTCAGCCTTCAATAATTTTGTGATCTCAAAGGTTTAGAAAGAAGAAATGAGCTCAAAGAATTTACAGATGGGAATAGAGATGAAAGAAATCATGCACTGTTATAGTTAGATATAAAATGTCTTGTGAAGAGCTCAGTTATCAATGTTTGGAGCTGATGTAACTGTGCCATGAGGGTTGTAATCTCAGCAGTGAATGAATCCATTGTAATGCATTTATCTGGGTAGTGACCCAGGCCAGTGAGGTGTGGCTGGAGGTAGGTCCCTGAGGGTGTGGCCTGGGGGATTTTATAAATGGCTCTTCCTCTCCCTAATCCCTCTCACTGGCTTCAGACCTTTTTTATGTGAGAAACACAGTCCACAAGTTCTCCCTCTGTCTGTCTCCCACCACCATGCCTTGTGATGCAAGTCCTCAGCCTCACATGGCCGAACCCAAAACCACAAGAACATTAATCTTCTTCGCTCTAAGTTATATGGTCAGTCCTTTAGATTATAGTTGCAAGAATGCCAATCCAGTGGGCCTATTTGGCTTTTGGAGGCAATGCGTTCCTCACTTGGGTTTGTTACTCTGGCCCATCTACCAAGTGACTCAAAAAGCTGCTAGTTTTGAGTGTGGCCTAGAGCAGCTTGCAATAGGTCCAAGCTGCTGTGAAGGCTGCTTTGCCACTGGGGCCCAAGGATCCAGCAGATCTTCTGGTCCTGGAGGTGTGAGTGGCAGATAGAGATGCTGTCTGGAGTCTTTGGCAAGCTTAAACAGGTAAATCACAGAGGAGGCCTTTAGGATGTGGGCACAAAGCCCTGCTGTCACCTGCAGACAATAATTTTCCCTTTAAGAAGCAGCTCTTAGCTTGCTAGTGAGCGAGTTAGGGACCACCACGGGCCACTAAATTAACATGTGACCTGAGCTGCCCATCAGGTGCTATCTGATCTGCCCAGATACAAAGATCGATGTTCACAACAGGAATCCATTATCAAATCAAAATGGGACATACAGTAATAGGGTCTGAGCAGGTCCTCAAGGCACAAGTAGATTACATGAAGAAGTGGCCCAAATATCCATGGGTCCCAAAGTGCCTTCTGACTCCCAGTGTGAAACTATGGCCTCATGGAGAGTAATATATGATCAGTTGACAGGAAAAGAAATTTTGAGCCTGGTTTAAACGTAGTTTTGTATGACAAGTTTACCCCAAAATGGACAGCTGTAGCACCGTTTGCCCTCTGGGATACCCCTGAAGGACAGATATGAGAGGAAATTTTCTCGGTGGACAGAACTTCACACAGCGTACCTGGCTGGGCATTTTGTTTGGAAGGAAAAATGGCCATATATATGATTATACACTGATTCCTGGGCTGTAGCAAATGGTTTGGTTAGATAGTCAGGGACTTGGAAAGGACATGACTGGAAGACTGGTGAAAAAGGCATTTGGGAAAGAGGTATGTGGATGGATCTCTCCAAATAGACAAAGAATGTAAAGAGATTTGTGTCTCATGTTACTGTCCATCAGAAGGTGAGGACTTAAACAACAAGTGGAGAGGATGACCTGGTCTGTGCAGAGCACTCAGCCTCTTTCTCCAGCCTCTGTGCCATTGCTGAATGGGCTCATGAATAAAGTAGCCATGGTGGCAGGGATGGAGGGTATGCATGGCTCCTTAACATGGAATTCCACTCACTAAAGCTGGCTGGCTACAGCCCCTGCTGAAGGCCCAATATGCCAGCCACAGAGCCTGACATTGAGCCTCCAATATGACAGTATTCCTCGTGGTAATCAACCAGTTAGTGGAAAACTACAACAACCTAATCCAGGCAGGATAACAAATGTCTCAGACCCTCCAGGAATGAAGGTGTGGGTCACAACTCCAGGTAAAAAACCAGGACTTACTTCAGTGCTGGTTGAATGTAGAGGTACAGAGAATGGGTAGTAGAAGAAGGTAGTTATATGTATTAATTATGGACATGAGACCAATTATAGAAATGAGGATTGTGATTGCCATGAAAATGTTTTTCCTATTTTTTAAGAATATGTCTATGAGTTTCTGTATGTGTGTATAGATGTATTAAGCTTTATCTCCTCTATTTCTGCTTTATTGCCTCCCTTATTCCTCTATCATGTAACATAATATTGATAGATTTAATATCAGTACTTAAGTGTTGTCCAAACTACATTATATTATCTAGTATTAGAAGTAAGTGCCACTTGGAAAAAATTTTCTCCTATTCAGGGGAAGTAGCTAGTGTATTTTTGGTTGTACATAGGATAGTGATATCATTTTAGGTAAAATTTTGATATTATTATTGTGTTTATTTGATGATTAATATGATTTGAGACAGGGTTAAGATTGAAGTTGTCAAGGGGCAGACTTGTGATGGTTAGTCTGGACGGTCAACTTGACTGGACTGTGAAACACCTAAGATTATGTGACTTTGCCTGTGTTGCTGAGATGGTTGGTTTATGTGATGGCATATTAAAGGCGAAGTCCTACCCTAATGTAGGCTGCACAGTTCTGACAGGTGCAGAACCTAAATAAAAAAGAAAGCTACATGAATTCATGTGTGGTTCTTCCTGAAGAAAGCTCTGCTTTCTTCTGCGATATCAGCCTTTGCCTTTCAAACTGGCCCTTCACAGTTGTCATTTCGCTGGAGAGTTTCCTGGCCTATCCTTTTTGGACTGGGACTGAACTAGTGGTCACTTCGATTCTGAGATTCCAGCTCTGGGACCACTTGGCCAGCTGCCGGTTTCTCTGAATTTCCACATGTAATTGGAAACTTGGGACTACATTGTTTGGACTGTAAACTGATTTGATAAATTTCCTAATACCCTATACATGTTTTATAAGTTATGTTACTTTAGTGAACCCTGGCCAATACATGCACCACTTGAACTCAGATCTCGACTAAACAACCTGCAAAACCATTTATTTTTGTAATGTCAGAAAAAAATAACAGTCCATTGAACAGTTAAGCAAGGGCACATAGGTATGTAAACAATTATCTTGATTTGTTCAGTGAGACTATGAAAGATATAAATTTTTTAGCTGAATGCTCTAAATTACACATTGTTGTTTTTTTTTTGTTCCTTGCAGACCTGTTGCTTTGTTTAGATTACTTTTTAATATTTTAAGAAATATAAATCTATGGAAGGCTTTTCTTGTACAAATCCCTTCTGTGTTGGTCATTATTACTATTTCTTCTTGTATGAAAATTTCCATATAATACATATATACAGAAGTCAGATGCAAGAATATCCTTGCTTAGTTTTATTGTTAAAAATGCAAATGTACATAAACTGTATGAGCATATGTCTATCTGCATATGAATGTACATGCCTATACATACATATCATTCATGTACCAAGTTATGTACTTGTATTTATTCACCAATTCCTTGTAGAAAGTCTTTCAATGCTGGCCCACTTGTGACCATTAAATTTCTTTTGTTCAGTGTTTGGGATAGACTTGAAATTTCCTTGAAATATTCTATTCCTTCTTGCATAAAATATTCATTCACCAATTAAGAGTCCCACCTATCCCCACAGATGGCCCGTATACCTCTTCCCCATAACCAGCGATGTGGAATTCAATCTGAAAGATCATTTTATTTGGGTTGGCACTATCTTCCTGAACCAGTCCAGCCCTCCATCTCTGGATATATTCTTGCCTTTCTCCTTGTCCCGGACACTTTGCTGCAGAAACAGAGACTGGCTGGCAATGCCTTTGCATCAGCCAGTGTTATTCTGCCTCTTTATTTTTTCTATGGCTCTTTCCTTTCTTTAATATCTATTACTTGTTTTTTTCTACAGGTGTAATTCTGATCTTTCTCCTTCACCATGCAATTCTTTCCAAGAGGAACCCTCTAGTCTCTAAGTAGGCTGAGCTGCACATCTCTCTGCCAAGTCCTCACAATGCCCTGTGCATTCTAACATCATGTCACTCACAGCATGCTATTCAAATAATAATCCAAAGAATTTTCCCCTCCTTAAATTGCAAAAGAGGTATTATGTTTTATCTCTGAAGGGCAAGTAACTGACCAGTGAAAGTGTTCAATAAAGGTGTACTGTCGAAGAAAATAATTAGAGATATAAAAATAGCACCCCAATTGCCAATTTTTTAAAGAAAGAAAAGCTGGTCCAAGATATAATTCTTGGTCAAAACTGCATTGCTTAACACTCTAAAAATACCTCACTGTCATTTGAAGCTACCTGTATTTTGTGGCTTTAATGTAAATATTCAAAACAAAGGCATGTTTACAAAATAACACTAATAATCCAACTCTTAAAAATACCATATATTAATCTGGTGTGGTAGTTGAGGCCTGTAATCCCAGTACTTGGGAAGTTGAGACAAGAGATCACAAGTTTGAGGTTAGTGTCAGCAACTTAGCAAGATTTCCAGAAATCTAGTGAGACCCTGTTTCAAAACAAAATAATAAAAAGTTCTAGGGTATAACTCAGAGGTAGAATGTTCCTGAGTTAAATTCTCAGTATCACACAAACACATGCAAAAACTTACCATATATTAAGTCTATTATCCTCAACCCTGGCTACTACAGGGAATGAGAGTGACCTAAGGAGCTTATTTAATGTACAGAACCAAGGTCCCAAAATAAGGCAAATTTATTGCTATGTTTAAAAAACTCCTTGGGAGTGGCTAAGAAGCATTGGTAAAAACACTAGTAATGCAATCACATTCTTTCAATTTACCTCTTTAATATTTGAGGACATCAATGTCCCGTTTTCCTCCTAATAAATAAAATTTGTCAAGAGAATTGTAAAACAGGCATAGTATTATCTTCATTTTATAAACAGGAACTGAGGAATAACTAGGATAAATAAGTTTCCATGGTCACCTGTATGCTAGTCGGAAGCTCCAAGATTTAAATCCAGGATCAGTAAAATCCAGTGTGCTTATCACACATCACACTGATTCTCAAACCTGTGAGGCAAGTAATTGAACTTTTGAACTCAATCTAAAAACCGAGTCTGCATCTGGGTTCCTTGTAGGATGGAAAAATAGAGAGTCAGAAATCCATGGGCATCAGCAAGCCAAGGCAAGAGCTGATGGATAACTAAATTAGAACAAGCAGACATAAACAAGACCGCCGTGAAGTATCTCCAACGACCGACACAGCAACATTACCGCAACTGTAGACTAGTTTGAGTCCCCAAAGAGTCACCAAGGTACCATTAAACTTCTCTCCATATTTTTCTCTAACTCTGCCCGTTCCCCACTCACTGACCTTTTTTTAAGGACATAAGTTAAAGGAACTAATGTAAAGCTGAACTGAGTTAGAAGCTCAAATCAATCATGACAAAGTCAAGTGGCCAGTAAAGTGTTCTGTGTCTTGGAGGTCAAAGAAGGAAGAAGTCAAGGGCATCCAGAATTCTCAGAAATTCTAAAGATCAAGTCCACCTGATCCACAGGTGAAGGTGACCCGATATCTAGCAACCTCTCTTCACTGTCATGGCACAATGGCCTTTTGATGGTATTTTTAACACCTTCGGTGTCTGCCATGGAGAAATACATGGACCAAAATTTCAAACAGCTGCAGTACAGTGCTATTGGACTATTGTGACTTACTGCATGGAGTGTACTGTAAAGTATATGAATTAAAATATAAACTTTAGCTGGCCATGGTGGTGCATGCTTGTAATCCCAGTACTTGGGAGGCTAAGACAGGAGGATTGCACAGGTTAGGAGCCAGCCTCAGCTACTTAGTGAGGCTCTCAGCAACTTAGGGAGACCCTGTTTCCAAATAAAATATAAAATAGGTCTAAGAGTGTGGTCTGGAGGTATAAAGCCCTTGGGTTCCACCCCTAGTACCACACACACACACACACACACACAAAAAAAAAACTATAAACTTTTAACTATTTTAAGCCACTCTTGCCATGGCCCAAAAGGGCTTGCAAATCACACACAGGCACACATATGAAGAACCCATCACTGAAGAGATTATTTCATTAGTTTGAACACTACCTGGAGCATTTCTCATGCACATAAGTCTTCTTTTACAGGGATACTAGAAATACACTGTGCTACAATTTCTTTGCTATTTTTATTTATTTTCATCAAATAGCTGCATACATTGTAATAAGTTACATACTGCAAAATAGCTTCTCCACTCTAAAATTCTCAGCTGAGAGATAAATGTTTGAGATGTTCATTATCATTATCATCATCATTACCACTATTATTATCGTAGTACTGGGGGTTAAACCCAGGAGCATTCTACCTCTGAGCTACACCTCCAGCCCTATTTCATTTTGAAACAAGTTTCCCACTAAGTTGAGGAAGGCCTTGCTAAGTTGCTGAGGCCGGCCACAAATCTGCCATCCTCCTGTCAAAGTCTCCCAAGTACTGGAGTTACAAGTGTACACCACCATGCCCAGCTGAAATGTTCAGTATTAAATGTTATTATTATTATTAAAGATATTTTTTCAGTCAGTTGACATCATCAGTCTATACAGTATACTAATATATTTGAATCTTTAGAAACTTAAGAAAGTTGAGGATTTAACATTTATACATCATCACACATTTCTTCATCTTTCTTTTCTCCTCTACACAAACTTTCAAAGATTTGTTAACTTGAATATGCTATTGTTATTTAAAAACTATACATTTTTTCACTTTTATGTTTGGTTTCATTTATTTTATTCAGGATTTTCGAGTCTCTGTTAAAGTTATATTTTTCTACATTTTTGTCTCTCCATTTCTAATCCTGACATTCTCTAAATTACATTTATACTTTGATGTGTTCACATTTTTAACAGATATAGTCTGTGTTCTAAATGCAGGTAATCCTTTCAGAGGTTGTCTTTGATAAATTCTACAGTTTGAAATCTAACAAATAACATTATCATTGTTTTGAACTTATCCAATACCATTGTCTTCTGGCTGGATAATGTGATAGGATTAGATTTATTTTTCTCTGGTTAATACTATAGATACTGGCTTCTTCAAATGGAATTTCTTAGCTTTGAACAAAGTAGCTCATATATATATATATATATATATATATATATATATATATATATATTTATATATATATGTGTGTGTGTGTATACATATATATACTATATATATATATATATATATATATAATTATCCAATAGCTGCTTGAAACTCTGCTATTTTTTACTCCAACTTAGAAAAGCCACACCTTTATGTTGTTTCTTTTTTTGCCTTTATTACTCTGTAAATAATATGTTTTTAACTTAATATAAAATAAACTTTTCTTCTTTCAATCAATCCCCATGTTTTCTGACCTGTCTCATACTCTCTGTTTTAGTCATCTGCGGGCACTAATTCAGCTCTTTTCCTGGGTTCTGACTTTATATTTTTCTCTACTTTCTTTTTCCTCTGGGTCCCAGAAATGTTGAAAGGTTTCATCACTTGGTGACCCATAACATCTCTATTCTTTTGCATACTTCTTTTTATACTTTATTCTTTTTATACTTTTTAAAATTTCTTTCAAGGAAATATTGGGAGAAAAGGAATCATATATGTATAAGTTATATACCATTTAGAAATAAAACTAGAGATGTATATAAATGTGTTTTAGATAACAAATCTAAAGAAAAGCAATCTTGGCTTCAGAAAACATACATGTATCCAAAATAGCATAGTATCTGACCTCTATAAATTAAAGTTTACAGGTAAAGGATGATTGTTGCTCATATTTGACTATAAAAATATTCCATTTGAGTGAGTGGCCTTCTAAATAGCATCTTAACATTCAGAACATTATTTGGAGCCACGGCACTTTTTCTGAATCCTACTGGGAACTCTTAGAGTTGTTTTTCCTCTTCTTGGAATATGTAATTCCTTCCATCATGAAAATAATACATGGCAGCTAACACTGAATTTTCATTCCTCCTCTGTTGCCCAATATGCTTAGCATCTTTAGTCAACTTTCTAAAATAGTTCTCCAGATCTTTCCTCAACAATTTTACCTTGTAAAGGATTCTTGGCTCTAAAAAAGCAAACAATAAAAAGGGCAATCAAAATAAAGAAAGTACTCTAGTATGAAGACTTCTGCTAATTAATTACCGGACAAAAGAGTCTGGCTGCCTGCCACTTCTGGGGTGGCAATGGTAACTCTTAAGAAAAACACATCATTGGTCAAGTGTCAGGCTACTAAGCTGGGTTTCAAGCAATTCTCAAATACCCAACAGGAACAGACTATGCATGGCACAGCTTGTGAGGGCTGCTATACCTATTTGCACTTTTTCATAGAAACTCACATGGGAATCAAACAACGTCAACGGAGAGCTCCAACTGGTAGTGAAGGGGAGAGCCAGGCATGGAAAACGGAGAGATGGAACTGATTCTAAAGAAATCAAGGACCCTGAAATACAAATCTGAAGGTAGATAGACCTGAGTTGACTTTCTCGAATGGTCACCTACTCATTTTTTGACCTTGAAACTTGTAGATGGGGGCTAAATGAGATAGTCCATGCTAAGTGCTTGAAACAGAGCCAGGCCAATTCAGGATCCATAAGGGTCCTGGGTTTTCAGGGACCAGCTCCCTACATAGAATGAGGGCCGGATTAAGTAGGTAAAGAAAAAGATGTCTGTCCTTGGTGTGGTCTTTAATGCTTAAAATTATGATGAACTACAGAACCATCAATAATATCATGTTTCTATTACCAAATGTGAGATAAGTTCGTATGGCAGAGAATTTAAGAGAATGAATTGAAGACAATTTGAAAAAGTTGAGAAGCTTGGCAAGGCTTTAGAGAAGAGTCTGGACATGTCAAATTACAAAAGCAATGGACTAATAAAGGTGGGTAAGAGGGAAATTGTGTCCTCTATAAAGGAAATATTTGCTGGATGGATGTGCAATCTAATTATTCTGGAGACAAAACAAATGGTTCTGAGGTCTGGGGAAAAAACTTTGAATAATTAAGGCTAGATAAACAGGGAGGCTGAGGTAGGAAGATTACAGGGTAAGACCAGCCTCAGCAACTTTTCAAGATTCTTAGTGACCTAGAAAGACCCTGTTTCAAACAAAAATTAAAAAGGCGTGGTGGCGCACGCTTGTAATCCCAGCATTTGGGAGGCTGAGACCTGGAGGATCGCGGTTCGTGGACAGTCTCAGCTACTTAGTGAGGTCCTCTGCAACTCAGTGAGACCCTGTTTCAAAATAAAGAATAAGCCGGGCGTGGTGGCGCACGCTTATAATCCCTGCGCTTGGGAGGCAGAGGCAGGAGGTTCGAGGCCAGCCGCGCTGGCTTAAGAGACCCTGTTTCAAAAATACAGAAAATAGGTCTGGGAGTGTAGCCCAGAGGTAGAAGGGATTCCAGGAACCCCAGTACCACCAATAAATAAATAAATAAATAAATAAATAAATAAATATAAAATAAAGAATAAAAAATTGGGCAAGGGGTGTAGCTCGGGAGTCAAATGCCTCTGGGTTCCATCCCCAGACCCACAAAAAGAAAAAAAAAAAAAAGGTCTGGTTATATCTCAGTGGCAGAATGCCCCTGAGCTCAATTTCCTAGTAGTACACCACACACAAACACACACACACACACACAAAAACACACACACACACACACACACAAAATTAGCAAGTATGAAAATAAAGATGTAAGTGAAGTGCCTGAAGTGCCATGGGACTAGAGAAGATGAGTCAGTTGCTCAGTTTGGGGGATTCCTAGATAACCTCATATAAATGATGGTATTTGAGTTGGATGAATAGGAAAAAAAAAAGACTTAGATAGAAGAGGGAAATTACCATTATAAAAGCAACAGCCTATAAAAAGATATACTATGACTATGTCAGTAAACATTTAAAATTGAGTTATGAATGGAGACTAGTATGTGTAGAAGGGATAAGCAATGGCCAGATCAATGGGATCGTGTTCCTGAAATGTCCCGTGTGCTTTGCTAATACCCTTGGACTTATATCTTTTGATAAATATTAAGATATAAGAACCATTCAGCTCAAAAGTACATAAAAGTATATTTGTATTCTACAAAAACAATTTGAACCAGAATATGAGGTAAGAAGGTCAATTTAGAGCCAAGAAGACAATTTGGGAAATTGGAAGGCTGCAACAATACCCCTGTTGGAAAATACAGGGCATAATTCAAAGAGTAGCAACTGAAAATTGAAGTAGAGTTTTGGGGAGAGTTTTAGGAAATGGGCTTTTTTGGAGGGTACTGGTGATTGAACTTAGAAATATTCTACCTCAGAGCTGCCTCTTGGTCTTTTTTTTTTTTTTCTTTTCTTTTTTTGTGGGTCTGGGGATGGAACCCAGGGGCATTTGACCTCCAAGCTACACCCCTTGCCCTATTTTTTATTCTTTAGTTTGAAACTGAGTCTCACTGAGTTGCAGAGGGCCTAAGTAGCTGAGGCTGTCTGCGAACCGCGATCCTCCAGGTCTCAGCCTCCCGAATGCTAGGATTACAAGCGTGCGCCACCACAACCGGCTTCTTTTTTCTATTTTTATTTTCAAGCAAATTCTCACTAAGTTGCTGAGTGTCTTGCTAAATTGCTGAGGCTTGCCTTAAACCTGCAATTCTCCTGTCTCAGCCTCTTAAGTTCAGGCCTAATGAGACCAGCTTTTAAGTCAAAATTCTTTGAAGTCCTGAGAAAGACTTATTCTTCTCATTTGGGTAACTAAAAGGACAAAGACAACACTGAACCATCATAAGAATCATAAAGAATGGCAGATTTCAGAAAAGTATGTGCACAAGGTAATTAATGAGCTCATAGAGGAAACATACTAAATTGTAGGTGCTAAGAGCAGGTGTTATGAGAAATAGAATGGATATGTAGGAGATTAGCAGGAAGGCTCAGGCGTTTTAGTGTGTTCTCAGGGTCGACACTGTCAGTTTCAAGTATCCTTGTTGTCCCTGAAAACAAAGTAGTGCATCATATATAACAAGTCTCTGAGTAGCATTGGAAAAGAGAGAGCCACAAAGAAATTCCTAAGGAAGCACTGATGTCTTTGGGATGGCAGATAAGAAAGATTTGACAAATGAAGCTGTGAGCTGAGAGGTAAAGAAAAAGAAGGGGATGGGGCACTAGTATCTAAGGGGGTGGAGGTCTGGAAGACAGGAGTAATTATATAGGCTAATTTCTGTGTAACTTTTGAAGGATCCACTGAAAGCAGATTCTGTTCACTTCTCTGAATGCCCAGTTTTAACAACCATCAGCTTGCGGGGACCACATTCTACATATCAGGTACCACGGCGAAGCCTAGGATTAGGGACAAGATGAAGTTCTGGTCTCCATGACTGTGCAATTCAGTGGAGAAGATAAGAGGTGTGTAATTA
Organism: Muscardinus avellanarius; assembly: GCF_963383645.1. Classification (NCBI taxonomy): domain Eukaryota; kingdom Metazoa; phylum Chordata; class Mammalia; order Rodentia; family Gliridae; genus Muscardinus; species Muscardinus avellanarius. The sequence continues at coordinate 18,961,540 of NC_137804.1, read as the reverse complement.
CCACACAACCCAGCATCATGATAATTACTGTGACAAAGGACCATACTTAGAAACACAAGAGAAGAACTAATACACTTTGTTGGGGACAGGTCACATAGGGCTCTACAACGGGAGAAACATTTTAAGTTAAGAGCAAAGTGTTTTTCTCCTTAAGCCTTCTCAGTAGTTTTAATTTAGTTCTTTTAAGATTTCATTTCATAACTGAATGGAAAATTGCTGATGAATTACAATTACTGGTTTCCTTCAAAATCTTATCTTTACTTAAAAATTCATATTTTATGATTTAATTTTTAGAATGTATAGTGTCAATGCCCAAAGATAAGGGTTTCCTGATTTAATTGAAGAATCTATGAATAATTTAGCTATGTTTCCAAGAACAATGAGCATTTATCAAACAGTGCAAAACCTTACACAGATAATTAGTTAAACATATTTAAAGATATTACAGAAAGAACTCAATAAATGAGAGATAGATCATATTTATGGATGGATTCAAAATTATAGAGTCCCCTTGTTCTCTTCAGTTGAACTAAGAGTTAATACAGGGTAAATCAAATAGCAGTGAGGTTTTTTTATGGGCCTTGAAAGAATAATTCTAAAATTTACATGGTAGAAGAAATTATCAAGAATAGCAAAAACACCCTTAAAGAATGAGAACAGGGAGATGAAAACTCTAGCACATTTCAAGCCTTGGTATAAATCTCTAGATTGAGACAGTGGTACTAACCCTGAGGAAAAAAAATAGATCCATGAAAAGACATAAAGCCCGTAAGCAGACCCACTCTCAAAATGTAATAAGATCATTCATTCCCGTATGCAATCAGTGTGTATTGCCAAGCACTGATTGTGTGCTAGACATTTTTCTAGGTGCTGGGATTCCAGGTAAACAAAAGACAAAAACACCTTTCCTTATACGGTTTGTGCTACAGTGGGATAATAGAAAATAAAATAAACAAGGCAATCATATGCAATTTTGAATTTTCATAGGAATAAGGGAATTTTCATAGAAATATAGAGGAAGGATTGAAAAAATTTTAATGAAGCATCGACTTTTTGGTATAAATGCACATGTATTACCTCACTAAATAAGTCACTTTAGAAAAAAATCCTGAAGGAGATCAGGGAGGGGTCATGCTGGACCTGAGGGAAGAGCACTTTAGAATGAGGGGAGGCAGGTGTAAAGATGCAGAAGTGAAGCCAGGCAAGGTACACATGCCTATGATCATAGTACCTGGGAGACTAAGACAGGAGGATTGCAGGTTCAAAGCCAGCCTTGGAAAGTCAGTGAGACCCAACTGGGCTGTGATGTAGTTCTGGAGTAGAATGCCCCTATGTTCAGTCTCAAATGCCACACACACACACACACACACACACACACACACGCGCACATGCACACACACCCTGAAGTCAGGAGGTACCTAAGGCCCACAAATCACTTATTCAGTGAAATTATAACACAATCAAAATTAAAAGTCAGGGCAACTTTTTATCCTTACAGAAAACAGTAAGATGAAATTTAAAGCTCATGCTATATATATAAATCAATTTCTAGGAGATTATCTGCTTAAATGTAAAAGGACAAACTCTTTTAGAAGATGAGAAAATATTTTAATGGCCTAGAGGTAGAAAACATTTTTCACATAAGACAAAAAGATATAAAATAGCTCAAATAGCTATATGTGTAAGAATATTTGCTTATCAAAAACTACTGTAAAGAGAACAAAGACAAGTCTTCAAAAAGACAAAGGATTAATACCTTTCAGATACAACAAATGCCAAGAATTCAGGATGAAAAAAACAATAATCTAAGAAAAGATAGACATTTTATAGAAAATAAAAAGTTTATGCCAATAAACATAAGAAAAATTGGTCAATCTTGTTAATAAGCAGGGAAATTATAATAAAATCAGAATTATTTTAGGATTCTATTTTTCATTCAACAGGTTGACATAAAGTTTTAAAAATGTACAATAATAGTAACAACCACTGGTGGATATACAGAAGAAAAGGAAATATTTATACATACAGAGAGTGTACCACTTTTTGATAATTTTTATTCAAGGTAAGAGTAATATAAAAAAGTGTAATTCCACTCCTAGGTAATAGACCCTAGAGAAACCTTGCCCAATAGGACTGGGTAGGGCAAGAGTATTATTAAAAGGTTTTTGTTTTGTTTTGATTTTTGTTTTTGTTTTTGTTTTGGTACTGGGGTTTGAACCCAGAATCATTCTACAACTAAGAATAGTTGCTTTTGTCTCAGCAAAAACATGGGTCCAGATATCCATCTGAAATAGAACAGGCCTACATCCTATTGTCTATACATACAATAAATCAACTATGCAATAGGATAGGAAATGAAGAACAGCAAAATGTGTAAACACAGATAAATTTCAGACACAGAGTAATGGGTATAAAAATAAGAGAACACTATATATGATATTTCAGTCAATGCCAAAAAATCCACCAGCTACCCAATCCTTTACTTAAGGGTATATATTTAGGCACTTTTTAAAACAATAAAGGAAAACATGAAAATAATAAGTAAAACCTTTTGTATTTTGATTATCTCAGCCAGGAAGGCAAAGGGATATGGTCAATAGGAACCACAAGTTATTTTAAAAGTTTAAGAACTCAGAAGGCCAAGGGGCTTAGTTTTCTCTCATATATGGAAGCGAAGGAGAAAATAGGAAATAAAAGAAATTTCAGATGGATGAAGAGAGAAACCAGTGGAATAGTAGAAAAGGACTGAGGGAGAGAGTTGGGAAGGGGGATGAATACTGAGAAAGGAAACAGTTCAAATAATGTCATGTCCATACATGAAGGTATCACTCCCAATCTCACTAACAAGTATGAGGTGGGGGAAAGTGGGAAGGAATCTGGAGGAAACCAAACTCATGTGTGCACGTATGCCTATAACACTTTACATCTCATTACCTCATATAAGTAGAGTGTGCCAGTAAAATTGTATACTAAAAGCAGGTTTTTAAGATTTAGTATCATAAAAAGTAAAACATGGATTAGAAATGACAAACAAAATTAAAGTCCACACTCAATTTCTTAAGCTGGGTAGGAGGTACAGAATCTGTACATTATGTGCTACAATTTCCATATATAGCATGTATCTTTGTAGACATGGAACATCACATTTTAAAAAGACAAGAGAAAGTTAGTAAGTTTATGATGAACCTCTGTACATGCACCTTGAAGAACACAAAATCATTATATTCTTTTTTATCTTTAAGTTTTCGTGATTTATTTTTATCACAAGGGATCTCTAAAAGAGTCTCAAAGTACCAATGATTTAAGATAGTTAAATTAAGTTAAAGTCATGATCATTCCTAATTTTTAAAAATTTTAATATATTTTTATCAGTATACTGTATCTCACATCATAATGTAGTTCAGAGTGATAGTGACCTGCATGCACACAAAACTTGGTGAGCCTCCTCCCCTCCTCCGTCCTCACTCCCTCCTCTTCCCAAACATGCTGTTGAGATTGGCTTTGATAATTTTACATACGTACATAATATCAAAGAAAGTGTTTCCCTCATTAATATTTATGGGTTTTTATTTTTGTTTTGTTTTTGTTGTGTGTGTGTGTGTGTGTGTGTGGTACTGGGAATGGAACCTAGGAGCCTTTTACCTCCAAGATATACCCTCTAGCCCTTTTTTACTCTTTATTTTGAAACAGGGTCTCACTAAGTAGCTGAGGCTGTCCTCAAAACTCTATACTCCCATTTTAGCCTTCCAAGTACTGGGATTACAAGCATGTGCCATTGTACCCAGCTTCCTGTTTTTTTTTTTTTTTTTTCCTTTTACTCATCCTTTCTTATGTAGCAGTAAGATCTGAGTGAGGAATAGAAAAGATGTAATAATAAAGGAGGGCTTGTTCAACCTTGGCCCCACCAAGTTTGAATGGTTAGTTATATCTCATCAAGTAGAAAACCAGCCTAAAAATACTGAAAATAGTTTCAAACCTACTGCATTTAAAAAAAAATAGAATAATCATTATAAATATCCATAGAAATTTTATCACCTGTTAGACATGGTAACTCAGAAAAATGAGTATAAAAAGTCTCATGATGTTTTATTCATTCTCTTTGAATTATTATAAAATGAAAAATATATTTCTCTTCTTTATTTTTCCTAAAAATGACCCTTTTCCTCTTTAATAAACAAAACTCTAACAATGTTCTCTTTTGCCTAAGAAAAAAGAAAAGAAGAGTCTATTTGTTCCTCTATTACTTAAATAGCTCCTAGGAGAGAAAAATCACTGAATAGTTAGTATGATCGAACAAAGCTAAAGGGAAATTCAACAAGCTTTCAAAATTATTATTCACCAAGACTTACCTGTAATAAGCTGATCGCCTGACTAAATGCTCTAACGCTTTTAAGTTTTAAAAGCCAACTATACTAAGTACAGCATGAACATAAATTGCTCTACAAGTACTCATAAACACTGTCCTCACATGAAGAAAACACAACTGATTTGGTATAAACCAACACTTAGGGTCAGATCCTGAACCTTCACTTCCTAGGAGCTGTCTTTCCTGTGCAATCCCAAATGCATCACACATTCTGTCTACAAGTGTCTGAGGAGTTCTACCTCGTCCCCCCTTTTAATACTTACATTGGTGCATTGTAATTATACATCATAATGAGGTTCATTCAGATAGATAGTAAAGTACCTGCACACAACACTTAATGATTCCCTCTTGTACCCACCTTGCTCTCTCCTCGTCCCCTTCCTTATATGTTGTTGAGATTGGTACAGATAATTTTGTACATTCACATAACTGTTGCCTTCATCAAGTCTCCTTTCCCTCTACTTTCTCTCTTAAACCTCTCTCATCACTCCACTGGAGAATCTCCCCCTACCTCCTTTAATCAAAGTTTTTTTTTTTTTTTTTTTTTTTTTTTTGGTGGTACTGGGGTTCCTGGAAACCCTTCTACCTCCGGGCTACACTCCCAGACCTATTTTTATACTCTTTTATTTGGAAACAGGGTCTCTTAAGCCAGCGAGCCTGGCTTCAAACCAGCGATCCTCCTGTCTCTGTGGATTACAAGCGTGTGCCACCACGCCCGGTGCTAATCAAAGTATATTTTGATACTCATTTCTTTTCAAGCTTCTACATGTGTGTGAAAACATGCAGCCATTTACTTATTGAGACTGGTTGATCTTTTAGCCTGATGTTCTTTAGTTCTATCCATGTTCCTGCAAATGACATAATTTGATGATTGAGTCACAAAACTATGCTATATACATGTAATGGAATTTTACCATTTTTCCCCCTGTTTTTTAACCTCAGTCACAATAGTCTTTTCTGTTCATAATTCATTCTTCAGTATCTAGCCTAGAAACCTTGGTCTTTCAAACAAATGGCACCTTCTTATTCCACTATATTTCCATCTTATTTACTCTTAAAAGTTCCCAGCACAAGCTGGGTATGCAGGTGCAAGCTTGTAATCTCATTACTCGGGAGACTGAGACAGGAGGATCTGGGTTCACAGCCAGCCTCAGCTACTTAGTGAGGCCCTCTGCAACATAATGAGACTCTGTTTCAAAAATAAAGAATAAAATTGGGGGGCTGGGGTTGTAGTTTGAAGGTAGAAAATACCTGGGCTCAATCCCCAGCACCACACACACACACAAAAATTTCTCAGCAGAAATCAACCAAACAGCTGAATAAAATTTTAGCTCTTTTGATTATTCTTTATTTTTACCAGCTGCTGCTCAAGCCTGATATTGCTTCAAGTATCAACTTCTATTACCAATGATGAGATAACAGATAAATTAATTTGTTTCTTTAAGCCTAATGATTAATACATGAGCTAGCAACACATGACATGTAGGTACGTCGTAGGAATTATGTGAGATTATATCTGCAAAGGGCTTAATTATTAAGGTTTCTGGCACATTAGAATTTCTCATAATTATCACTTACGGTCATTAGGAGTTTGTTTGACTTATCTAAGCAAATTAAGCTCCCGTGTAGATTTTCTTTTTGGTGTTCATGTCTCGGTCATCATTCTCAATACTGTAATCCCAAACAACCGGCCAAACAATTTAGGATGGAAGATTTATTTGCTCATTGGGGGGTCTAGAAAGCTCAAGAAATGGAGAGAGGGAGAGAGCATGACTCTCCTCTGACATCATGGAGACCAGAAGCAAGAGAGAAGCAAGCCAGGGGACTCAAAGACACAAGCACAGTCCCTAAGGTCACACCCCAAGGGACCCACCTTCTCTAGCTAACCTTGATTTGTTTAGGTTACACCCAGAAAATCCACAGATGGGATTACAACCCTCAGGACTTAATTACAATAACTCTGAATAGTAATACATGAGCTCTTCAGGGAACATTCTGTAGCTAACTATAACACACACACACTTAACCGCTTTTTGGTAAACTTCTTTGCAAGATCCTACTCCTCTGACCAGCGCTTAAATGACACTGTTCTCTACTATGCAATCTGTATTCCAGTCTGATGATGTATTTAGCTATTATGATTTAATGTCCTTGTAAAAGTATACTTTTTTTTCTAAATTATAAAAAAACACCAAGAGAAACAAGTTAATGATTGCCACAGATGGCAACATAGTGATGTCTTGGATTATCCTCTTCTAATTATGTTGTCTATGATAGGATTTATATATTCTTATGGAGACTTCCCTCCTCAGTTGTCTCATATTCATGGCAAAAAATAAAAACAATGACAACATTATGTGTCATTTTCTACACTTTGTAAAAGAAAACTTACTTGAAGAAAAAAAAAGAACTATCTGCAGAAAAGCTTTGGTTTTGCTCAAACTCCTTTTCTTAAATCAAATCTTTTAGATGTGAAGGAAATGGCAACTTCTATTTTAGGATTTCAAATCCCAGCAACAGGTACCTTTCAAGAATAAAACCTATTCCATTTTCCTCTAAGTAGAAAGCAGTTAGAATCTGTCAATCACAGTATAAAACTTCCACAAGGGAAAAGTGTTCTAGAACATAAAGCCCCGCATTGATCTAAATCAAATGAAAAATTGAATCTCTTAGGTGGACCCTTTTCTTTAGGTGCTCAATTTTTCGCTGGCTAAGGGGCAATGGAGGACAAAAGGGGCTTTCACAGGCTGCTCCTGACCAAATGTGAATAATCATGCCTTGTAGAACCTTGGAGTGTCCCTGCGCATCCTTAGCCACCAAGGTCACCGATGCTTTTACCCCGGTCCTGTGAAGCATCCTTTGCTTCCACTGGTTCCCTTATTCCAGTCATTTCTAAACAGTCTTGCTTGATAGCTTGTTCCAACTCCTTGTTTGCAAGAGATTCTGGTTATCTGTCTTTAAGGGAACACCTGTTGGTTAGTGGTAGAGGTGTGGAGACTCAACATGCTCTTTCTCTTCTGCCTCTTCCTTTATTGTCCCCAACGCCAATTTCATCTCCTCATTTTCCAGATAAATTATTTTTTATTTTTTTATTTAATCACCTTTTGGATCATCTCAACTTTAGGCCAAAACATTCAAACGAGTTTCTGAAATGTAAATGACTCATGTTCCATTCTTTGTGGGCAAAGTTTCATGACTAATATTTTTCTCTGTGAGTTTAACTGAAAAAGACATGGTTGGGCAGAGACAAGTAAACAAGACAGAGCCTTATTTCATTTCTTGCCTTCAGTATTGGTAGTAAATCATTATTGAGAGTAAATCTTTCTTTTTTTCTTCTTCTTTTTTTTTTTTTTTGCAGTACTAGAGATTGAACTCAGGGGTATTCTACCTCCGAGCTACATCTCCAACCCTATATTTTTATTTTTTATTTATAAACAGGGTATCACTTGTACCAGTATTGGGAATGCCCTAGGAAGATTTGGGAAAGCTCTGATTATTAATATATTTCAAAATAAAATAATTGATATATTTCAAAATAGTTGTGTCAAAATGGCAGCAGACATGGGTAAAGAAAGGACTAATAGTTGCCTAAAAGCAGGCAACTATTCCAATGTAAATTAACCTAGCTAAAAGCAATTAACCAGTCCATAGGAGAGGAGAATTAGGCCTTTATCTAAAGACAGATCTTAGGAGAGAACTAGGCCTTTCTCTGTCTAAAGACAGATCTACATGATAAGCCCACTAAGATGGTAGGAGGGGTCGACATTCATGAAAGGAGACACCTCCCCACACCTTGCTGGGGGATGTACCTTACAGGGAAGTTCACTAAGTCCGAATTACATAAACAAGATGGAGGTCATGGGTATAAAAGTCTGGTCCACGTGAGATCCCTTTGGTGTATTCATTTCGAGTCACCCCCCCATGCCATTTTGGCATGGAGCTGTATTTCTGTCTCCTGTATTTCTATTTTTTCCTCTTTTTCTGTTTTTCTGTTTCTTTGGGGAGTTTTTGGGAAATAATTCCCAGGGGTCTAACAAAGATCCCTGGGGATAGTTTCCCAAACCTTAACATCACTGAGTTGTGGAGGGCCTCACTATGTAGAGGAGGCTGGCTATAAACCTGTGATTCTCCTGTCTCAGACTCCCAAATACTGAGATTACAACCATGCATCACCACTCCCAGTTGTAAATTTTTCTTTTTAAACACAACTTCACACACACACACACACACACACACACACACACACACAAATGCATTTTTAAAGATATGAAGAGATCTTAGATATATTCCTAGGCTCCTCAGTATATATTACAGATTCTGTTTAAAAACACAATGGACAAAAAAATAAAAAGAAAATATAATCTAAAATTATTTTTTGTGGTACTGATGACTGAAGTCAAATACACCCCTGGCACTTTCTTTGAAATTATATTTCATGAAAAGATAGAAGCCCAAAGAAAAGTCCATTTGCTGAGGACCTCACCTAATGGCTGAGATGGGCCTCAAACCTGCAATTCTCCCAGCCCTAGCCTCCTAAGGACTGGGATTCCGGGCATGAACCACCATGCCTGATTGGGGCTTGGGCCAGAGCAGAGGCTTCCTGAGGGGTTTATCCCAGTGTCAAGGCCCAGCCCTCACTGCTGCTTTCTGCCTATGCCCTGGCTTCCCAGAGCACAGCTCCATGTGGAGGGAAGTGGACATAACACAGGTAAAACAGTGAGTCTTCAAGGAGAAGGCAGACAGATTTTTTTTTTTTTTTTTTTCCGGAGTTGCTGACCCAGAAAACCCCAGGAACAGAAAACAAGAAACAATTCCAGCAGATAGGGTGTTTGCAAGTTTCTCTCGTATCAGTTAAAAGCATGGAGGTTTCTATGTAATACCTCACCATTTGTACAACCAAGACCATTCACAGTTACGTGTGGTGTGCCTCTGTCCTCCAGGCTCCCATGGCTGCAGCATTTTCATAAAAATATGCAATGAGACTAGGAATGGAACTAGCTAACACACAAAGTCTGCATGTACACATTTACTTTAAAACAACCCCAGCTTAGCTCTGGTTTCCAGAAGCACAGCTCTGACCCAAAGATGACACAGTCCAAGTGATTTTCCTGATGTGCCCTGAGGAAGGACCTGGATGCTTAAGAGGCAAGAGACCGGCCAGTGGTGGTGACCTCAGGCCCAGGCTATGGAGCCTGGCTTCAGGCCAAGCCCACTGGGTTGCCTGGGGTGTAGACTTCCCTGTTTGTCAGGGCAGGCAAGATAGGAAAGGCAGCTAGGTTTGTAGATTCCCACCTCTGTCAATTGTTGTTAAGTTTCTCCCAGGGACATCTAAAATTTCTAGAGACTTCGGGCTCCCTGCTTGTTTGAGAAATTTGCTCCAGGAGCCAACATCAGTTTTTAAGAGTCAAAAGTCAATGGTGTTGGAATCAAAAGCGCATCAAAGCTGAGGAGTACACACAGAAAGAAACAGTGAAGGGGATTGCCGGCACCTGCCTGGATGACTCACAGTTGATTCTATAATAACTGGGAGTTTTTCTTTTTTCTTTCGGGGGTAGCATTACTGAGGATTGAATCCAGGGTCATTCAACCACTGGGCTATACCTATTTTATTTTGAAACAGGGTCTTACTAAGTTTCTGAAGGCCTCACTAAATTGCTGAGGCTGGCGGTGAGGCTGCAACCCTTCCCTTTCAGTCTTCCTAGTACTGGGTGTCCAGGCTTGTGGAATTTTAAAGTTGATGGACAGTCTTATATGAATAAGAACTGGAGAAAAATATAACCTAATTCTATTTCTTCCACCTTGCTTTACACCCAAGAAATTAGAGTTAAAAATTTCAATCAGTTGAATCCTCTATTTATTAATAATGTCCACATCTTTGGGAGATGATCCATAAAAGGAAGTTGAATATAAACCTATAATCTAGGATACACGGATTTATTATAATTAACTACTAAGCCATAGTGATAATTATATAAACAGTTTAAAAAATACATGGTCATGTATAGATACCTATGTATGATATAATCAAAAAGTATAATATTAAGTGGTTCATTTGCTGCCACAGGTAAAACCAACAGTTAAATGTTCTAACTTTTCATAATGAGACTTACATTGTAAAAATTGTGGTAATACTTTCCGAACAAGTCTTTAAAAAATATATTTGTCTTAGACACAGTGGTTCATTCCTATAATCCTAGTACTTGGAAGGCTGAGAAAGGAGGATCACAGGTTCAAGGCCAGCCTCAGCAACTTAGTGAGACCCTGTTTCATAACAAAAATAAATAAAATATGAATGAAGATATAGACCATAAGTAGAATACCTCTGGGTTCCATCTCCAGTACAATAATAAAAAAAAAAAGAATAGGAAAGAAAAAGAAGAAAGGATTTAATTTGTCTTAACTAGTATTTCTTCCAGGAATGAGAATAGAGCACATCTATACCCTTGGTTACTTGTTTTAGGCATTATAAATTCTTGCGTGGTCCATCCTGACAGGGCCTCTTAGCACAGTGACTTTCACCTTTATTCAGTTATATGCTTTATCCTCTCAGCCCTACTTATCATGTATTAAATAGGAAAACAAGATATTTACCTACATAAGCATACTGGCTACCAGACCATCTCATCTGAAGTTCACTAACACTCAGTTTCCAATTCTTTCATTTTTTATTCTACCCTGGACCCTGTATTCAATGTGAACACTCCCCTTACTCTAGAAATGCACTCTTCTCAGCTGAACCACATCTCACCAACATGATTTTGTTTTGCCCATTTAAGCAGATCATTCTTATAAACCAATACAATTATATAATTGGCTAGCTGGGTAAAAATCATTTTAATAAAATCTTTTACTTTAACTTTGCCAAACTTAGATACACTCATTTGTTAAAGAAGTCAACTAAAAGGTATTTGAATCCACTTTTTAAAATTTATGAGTGCTCAATTATCTGTAATTATTTTACCAAAAAGCATTTTTCTTTTACTGGTTGGAACTTCTCATATTTTGCAAGTTCTTCATTATGGATACTTGGCTCTGAGTGTTTGACAAGTCTCCCTCCCTTCTCAGAGGCCTTTTGCATTTTCCTGAGATGATTTGTTTGTCGCTGACCATCTCATTTACACTTACACAGCTTCCGAAATGACCCCACCACAAGGAAAATATTTTGTCACTTCCTGTGGCATTGCTTACCTTAGTTGGTGCAGGAAGTTATCTGGTCACAGCGGTGTTTGCTCAGGCCTTCCCCCGCATTGCTGAGAGACTTTTACAGCCAGGTCTCAGCCAGCTAGTGACCCATCAAATTGTTCCCAGCATCCAGGGGCCTCTGCAATGAGGCAGTAGGATGTATTCCCCAGGAAGGAAGCCTGTGGTGCTCAACCAAACGGCAGAGATTCTGGACGAGCCCCAATGGTTAGAAACAGATTTTAGTGAAGCCATTAAAAAAAAAAAACCTCATGAACTCTAGTTGAAGAAGGGGACACCATAGATGAACAAATAAGGGAACCTAAGTGAAGGGATGGAAAGGGAGAAGAGGGGAATTCACTAATGTACATGATGTACATTCAAAAATATATTAAAGTCAATCACCAAGCCAAACATGAAATGGAGGGAGGGGGAGGGAATGGAGAAGGAATTGGGGACGGGCTAAATGAGTGATGTGGGCATGCATGTCTCCACCATCTTGTACCTCATTAAGATGTGTAACTACAATGCACCCATAAAAATTTTTAAAAATCATGACACTTCTAAGCAGATAACTAAGTCTTGACATTAATAAAATTGTCGAGAGTTCTAAGACTTAAAGAAAGTAACTAAGCAAAGCAATTTACTTCTTAGCAGAAAAATGCAAGAACCCAAAGTGATTTTATTTTTTGTGGTACTGGAGATGGAACCCAGGGGGATTCTATCTCCAAGCTATACCCCCAGCCCTATTTTTTATTCTTCATTTTAAAACAGGGTCACACTGAGTTGAAGTGGGCCTCACTAAGTAGCTGAGGCTGTCTGCTAACAGCGATCCTCCTGTCTCAGCCTCCCGAATGCTGGGATTACAAGTGTGTGCCACAACTGGCTCCAAAGTGATTTATTTATTTATTTATTTATTTATTTATTTATTTATTTTTGCAGTACTGGGGATGGAACCCAGGGGCATTCTACCTCTGTGCTACATCTTCAGCTCTATTTTTTATTCTTTGTTTTGAAACAGGATCTCATTGAGTTGCAGAGGGCCTCACTAAGTAGCTGAGGCTGTCCACAAACCATGATCTTCCTGATTTAGCCTCCCAAATGCTGGGATTACAACCATGCACCACCATGCCTTGTCTCAAAGTGATTTTCAAACAGCAGAAATAATAATAAAGGTATTTTGGAAAAGCAAAACAAAACTACCTTTAGACATAAACTCTCTAGACCAAGAAAGACAATGTCACTAGGCATGAAGACCTTAAGAGTGATCTTTTCTAAGTATCAATGTGCATTGTACTTCAATTCCAATCCTTCATTTTGTGATGGTGTTCTAATACTCATAAAAATTGAGTCTCTTCTAATCATGAAAATTGAGTCTCTAGCATAGGTATCAATGAAAATTTACCATGCAAAGCAATTTTTATTTTTTTTATCATAAGAACTAGCAATTTAACAGTGTTGAAATATAATGAGCATTTAGATACAAAAGTTAACACTAGAAAAACCTCAGCAAAAATGGGCAGGTGAATTTAGATATTTTTTTAAAGGAAGAAATACAAATGGTCAATAAATATTTGGAAAAATGCTCAACATAATTAGCAATCAGAGAAATGCAAATCCAAGCTATACTAAGATTTTATTTGAACCCAGTTAGAATAACAATCATTAAGAATACAAATAATAATAATAATAATAATAATAATAGTTAATAATAATAATAATAATAATAATAATTAATAAATGCTGGTGAGGATATGGAGAAATAGAGACCTTATACACTGTTCATAGGATTGCAACTCAGCACAACCACTATGATGATTGCTGAGAGGTTCCACAGAAGACTGGGACAGCTATACCACTTCCGGGTATCTTTCCAAAAGAATTGAAATCAGAATATTTTAGTGATTTGTACATAGCCACATGTATAGCATCACAATTCACAATAGTCAAACTATAGAACTAGCCCAGAAGTCTGTCAACAGATGAATGGATACAAATGTGGTCTATACACATGTTAAAATTCTACTCAGTCACAAAGAACAACAGAACTGCATTACTTTCAGAAAAATAGATGAAATGCAAGACTAGTATGCTAAGTGAGATTAGCCTGTCTCAGAAAGTGGAGAGTCATAGTTATTTTTTTCAGATGTGAAAGATAGAATCTGAGAACCAAAATAACTTCAGATAAATAAGGAAGGAGACCAATAGAATCATGTAAAGGGTCTTGAGAAAGGAAGTAGGGAAGGGAAAGAGAAAACGTAATGAAGAAAACTGTCCAAATGTACATTCTTGATTATATTAATACCAATTTTAATATTATGAGTAGAGAGGGAGAGGAATTGGGTGGAATCTGTTGGGAAACACACTGGGCACATGTGCATGTATGTTTCTATCACAGTAGATTTTAAGAGTGTATGATTACAATGTACCAATAAAAGTATAGTAAGAGCTGGGCCTGTCAGTAAATGTTCCTAATCCCAGTGCTTAGGAAGCTGAGACAGGAGGATTGCAAGTTCAAGAACTGCCTCAGAATATAAAGACTCTCAGCAATGTAGCAAGACTTTATTTCAAAACAAAACAAAAAATAATAATAATAAAAGCTGGAAGTACAGCTCAGAGGTAGAATGCCGTTAGGTTCAATTCCCAGTACAAAAGCATTTTTATATATCCATCCTTAAAAAAAAACCCACTTCTGTACTTAAGCTATGAAACATAGCATCGAAGGCAGAGGGTGCATTTGTGGGCACTTGTGTTGTATCATGCAAAGGTCAATAAAGCTCTCAGCAAACGGCTAAAAACAAAACAAAACAAAAAGTTGGGACAAGTGCTTTCCCCACCAAATTTTAAATGAAACAAGACAATACAGGAAAGTTATCTAAAGTAGCTCTGAATTTCAGTTGTCGCATCAGCAGGCGAGGAAGACGATAATTTGAGCTGGAACTGTTTAATGCCAAGCATGTCAGTAGTTTCATAATGCAATAATAAAATTAAGAGGATAAATGCATATCCTTCACATAGCCCATGAATGTATGGTGTAGTCAGGACATAAATCTTTCATTTGTCAAATATCTCTTCTCGTTTCTTGACATCAGAATATGCCATGAGAAAATGGGAGGTAAGAAGACAGCACAGTCGGGTGCCTCCACAGTACTTTTAATTTCCCTCCAGCTTCCTGAGGATTTGGGTCAATACCATGCCCACTTTTTCTTTCAGCTGACAAGAGACATTACAAAGGTTAATGATGGAGAGAGAAGGAGCATGCAGCCTTATAACACACTGTGACTTCTCCCCTCACTTCTATGCTTGCAAACAACTCTTTTAGTCTAAAACTATACATTTCTGCTAAAATACTCTGAGGTGATGCAGATTTTTTCTTTAATAATAGTTATGCTAATTTATGACTATATATATTTCAATATATGCGAAATAACACATATATATTGAAATACACATTACATATAATTATATAGATATATGAGTCACTTTAGGACAGAAATATTGTATTTGTAAATTATAAAAATGCTGACCGCTAACTGAAAAAAAGCGTTTTTTTTTTTTTTTTTTTTTTTTTTTTTTTGCAGTACTGGGGTTCCTGGAAGCCCTTGTATCTCCGGCTACACTCCCAGACCTATTTTATTTTTTTATTTGGAAATAGGGTCTCTTAAGCCAGTGAGGGTAGCTTCAAACCTGCACTATCCTCCTGTCTCCGCCTCCCAAGTGCGGGGATTACAAGCGTGCGCCACCACACCCGGCAAAAAAAAGCATTTTTTAATTTATTTTTTATTTTATTTAATTTTTTGGTGGTACTGGGGATGGAACCTAGGGGCCTTCTACCTCTGGGCTACACTCCCAGACCTATTTTTTATTTTATTTAAAAACAGGGTTTCTTAAACCAGCTGAGGCTGGCTTCGAACCTGCGCGATCCTCCTGTCTCAGCCTCCCAAGCTCGGGGATTAAAAGAGTGCGCCACCAGGCCTGGCTTTAAAAAAGCATTTTTAATTTAAGTAGGTTTTACTTTAAAAATCAAGCCAAATTTTAGTTTAAGGTTTAATCAATTAGTTACAATTTATAAGCTAATTAGCTAAAGACTTTGTTTTCCTCCCTGAGGGGCCCATTCCGAGAGGTTATTTTTTTATTTTTATTTTTATTTTTTTTTTGGTGGTACTGGGGTTCCTGGAAGCCCTTCTACCTCTGGGCTACACTCCCAGACCTATTTTTATATTTTTATTTAGAAACAGGGTCTCCTAAGCCAGCGCGCTCGGCTGGCTTCGAACCTGCGCGATCCTCCTGTCTCCGCCTCCCAAGCGCAGGGATTACAAGCCTGCGCCACCACGCCCGGCCCTAGAGGTTATTTTCAAGCAGTATTGTCACGTAGCTCAAAGAGAACGAGGATTCACACCACATCCACCACGTGTACTGAGTGGCGCAAGCAAAGCTCATGTAAATGCATTCAGCTCCTTGAAAGCAAGAAACTATTCTCTCAAAAAGAAGGATCCATGGGTTGGAGATGGGGCTCAGTGGTTAATGCATTTGCCGAGCCCTGGATTCAATCCCCAACCCTGAAAAGAAAGGAAAAGGAGAAAGGATCCAAAGCCTTATGAAATATTTCACTCTGCTCCAACAAAACTAAAGAGAATTCACACATAGCAACAAAATAAATAATATGCAAATAAAATGGCATCTTAGTTCTGAGAGGATAAAGACAGAAAGTAGTTTCTGACTCAAGGTGAAAACACCCTTCGAGATCAAACTTTAGGATTAGGTAGGTCCATAGAAAATTCCAGGAGCAGAACTGAGAAACGCCTCAGACATATTAAATGGGTGAAATGAAAGAGACACAGATGTAGATGTAGGAAAGCATTTTCACTCATCAGGTCTTATTTTGCTTTGTTTTGGCATTGGGTATTGAGCCCAGTGGCATTCTCCTCTGAGCTACACCTCCAGTGCCCATTTTTTATATTTCATTTTGAAACAGGGTCTCATTAAGTTGTTGACACTCTTGCTATGTAGTTGAGGGTGATCTTGAACCTACGATCCTCCTGCCTCAACCTTCCAAAGACTGGGATTACAACTGTACACCACCATGCCTGGCTCATCAAAGAGGTTTAGAAAAATTACTTGGGCTGGGCGTGGTGATCCTCGCACTTGGGAGGCTGAGACAGGAGGATCGCACAGGTTCGAAGCCAGCCTCAGCTACTTGGTGAGGCTCTCAGCAACTTAGTGAGATCCTGTTTCCAAATAAAATATAAAATAGGTCTGGGAATATAGCCCAGAAGTAGAAAGCCTTCTTTTTTTTTTTTTTACTTTATTATAATTTATTTCTAAAGTTTTATTGCTGCAGCATAGTCTCACATCATAGCACAGTTCACAGTGATAGAAACATGCACACACCTCTTGGCTTTCCTGGGCTCCCTCTCACTCCTCTTCACCATACAGGATATTGAGATTGGCATTGGTGTTCTCACATATGTGCACTGTGTCTTTAGAATCCATAGAAGTGATTCCTTCATTGATTATTCTTCTGCCCCCCTCCTCCTCTCTTACCTTGCTTGTGTTTTAGGATGGGTGTAAAACGGCTTCATGGAGAGACTTTAGAAGGTTTAGTGGAGCATTCACATGGAGGGGGGGGAAGGACAGATGCAGAGATCTCCTAGATAGGAAAATGATCCAGGCGATGCTTAATGAATGATGGAAAATGAGAGGCAAATTGGAAGGATGGACAAGACTGCACACAAGAAGAATGAAGTGGAATCTGCAAGATGTTTTACTTTAAGAAAACAAACTGCTTAATGGAATACCTATTAGCAAATAAATGTCTAATAATTCTTAAGGGATTAATCATTTATGATAGAAAATAGCCATGTGAATCTTAGAGAAATTAATTCTGGAAATACATGCACAGTTACTTCATCCTTTTATCTATCTATCATCTATCTGTGTGTGTGTGTGTGTGTGTGTGTGTGTGTGTGTGAGAGAGAGAGAGAGAGAGAGAGAGAGAGAGAGAGAGAGAGAGAGAGAGAGAGAGAGAGAGAGAGAGAGAGAGAGAGAACGAACACACTGGACATTGAATTTCAGGGACATTCTACCTCTGAACTATGCCCCCAACCCCTTTTATTCTTTTATTTTGAAATAGAGTCAGTTGCTGAGACCCTTGCTAAATTGCTAAGGCTATCTTTGAAACTCCCATCTTCCTGTCTCAGCCTCTAAAGTACCAAGATTACAGGCATGCACTACCATGCCTGGCTATAGCATCCTTTTCAGTATCTACGAAGATGTATTTACTTTAATATATGAATGGATAAAATTATACACATATATGTACCTTATTTCTGAATTATTATTAAAGGCTCTACATTGCAAATACTGTTTGTAAAATGTAAAGACAGACAACAGTAGAGAACACAAGCACATAATTTTAGCCCAAGAGAAATGTCTACAATGACACAATGATGATTTTACAAAGGACAGAAATATCTGAAGCTTGGTCATTAAGAAGAAAATGTAGGAAAAAGCTGACAAGCACTGCATAATATATTCCCATGTGAAACATTTATATGTCAATGAACAATATTACTGGACCAAGTACTATAATTGGATTTGATGACAATGAAGCAATGTCATTGGTCAAAATTGCACAAAGAGTATATTTTTTTCTTTCCCCAACAGACAAGAGACTAGAGTCTCAAGTTATTTTTGTTGATTTGGACACGGAAAGAAAAAACAACTTCAATCTTCAAGCACGAATTCATATCTGAAGGAATTATTTTCATTTTAAGCACAAATTAGGTGCTTTGATTTAGATAAAGGAAAGTAAATATCTGGGGACTTAAAAAAATAACCACTATTCTCTGACACAGAATCCAGTGTCACCAGAGTTTCTCATGATCTCTTAAGCAAATATACATGCATTCAGTTTCCAATTACATCTTATTCAATTTTTTTTAGTGATCCCATAGGTGTTTACTATGTTCAATAACAACCAGAATAGCATTAGATAGAAATAATCTACATGTTTGTATGGAAGAGAACAACAAGGCGTCTTTAAGTCTAACTGCCATGTTCAAAAACTGCTTCCAATGCTGTTGTTAAGATTCCTGACCTGGAATGTCTTCCAAAGTCTCCTGTGCTGAAAGCTAGATCCCCAAAGCAGCAGTACTCAGAGGTGGGCTTTCTAGAAAATGATTGGATCATGAGGGACCTTGCCTCAGCATTGGGGCATTGTTGAAGGAAGCAGGTCACTGAGGGGCATGTGTATGCTCTTGGGGACTTTGTTTTATTCTAGGCTTCCTGGTGTGTGTGTGTGTGTGTGTGTGTGTGTGTGTGTGTGTGTTCTGTCTGTCTGTCTGTCTGTGTCTCTCTCTCTCTCTCTCTCTCTCTCTCTCTCTCTCTCTCTCTCTCTCTTCCTGGGTCATCTGAGCTGGACTGCTCTCCTCAATCCCAACTTTCTGCCATATTCTGTCTCATCTCCAGCCCAATGCAATAGAGCTAGCCTACCATGGACTGAAGCCTCTGACACTGTAAGCCAACATAAACTCATAAACTTTTCCTTCTTTAATTTATGTCCAGTATTTTGGTCAAAGGCTAATATAGTCATATTTACTAAAATATCAGACAAGAGTCCCACTAAAGCAGTAAGTAATACTTTCTAAATCAGCCTCGAGTCTTTTTTTTTTTTTGTGGTACTGAGGTTCCTGGAAGCCCTTCTACCTCGGGGCTACACTCCCAGATCTATTTTATATTTTATTTGGAAACAGGGTTTCACTAAGTTGCTGAGAGCCTCACTAAGTAGCTGAGGCTGGCTTCGAACCTGCGCGATTCGCCGTCTCAGCCTCCCAAGCGCGGGGATTACAAGCGTGCGCCAGCATGCCTGGCATATCGAGTCATCTTTTTAAACGCTATATAAATTTCTTTTCCTTTTTCAATGAGAGTCATGCAGACTCTTACAGGAGGTCACTCAAATGTAAATACTGGTTGCTACTGCAGACAAGTTTGGCTGCTCATAGACAAACATTTATTCTCACAACAAACAGAGGGCAAGCCATTTTATTATCTAGTTGTATTACTGTTATTGGATATAGGAGCATAAAAGAGTTGAGAAAGAACGGCAAAGATCCACGGAAGGACAAATCCCAACAAATAGCGCTTTCATTTTAATAAATACATATGACTTTCTACATTTTTATATTTCCAAACAAGCCTTCAAGCATGAATTTTATTTTATTTTTCAAGATAATATCCTCAGTTACATCAACTACTATAAATTATACAAAAACAACGAATATAATCATACTATTTTTTTGTTTGTTGAACTGGAGATTGGACCCTGGGGCATTCTACCTCTGAGCTATACCCTAAGTCCTATTTTTCATTCTTTATTTTGAAATAGGGTGTCACTTAGTTGCAGAGGGTCTAAGTAGCAGAGGCTAGCTGCAAACCTGTGATTCTCCTGTCTCAGCCTCCTAAATGCTGGGATTATAAGTGTGCACCTCCACACCCGGCCCATAAATTTTATCAATTTTTTAAAGGGAAAATCAATGGATTGAACATGCCTTACTTTTATTTTTAATATGAAGAATACTAAGTTCACAATAAGATAAATTATTTTACTCACAAAATATTTTAAGGTATAATAATCATTTCTTTTATTGCTTTTTTAAACAAAAATAACATGGTAATCAAATAAAATTTTCTAGCCAATTAAAGAGTATTATTCTGGACAGGTGTGGACTAATGCTTTGAATTTCTGTGCAATACATTTCTAAGTTATCACATTTTTAAGAATAGGACTATTAAATGCTTAAAAAATTTGAATTGCTAAGGTGGTTGGCAGAATTTTAAACTGAATATCTGAAGAAAGTCAAATAACAAAGTATTATCTTATGGAATCACAACAAATTAAAATGAAAGCTGAAACAACATTATCATAAGATAGAGAATAAATTTCTACCCCTTCTTCTTTGATTTATCATCTGAAAAAAAAATTGACTTAAACAAGAAGCAGAATTAAAATTTTTACATGGGATGAAGCAGGAGGCACCTATAACTCCATACCACAAATGCAGCACAAAGTGAAAAAAGGTAAGGTTTGAGAGGTTAGTCAGCTTTCAGTTACTATAAAAAACACCTGTGAATATAAACTGATAAAAATAAAAAAAAGGTTTATGGGCCTCATAGTTTTTGAGTCCATGCTTGTTTGATCTTGTTGGGTTGAGTCTATGTTAAGACAGTCATCACGGCAGGAGCGTGTAGCAAAAAAGATCTGCTCACTTCAGAGCCCAGAACAGAGAGAAAGAGAGAGAGAGAGAGAGAGAGAAAGAGAGAGAGAGAGAGAGAGAGAGAGAGGAAGAAGAAGAAGAAGAAGAAGAAGAAGAAGAAGAAGAAGAAGAAGAAGAAGAAGAAGAAGAAGAAGAAGAAGAAGAAGAAAGGGAAGGGTCCCACTATCCCCTTTGAGGGCATACCTCTAATGACCTGAAGACCTTCCAGTAGGCCCCACCTCTTAAAGGTTCTATCTCCTCCCAGTAGCACCACATGCTTGTTTCCAAGCATTTAACATGTGGACCTTTTGAGGGACCTAAGATCCAAACAACAGCAGTGGAAAAAGAGAAAAAAAAAAAAAAGCAAAACCAAAATTCTAATCTAACTCAGCTCTCTGAACCAGAGCAGACAAAGTTAAACCTATACACCCCACTGGCTATTCATACCAAGTGACTTGGAAAGCTGGTGTTTGCAATGTGTTCCTCAGGGTAAACCTAAAGTTGTCTTACCTTTTATACAGCAGATGATAAAACCTAGGCCGAGACAGATCTGGTTTCTTCCTGCTGACTCATTTGCATGAATGAAATAAAACTTTCAAAACCTCAAGAAAGATAAAACATGCCAGCTAATGAGGCCATTTGTGCAAATTCATTAGCATGAACACTTCCAATTGATTAGAACAAAGTGTTACAAGAAAACCTCAAGAAGAAGAAGTAACGTACAAGATTGGAGGCTGCTCGCCCAGGATGGAGAAAACCCCTGGGAAAGAGACTCTGGGGAGATAAGACATCTGGCCTCCTTTACAAATTAAGATCTTCTTAAAAAAAGTAGCTACCAGATAATTGTGAGTACTGAGAAGCTGGGATTAGAGCAACGGTTCCACAAGTTCATGAGCTTAGTAAATGTGAAATCAGTTAAGGAATGCACATTTTAATGCAAATTCTTTGTAAAATATTATCATTGTTTTACTAAAAAATAATCACATGGCTTGTCTTGCTCACAAATATCTAATTATGCCCTGTTCTCTGCTAAGCCAGCTAATAGCATTTCCCTGCTGATCCTGAAACCTCCTGGCCCCTTATATGACTGTAACAGTCCTGCCCCAGGGCAGCTCCAGCTGAGGCCTGCAGGCTGCGCTGTTGAGGAACTCTATTAATAAAAGCTGCTTCCTTCCAGATCTGCTCTCAGAGCATGGGTTACATACTAACAGGTCCTGAGTCTTCTTGTACTTTATGTTTAGAAATAATTATGAACCAGGGAGAATTAGAAACAGAGAATCAGGCGATTATATTCATCATTCAACCCCAAAGTACCGTAACTAGCACACGGTGGCAGGTATGTGAAGGCTGATAAAAAACTAAACAGATGAGTAATTGGAAACCATCATTTGGCAAATGAGGAAGAGCAGTTGTGGAGACCCAAATACCAGCCCTGGGTCAGTTAGCAGCAAAACCAGAAATACATCTTAGGTCCCCTGCTCCCCGGTGTATTATTAACCTACATTCAAGAGACAGTAAAATATGATTATAAACTACTTGTAAGATTTTCTCCTGACAGGCATGGTGGTGAAGGCCTATAAATTTGAAACAGGAGGATCGCAAATTCAAGGCCAGTCTCAACAACTTAGTGAGACCCTTAGCAACTTAGTGAGACCCTGTTTAAAAGTAAAATAGGGCCAAAGGTCTACTTCAGAAGTAGAATGCTTCTGGGTTCAGTCACAGGTACAACAGGTACACAAACACACACACACACACACACACACAAACACACACACACACACACACACACACACACACACAATTATCCTATATCACTCATGTCTCTCCAGATCCGGATCCTTGCCTTTATCGTTATCCCAAACTTCATCTCATTTGGGATTCAGCTTCAAATTCAGCACCTTTTCTTATCAAAATAAAAATTAAGTGAAACCAAAAAATATAAAACATTGGATACTATGTACTAAAATAGAGAGAGGGAGAGAGGGAGAGAGGGAGAGAGGGAGGGAGGGAGGGAGGGAGGGAGGGAGAGAGAGAGAGAGAGAGAGAGAGAGAGAGAGAGAGAGAGACACGAAGATGGATAATAAATGACCTCTTTTAAAGAAATAGAAAATTAAAAAGTTAGTAAAGGTTGGCATGGTAGTGCACATCTGTGATCCCAGTACTTGGGAGGCTGAGATAGGAGGATCAAAGGTTCAATGACAGCTTTAGCAAGTAGAAAAACTCTCAGCAACCTAGCATGATCCTGTTTCAGAATAAAAATAGGAAAGTGCTAGGGATGTAGCTTGGAGGTAGAATGCCCCTGAATTCAATCTCTAGTATACCTACACCCCCCCAACACACACACACACAAAAGGTCGTAGTATCTAGAAGTTGAGATACCACCATGCTCATATAATGTTGGTGGGAATATAAGTCAGTGTCACCATGTAGTTGAGTTGTTTAGTTTTATTTGAGAGGGAGAGGATTTGGTAAGTTCTCTCCTAGTTATACGCACTTGTTCTTTTAGCCCCAGGAATTTCTGCTTCTGATCATACCACAGAGATATTCTCCTGCCCTTAGGTACTTTGATGGTGACCAGAGCTGTGAAAAAGGAGGAATGGTAGCAGTCTGTAAGACTCTGAAACTGGTCCAACAAGTGCTCATCTAAAGGATGCCAGTCATATAGATTTTGTTACTTCTCTACAAACTTTTATTTTTGAAAAAGTATGAGCTAGTTCTCTATAAGCTCAATAGGAAAAAGCTTCAACATAAATTAAAACAGTAAAGTGCAGACTTGTGTCTAATGCTTCCACTGATGTTCTATACATATGCAAATTGTCAATGCCAATCTCCATATCATGCATGAGGAAAGGGGGTGGGTAAGGAGGAGCCGGGGCAAGCTCACCAAGTGCTGTGGGTATGTATGTCTCTATCCCTCTGAAATACATTATGATGTGAGACTACAATAAAATATAATTAAAATACAATAAGCAATGAAAATAAAATAAATTACAAAAATATATAATAAAATAAAATATACACCAATAACAATGTAACAATAAAAGTATATTAACACATACATATATGTCTTGATGTGCACTGAAATTATGAAAGAATAGTTCTGATAGCTCGAACACTGATTGAGTGTCTCTAGAGAATGGGATTTGGGGTATGAGATAACTACTGATGTTTACATTTCATTTTTTAAATCTTCAGTATTTGATTTTTAAATTGAGCATACCTATCATACTTATAATATCTATTAAAATAAATACTATTTTGAAAGTATCTCCATATTTACCTAGTAGATTGATAGGTGGTGCTGGTGGAAGAAATTAAATGGGAAGGTGATATTTTATGCTGGACTTGAAGAGGAGAGAGTGTTTCAGTAGGCAGCGATGTTGGAAAAATTCTGTGCATGGAGCAGATTATACTTTGAAGTGAATATTGCTTGTGCATGACCAAAAGATTAGTTTTTGTCAACAAATCCAGTCTCTTGACTTAAGCTTAGGAACCAACTTACTCTGAGGCTGAGGCAGTGAAAAACTTATGTAATTTTAATTTTTTTAAAATTTTTATTTTTCATTAATTAATTTTGCGCCGGGGATTGAATCCAGGGGCCTTTTACCCTCATGTTACATTCTTACCCTTTTTTATTTTTTATTTTAAAACAGGGTCTCACTAGGTGGCTGAGAGCTTCACTAGATTGCTGAGACTGTCATGGAACCTACCATCCTCCTGTCTCAGCCTCCCAGCTACTGGGATTACAGGTATGTGCCACTAAGCCTGGCTCTTATATAATTTGATTTAGTGACTGCCCAGAATTTATGTTGAATTGTAATAAGCTCGAAGCAAGCCAGATTGTTGCATAAGTAGAGGGAGAACAGGTGTTGTGGTGTGTTTCATGCAACCTCAAGGGTAAAAAAAATGAACCTCTGCTCTGTAAAACCACAGAAACTTGAGGGCATTTGTTACTATCAGCAAACCCAGCCTAGTTACCATTGTATACATGGAAGGAATAATGTTGTGGGGAAAAGCTTTAAAACAGAGTTCGATATTGATGATGATGACTATTATGTGTACAGAGGTAAAGACTCACTTAGAAGACACTTAGATAGCAGCCTGGAGTTCAGAGACACATGAAACAGGTTGACAGCCCAAGTGAGGAGTCACCTTTGCTCAGGTGGGATTAGTGAGACACTTAACGTTTTATGTGCTCTGGGGTTTGCTTCATTTTCATAACCTGGAAAGAGACTGGATGCAAGTTTAGAAGTTAGGAAGATTAGCCTGGTAGTGCCACGCTATGAGAAATAGCTAGTTTTAGAAACGCAATAGGAACGATCAGCAAAGAAAACCAAAGCGAGTAGGAGAAAAGTAGGAGTATTCTGTGCCCCGGAATCCACAGATAAAAGCTGCATGGAGAAGGAATGGGTGGTTCCGGATGAGAAATTCGGAAAGGTGAGATGAGGTGAGGGCTGAGAACAGAGATTTTGCTGATGAACTTGGAGAAAGTAATTAGTAAAGTAAGGTGGAAGCAAATTAGGTTGAAAGAATTTGAACAGTGAGGAGGTGGTAAAGAAATAAGGTCATTCAGAGCAGAAACTCTCCAAGCAGGGATGCCTGGGGGGCGGGCGGCGAAACTGGCACAGCTGGGGGAAATTTCTAACAAGTTAAAGATCAGCTGTTTCTTTGTTTATTGAGTTGGCTGCTGGTCTAAGTAGAGAAGATAATGAAACGTTCCTGAGTGAAGAGGAGGAAGGAAAGGATGCTAGAAGATGATGGTTAGTGGTACTCTGGGGCCCACACTTGGTAGCAGCTGATATATATGCAAATTCATGGGCGGAGAGAGAGGGAGCACAGGGTTAATTTCTGCTGCCCAAGAGGAACCCGAGGAAAAGGGGCAGCTATGAGGAAATTCTGAAGTTAAATAAAAATTAAACTTCATCCTAGCACCTCTTGGTATAAAGAACTAAAGCCAACTCAATTACCCCCCCTTTTGTAGTAGTAGAAGGGGCGTTGGCGTGGACATTAGGAACATTCACTGTCCAGGAATAGATGGGGGAGTTAGGAAGGAAGGAATAAAGACCCTGTGCTCTGCTGAGGGTTCAAATGCAGAAAGAAAGGATGTCTAGGGGATTCCATACAAATTCTTGGTAGCCCTCTCCAGGGAGGCACAGCAGGCCCTCAGAAAGTAAAGAAAAGCATGTATAGTGCTGCATGCCTCCGTTTCTCCATCTGTCAAATGGAGAAGGTAATACAATAGGGTGAGTGTGAAGGAAGTTTATCATTTATTATCTCAGCTAACCAACATTGCTATCTGGTGAGTTAGGTGTTATTTATCGTAAGGTTGCAAAAGAAGAAATTGAAAGACTCGTGCACTGTGCATTTGTCCACATTCTGTTGCTTTAAAAACACCAGAGGTCAGTTACTTCTACAGAAGAGAAATTTATTTGGTTGAAAGGTGTAGAGACTGGGAGTCCCAGATTGGGCACCTCCTTCGTTGGCCTTCGGTAAGGGGCCATTTGGCTGTCTCGCAGCAGGGCAGAGAAGCAGAAAGGGAAATAAAATGGCCAAAGGAAGAAAAAGCAAGCACTTGAGTGGTCTCGTTTGGTAATAACTCACTCTCCTAAAAACTGAGCCAGGTACCCCGAGGGCCCCATTAATCCCTTCCAAAGGAAAGGCTCCCAGTGACCCAGCCACTTTCTTCTAGACCTCAGCTCTTAGAGGGTTTGCCATTGCTTGGGGGACGAACCACATGCAAACCTCACGTTTTGATCTTTCATGACGGAGTAAAACCCTTGATCATAAAACATTTCAGTGAAGAGCCCGACCTCTATACAACACTATCCAGTAGTTGATTATTCAAATGCAAAATGATTCATGTGTACTACAGATGAGAAAACCACACAGTACACATCTTCAAGTGAACAGACTGTGCTGGCATTCTCTTTGTGTTACTGTCCTCCACTCCCGGGCTTGCTCTGGCCTCCTCTGTTTTCTGGGAGGACTACCAGAGTGAACCCATCACCTGTAGCCCATCTCCTGACTTCTGGTTGGGTTTAGCCAATGGAAGTTTGGATAGCAGGGCCACAGAACAGAGGTGAGAACATCTGTGTGCAGCTTCTCTAAATGCACACAGCATCCTGAGGGTAGTGGCTCTTTCTAAGGTCCACTGCTCAATATATACAGTGTGTCCTGCACAGCCCTAGTTCTTCTGGGCTCTGGGAGCACTACTTTCTCCTCTGTCCCATTAGAACCATGGATGGTAATGATGCCGCTTTTGGGTACCTCAACATGATGTATTGGTTTTTTCAGTTCTATCCTCACATATTTATTTGTTTGTTTGTTTATTTATTTATTTATTTATTTATTTATTTATTTATTTTTGGTGGTACTGAGATTCCTGGAAACCCTTCTACCTCTGGACTACACTACCAGACCTATTTTTTTACTTTTTTATTTGGAAACAGGGTCTCTTAAGCCAGCGAGGCTGGCTTTGAACCTGCGCAATGCTCTTTTCTCCACCTCCCAAGTGCAGGGATTACAAGTATGTGCCACCACACCCGGCCTTATCCTCACATTTTAACATAGTCTTTTATTTTTATTTTTTTATTTTGTGTGGGTCTGGGGATGGAACCCAGGGGCATTCAATCTCTGAGCTACACTCATTGCCCTATTCTTTATTTTGTAACAGGGTCTCACTAAGTTGCGGAGGCCTCACTAAGTAGCTGAGGCTTTCCATGAACCATGATCCTCCAGTCTCAGCCTCCCAAATGCTGGGATTACAAGTGTGCACCACCATGCCCAGCTATAGTCTTTTTATTAACTCCTTCATACTCATTGTTTTTAATATGGTTTTTCCAGCACCTCGAATGACCCATGGAGTCTATATAAAATACCATACATTCTAGGTACACAAAGTAACACCATTCATAAACTTTAGACTCACTAGTGGCTCTATGCTGCATTTGGAATAGATAAAGAAACTGAGGCCTGGAGCCAGACACATGCTTGTAATCCTAGCATTTGGGAGGTAGAGACTGGAGGATCATGGTTCTCAGACAGTCTCAGCTATTTAATGAGCCCCTTCGCAACTCAGTGATACCCTGTTTCAAAAATAAAAAGACTATGGGAAATACACACAATGGAATTCTACTCAGCAATAAGGAAGAACAAAATCACAACATTTTCAAGAGGATGGAAAGACCTGGAGAACATTATGTTAAGTGAGATCAGCCAAGAAAGAGAAAGGACATATGTTTTCTTTAATATGCCCATACTAGGGAGTATTAGGCCTATCAGAGAGATACCAGATAAATGAGGGGAAACCTCAGCAAAGCTAGAAAGAAGGGTAGGAAAAGAAGAAGGCTGACGTTGATTAATGGAATAGCTACATTCGCATATGTGCATAAGTGTGAATATAGCATGATCACCTTGACACTCACTGTTGGTGGAGAGAAAGGGGGGGCACCAAGTACTGTGTGAATGTATGCCTTTTCCAATATATGATCCACATAAAAATAAAAATAAAATAAATTCTAAAGGCACTGTTTAGCCTTTTAGAAATTGAATAGACACAAATTATTCATGGAAAATGAGAATGCTAATTTAGAAATCAATACAACTATAAATACTAAAAAAAAAAAAAAAGGCTAAAAACTAGGACTAGGGGTGTAGCTCAGAGGTACAATGCCTCTGAGTTTCATCCCTGGTACTGCAAAGAAAAAAAAAAAGAAGAAGAGGAGGAGGAGAGAGGAGGAGAAGAAAGAGGAAGAGGAGGAAACTGAGGCCTGGATATATGAATTGGCTCCAAGTCTGTGAAGCTGAGAAGAGCTGAGTAATGAGAGCCAGGTCTCCTGACTCCCAGAACAGACAATCATTGCTCCAGCCTGCAGGCTCCCTCACAAGGGGACCTCAACTGGAAAACAAGAGCTTTTCATTATAGGAAGCATCTGTGCCACACTCACTGTGGCTTGCATGAAATAGATTCTACTGACAGACCTTGCCACCCCACTGTCAGAACACTCTCTCCATCTCTCTCTGTGGAGATAATTAGAATTTAACCTCTGGGTGGAGGCAAGAAGCGGTCAGCATTCAAAAAGAGATGTTACTTGAGGGTCAAAACTATTTTCTTCCAATCAATTCTGGGGCAAATGGGTGAAGTGCCTACATCTGCTCCTGGTTTTTGGGGTGCAGGCTGCCTTGTTTCTTCTATGTCTCTCGCATCCTCATAGCTAAGTGCACATTATCAAGCAAAGTCGAGGAACGCATTCCTGTAATGGAAGCAGGGCTTGATTCTGACACACACATATGGAAGAAAATGTATTTGCATTAACCTGCATTGACATCCTAGCTGTGCTTTGTTCTCAAAATCACCCTTAAGGTTGATGACATGCGAAATCATCTAAGGCATCTCAAATATACACAAATATATATAGATACAGACATATGTAGACAAATACAGAGAAAGTCGAGGAAATACTACAAACTAGTTTAATCTACAAAATGAATGATGGAAATTTATTTATGGCTTAGTGTAGAAAACTTACATTATTGTCCTCATGTCATCCCCTAGCAACTGTTGGTGGTATTTATTATTATTGACATTTAATAGATGAGAAATGTGAAACATATTAATGAATTGAGGTCCGACTGTTATATCTGGCGTTGAGTCCATGAGTTTTCCTTTTTGTGTCTGTGTGTGGTACTGGGGATTGAACCCACAGGCATTCTACCTTCAAGTTACATCCTCCCCAGCTCAATTTTATTTCTTATTTGGAAAGAAGGCCTCACTACACTGATGAGAGCCTCACTATTCGATGAGACTGTCCTTAAACCCGGGATTCTCCTATCTCAGCTTCCCAATACTGAGATTACAGGCATGCACCACCACATCCAGCTCAAGATATCCCTTTATTTTTCAAATAAGTGACTTTTCCCCTTAATTTATATATGTTTTATTCAAAGTATATTTGAACAGCATTATATTACCTTTAGCCAAGAAACCATAATGCAAAATATAATTTTTTTTTTTGGTGGTACTGGGGTTTCTGGAAGCCCTTCTACAGACCTATTATATATATATATATATATATATATATATATATATATATAAAAATATATATATATATATATTTTTTTTTTTTTAAACAGGGTCTCTTAAGCCAGCGTGTCTGTCTTCGAACCTGCGCAATCCTCCTGTCTCCGTCTCCCAAGCACAGGGATTACAAGTGTGCACCACCACGCCTGGCAAAATATTATATTTTTCTGATAATCATGTGTACCTTTCAGGAATGTCATAGAGAACATGAATTCTAAATCTTTCTGGTTTTTAAACAATAAGCAAAAATAGAATGTTAGAAAACCCAAAATGTAGAATTATCAGAGGTTAAAAATATGGGCTCTGGCTCCAAATTACCTGGATTCAAACATTTATATCAGTATGACATAAAACAAGTTTTTTTTTAACCTATTCTTCTTCTATTTCCTTTGCTATCCAATATAAAAGTTTTTTTTTTAATTTTTGTTGCGAAAATAAATTAAATTAATATAGAGAAACAGCTACGGCAATTCCTGACCCATGAAAGAGCTCAAAATGTGTCAATCATTTTGGTTGTTATGTTATGATGATCATCTGCATGGTGATGCTCCCTGTGTCTTACTCATTAGGTTAAGCTCCCTTTCTAGTTTCATGGAAAAGCTTCAGAATTCTGTCCACTCATAAAAGTAGTTGCAAATCCAGTTGGAAAATAAAAGCAATGCCTGTTGCCATCACTACTGTTATCAGTTATCGTTCTCTCTTTATCTTTTTTTAAAATTCCCAATGAAATTCATTTGTTCTCATAAGAATGGCTTTAGGGGATGAGACTTCACTGAGACAAGGAAGACAATTCTTTCTAAAGCATATTTGTCAATGATAAGTCAGACAAACCTTGAGATATAATCGAGTACCCGATATGAAGATAGTGGTGCCATCATTCATAAATATAAATGACTAGCCACAACTTTCACAAGGAGTTACCTTGGACCTGTTTGCCCAGCTGTGCTAAATAGAATTTTGCTAAATAAGTTCCCTCTCTCTGTTCCATATCTGATAGCAAGTATTTTCAGAAGAAAGAATAAGAGCCCATATTCTAGAACAGAGTAAGGTCCACTGGTCCACATAGAAACTTATCTACCACATCTGCCTCTTTAACACACGGCTCTAGCCAATTGAGTTAAATAATTAGGGTCAGCTATAGACAGAATTACCAGTAATTGTTTTCAGATTTCAATCCCTGTTTTTTTTTTTCATTTCTGAATCACTAACTAATTAAAATAAGAAAAAAAGTGCTCACAAGTGTAGAGTTAATTTATGCTTCATAATCATGTATTAGCATGCCAAATGCCTCATTCTAGGGAAATGCTATCCAAATCAGGTTTTCAGCAGTAAATATTTAAAAACATGGCGCTTGAGAACAAAGTTACAAATACGTTCTAGACACCAATGTTTTGTCTAGTTAGCATGTCTTCCCACCTTTTTTTCTGAAAATGGGCCCACTTTTTTCCCCTAGGAATAAGTGTATGAATTACATGGAGCCTCTTGGAGTATCTTGATGGATGTTCTTAAGAGGTGTTGGTCCCAGTCATCAGTATGAAACCTATTGGGAGCCAATGACCCTCTTAGGATTCTTTTCAGGAAGAAGCAGAGAAGACATCTACTTCTTGATACTTGGGTCATGAACCTGTATAAACTACATTGACTGGCAGTAATTTCCAAAGCCACACAAAGACAAATGAAACATTCATTCAGAGACAGATGAGATGAAAATAGAGAATGGAGAGGTTGGATGGCATTTCAATTCCTCCTCTCATCTGTCCTTAGATTTATTCTTAGGATTCC
The DNA here is from genome assembly GCF_963383645.1 of Muscardinus avellanarius. NCBI lineage: Eukaryota > Metazoa > Chordata > Mammalia > Rodentia > Gliridae > Muscardinus > Muscardinus avellanarius. The sequence goes on along the minus strand of NC_137804.1, from coordinate 18,929,880 downwards.
CAATTGTATAGGCAAATACATTTCCCCTACAACTTGAGTTTCTTTCTACTTGTAACCAAAAGTCTTGACCAATAAGAATTACTTTCTTTTCAATATTTTTTTTAAGTATTGTCAATGTTGATACATTTAAATACCCCTAGAAGTGGAAGGACAATATATGTTAGAGTTACACACAATACAAACACACACATATGCACACAAACACACACATACACACACACACACACACACACACACACACATACACAGGCATAGAACTATATTAAGGCCTCAGAGTAAGCTTCTGTGAGATCGTGTAAGGTCACAAATATCAGGGTATGACTCCAAATTCTTGTTGCATTTCTGGATGAAAGAATAGAATATGGTGATCATGATATAACTTTCGAGAAGTTACGTGTTTGTGTGTGTCTGGCATGATTAAAAAATATTTTATATCCGTTAACAGATCTGATCCTACAATAGCGCTACTAAAATGTACGAGTCACTTACTGGTATGTTAAAAAATACTACAACCTTAGTGGCTTAAACAATGTGTATTTAGCATCTCATGGTATCTGGGCATCAGGGATACAGACATAGTTTAGCCAGGTCCTCTGCAAGGCTGCTGTCAAGGTGTCAGCCTGAAATGTGGTCTCCACTGCAGCAAAGCTGGGAAAGGACCTGCTTTGCTCAACTGGATGCTGGCAACATCCAGTTCTCTGTGGGCTGTTGAATGAGTTGACACTTATTTTCTTGCTGGCCTGAGATTGCCTCCGCCCCCAATAAGAAACATACAGCATGGCAACCTGCTTCTTCAAGGTCAGCAAAGAAGAAAATCCACTGTAGGAATCTCAGTGTCCTACATGGTACCATGTCTAATCCACCATCTTTTCACTCTTCTCTTGGTTGGGAGCACATCACAGATGCTGCTTACATTGAAGCAGAAGAGGTTATACAACATGGAATAACAAGGGGTGAGGTCCTAGAAGCTACTGCAGGCTGTATGAGAAAGAAGTATATATTACTTTCCATGCTATAGATGAGGATATTAAGAAACAGGAAAGTTAAGGTGTACAGCTGTGCTTCAAATCAAGGCAGTGTGTTTCCACTATGATATTCCTTCTAAAGGAAAAAAAATAAAGATGAACTACAGGTGGTGAGTTCAATATCAGCCTGAGATTGATGTTTATTAACTGTGAAATGGGACAAAAATTAGCCTCCTGGTTTTTATTTTTCCTCTCTAGAGCAGAAATGACAAAATATATGTGTGAGTGTGTGTGTGTGTGTGTGTGTGTGTATGTGTGTGTGTGTGTGTGTGTGTGTGTGTGTGTGTGTGTGTGATGGCCAGATGACATAAGGCATATGAATTTATTTTGAAAGTACAAGCACATTATGTTAGGACATCATCCCATGTCCTTATGATACAGAATTTTAAACTATCACTCTAAATGTATTTACTGAAAATCATCAACTACTATATTTACTATCTGTTGCTCTACTTCCATGCACCTACATGGTCAAGTGTGATAAATCAGTCATAACCTTCTACAACCATGATGCCAACATCTGGCTTTTGGGCAGAATCCCCTGAAGATGGCACAGAGCTTTTCCATCACCATGGCATGAGCTCTGGGAACCCTGAGTTTCTAATCGAGATGGATGTGTTTGCACAAAGTCCATAGCCTTTTGTTACCATACCCTACAATCCTTCAATAAAGACTAAACTTAGATATGTCTATAATAATAAATGGATGAGAAATGAAGGAAATTCATATCTAGTGAACAGCTCTTAAAAGTGGCACTTCTTCTAGACTCTTTGGGGATATTACTTCATTTAACCCTCAGGAAGTTCCATGAAATCATCACCATTAACTATTACCTGGTCAAGAAACAAACAAATAGATTATATACTTTATATAATTCACCCAACACAAAATTCATACCTGAGAAACAAATATGAGAAACACACACACACACACACACACACACACACACACACACACACATACCACACTACATTATTATGAAATTCATTTTTTCACTTATTAAATCACCAGGGAGTAACTGAGCTTACACAATCTAGGAGTCATATATATAAAAGCAATGAGAAGTCAGATTAATTTCCACAGCATTGTGAAAAGAGAAACCATTGGCTCAGGATACAGAAGACATCTTCCCTGTGCACAGCTCCCTTGCTGAGAAAGCCTGGTGTCTCTGTCATTTGACTTAGAAGGTTCTGCAGTTTCAGCCTCAATTTTTCCTGTTACACTGGCAACACTTCTCCCTGCTCCTTTTATTTTTTCACCATGCAGTTATTGGGATCAAAGTCTGTAAACATAATGTAGTATCCATGTAGGAAATGACCAAATTCCTAGGTCCACAGACCCAAACTTGGACTCATTGAGCCTTTCAGAATAGTCAAAGAACAGACACTCTCAGGCAGCAATTCTTCTACCAGGGCACTTAAATAAGACAGGCAACTTGGGAAGCCTCTCCAACTAAAAATCAAACACATACCATGTAATACAAAGAAGTCAGTAGAAAGGTTCTTGTTTTTAATCATTACCTATAAGTAGACTAATCTCAGAAAGTGATGATGCAATTTTATGAGTTCCAAAGATATGCTACCATGTCATTTATACAGACATCATTCCCCTCTGGCTATCATTTAAAAGTAGAGTGGCTTTGGATAAAATTAAAAGCTACCTGGAAAACACAAAGATTCACATTGCTGCTTTACTGAAACATCAGTGTGTATCAATAAGTATACGCAAGAGGATCACAAGTTTTTCTCCATGTCCCCAGGGAAAGCCAGGGATAATGGTCAAAGCTGACGCTGAAGAAAACTGAACCAAAGCAAACACAACAGATAACAGCAACAGCTCAACATAAGCACGTGCAAACTGCAGACTGCCCCACACCTAAAGGGATGAACTGTCTAGGATTGTTTGAGGCTAGCCTCAGCAACCTAGCAAGGCCCTCCGCAACTTTGGTAAGATCCTGTTTCCAAAAATTAATAATAATTTCGATACAATAAAACTAAGGCTGTAGCTCAGTGGTAAAAATGCCCTTGGGTTTAATCCCTAAATACCAAACATTATTAGATTTCAAAAAATAACATTTTTACTAACCTGCTTTAACCAACACAGTTTTTAAATATTATTTGGTAGCATGCTTTTTGATTGCCTCTTGACATAAAAATGATGTTTTATTACGATGTTTAATGAAGAGAATAAGGAAACAAAATCCATCTTTCCTACTATTGAGTGATTTTTTTAAAATGCTCAATCCCTAATACCACACACAAAAAACAGTATTAGAACAATTTTTTTTCCCTTTTGACCTCAAAACAATTCACCGCTGACAGTGTCATGTAGATTTCAAGGTCGGGACACCTGTACTACATTTCTCTTATATTTGAGCTGTGAAATCTAGAGGTATTTCTCGCTCTCTGTAATTCAAACTTCATTTTTCGTCTGCTACATGCACTTCTAAAGCCAGACTCCATGCAGCGGGGTTGTAAGGAGACCTACACCCTCACCCTGAATGTTTCGGTTATACTGTGATGTGAACTGCAAAGTGATTGGGAAAGCATCACTAGAAGTGATTTTTCTAACAGGATTCCAAGTATTGACCTCACAATATAAGAAAGCGCCTGCGACTCACAACACTTTCCATTGAACTCAAATTGAATGCCCGGTTCCCCTTTAGCCTGGTACTAAAAAGCCCTGGGGCTACCCCAAGATCATTCAAAACACCATAAAACAGATTTTTTTTAAAAGTCAGAAAGTAAAGACATATTAGTCTTAATGGATTACAGCTTAAAGGACTTTATTTTTTTGATGCTAATAGTTTTACGAAAATGTGTGACTGTATGAACATGTGGACAGGGCTATTCTTGGGTCCTCAGAAGCCACTTGTGCAAGAGGAGAATCCTGAAAAAGACCTCCTAAGTTTCATAGGAATCCTCTGCTTTAAAATTAATCTTAAAGGAAGACCCAATATTACATGCCATGTGGTTCAGCACACCCCTATTGAGCTTCCTAGTGCTGTAATTACCACACCTTTTTGACTTTATGCAATAAATTCTGTTTGAAATCTTATTGCTATAAATAGAGAGACCTATCTATGAATGGTGGTACCTGCCTCTACTCCTAATACTTGGGAGGCTGAAACAGGAGGATCATAGGCTGAAGCCTTAGCAAGGCTCTCAGCAATCTAGTGAGACACTGTTTCCAAATAGGAAATACAACATGACTGGGGATTATAGTTCAGAGGTAAAATGTACCTGGGTTCAAACCCTAGTTCCATGAAATAAACAAAAACAAACAAATAAAAAAAATAAGCAAGTAAGCAAGCAGACAAACAGACCTATATTAGACCAAAACACAAAAGAATCCTGGGATAGGAAAGTTGGAACAAATATGTGAAAGCTAAAGAGAAATGGGTCATAGGAGGAACTCTAGATGAAAAAGGAGATCCTATATAGGAGCAAATAAGGTGACCTAACTCAGGGGATGGGAGGGGGAATGAAAGAAACTCTCTAAAGCACATGATGTACTTAAACATATCGATGTCAACCACTAAGCCAAGCATGGGAAGGAGGGATGGGGAGGGAATGGGGTCGGGATTGGGTAGGGGCTTATTGGGTGATGTGTGCATGTATGTCTACACAAGTATTTTAATCCCATTATGATGTATGAATACAATGCACCAATAAAAAAAATTTTTAAAAATCATGAAAACACTGCTTTGTGAGGAAATAGACAATTATTGGTCCTTGGTACATTCATCTGCATATCACATATATGTTTATTTAAACAAACGAAGTCTACCTTCTATTTTATTACCGTATGCAAAAATAACCTCTACTGGTTGGGAAAGACAAACTACTATTACAATTAGGGTCTAAAAATGTAAGGATGACTCAAATACAAAGAAGCGTCCCAAGATCACACGGAGAGGGTCAGCAGGTCTGAAGTGAGACTCTAGTTCATGCGGTTGCCAAGGACCAGAGCTGACAAAGGCCTCACACCCGTTAACTTCCAGTTCTGGTGTTGTTCTGCCAGGCCTTCCATAACCAAGTATCCCAGCTGGGCTGGATTGAATGGGAGGCAGTTATTCTTGATGTTCTGGGGACTATGTTCTGGGATGGATCAAGGTGGGAGCACTCGTCTCTCTCCTGAGGCCTCTCACCTTGGCTTGCAGACCAATGTCTTCTTGCTGTGTCTGTACACAGCCTTTGTCAATGTGCTTTGACCTCTGCATTCAACTTTCTACCTTCTAATTTCTTGTTCTCATAAGGACACTAGTCCTGTTGGATGAGGGCCTCATTTTAACTCAATTACCTTGATCGAGGCCTGGTCTCTAAACACAGTCTCATATTCTGAGGTCCCGGGTGTTAGGTTTTCAACATAGGAATTTTGAAAGCACACAGTGTAATCCTCAACCATTTCTTCAGTGCTTGTCTTGATTCTAGTCCCACCAGAATGGACAGGGGCATAGAAGAACATGGCCCATTCTGATTTCAGCTTCTTAGCCAGGCCTGTGACACAATACTATCTTTTTCATTCACATTCCTTTAGCTAGAACTCAAGACAACATTTGTCTCCACAGGAAGCTCACACATTGCAAAACAGAACACATTTGTGATGAGTAGGTACATATCTCTACCACAACATGGTGTTCAAATCTGTAGGGTTCTTGTTCAAATGCAGCACAACATGTCAGGATGGCAAGTCAACAGACAGGACTTTATTTCATTTAACTTCTGTCTCCTACTCAGCCCAAATGGTTTTGGGTAAGCGTGTTGGGGATTGAACCCAGGGGCATTCTATCTCTGAGCTACACACACCCCTAACCCCCTTTTTTATACTTTCTTTTGAAACATGATCTTGCTAAAAGCTGCTGAAGCTCTTGCTATATAGTTGAGGCTGTCCTTCAACCTGTGATCCTCCTGTCTCAACCTCGAGGTACTGGGATTCCAGTCATGTACCATCACTCCCAGCGAGCCCTAATACTCTTGATCTTACTTTATTTCCTGTATTCATTTGTTTTATTTCAAAACACTAAATTGTGTTCTTATTGCAGCTGCCCTTTTCACCATTTACCATTTTATATTTAAAAACCTTTTGATGGTGAGGGCTGCAGGTGGTCAGTCTGTCTTATGAAGCCTTCTCGGGCTGATCGCTAAAAAGAATCACCCGCATGCTGTGTGCGTGCATGTTTGTATCGTTTAGAATTGTACTGTCATGTGTAATTATAATGCACTAATAAAAAGTATATTTGAAAAAAGAATAACTTTTTTAAATTGGAGGAAATGTGAGGCTATTTATGTATGTGTATATGTGTGTGTGTGTGTGTGTGTGTGTGTGTGTGTTGGTAGAATGGTAAAATAAATCAATTTGAATAGGCCTTATTTATTATTCAGTGAAACAGAGAGAGGCCTCACAAGCTAATCTAGACGTGGCCTCATGAACACGAGCAGTTTCACTTACCTAGGGCTGGAACTGACAACTTTCTGAAAAGCTCATCAGAATTAATGAATAGAAAAATTCAAGAACAGAATTAATTCATGGAAAACAGGAAAAGAAAAATTGCAATCAGTCATCAAGCTTGCTCTACCTAAATAAGTTGATGTCTATTAGAATTTTAGTAACAAAAACCATCTTTAAGACTACCCCTTCCCTTCAGACTAAAAATTAATAAACTTAAATCCTTAACATAGAAAGCCCATCTAATCATAATAATGTAACATGCATAATAATCATATCATATAACATGTTTAATGAAAACAAAGGACAGCCAAAGGGACATGAACACCAGGCACCAAGTGATTTGAGAATTCCATGTTCACAGTTCATGTATTTCCTTGCAAAGGACTCTGGGCAATAGAAATAGGGCAAGGGATGGCTTAATTCTTGTTTACTGCTGGGAATATACAGACATCTGACTCACTGATAGTGCTAAATTAGTTGCTTCTCCACTGATGCTAAAGATACCCTTCAGTACCTTCCATCAGAAAATCAATTTCCTTGCAGGAGAGTTTTTGGAGGAGACTGGGGGACCTTCTTCTATTATGCTAAATAACTAGTCACAGCAAAACACACTTTCCTTCCTAAGATGACCTCTAAAGAACAAGGCATATTCAGTCTTGCAAGTCACAAATGGTTCTTTAGGCTTTAAATATAACTTTTGCTAAAATATTTATTTTATAAACAACTTATATTTTTCTTACTTCATATCATTCATTATATTTGGTATATGGGTTGTTTAAATGTCATCAAGATAATAAATATCTCTGAAAATAGCATTCATTAACTACAACATATGGTATCTAAATGCATAGGACAAAATATGTTTCATCACTGGCCATGGTGGTATGCCTGTAATCCCAGTACTTAGTAGGCTGAGATAGAAGGATAACAGATTCTTGACCAGTCTCACTAACTCAGTGAGACCCTCCACAACATAGCAAGACCCTGTTTCAAAATAAAAAATAAAAAAGGCTGAGGGTGTCGCTCAGAGGTAGAATGCCCCTGGGTTGTATTCTCAGCACCAATATAATTTTTCGTATATGTATGCTTTTGATAAATGAAACCAAAATTACTAACAGAGGTCACTTTGAAACTGAAACTTCATTGTGTCATAACAGAAATGTAGATGCTGTTGTCATTTATAAACCTGCACTAGAGTTCTTTACAGAGTAAATATCCAAATTACTGTTTGACTTTTCTTATTTTCTTTCCAAAGGCCTCAGAAAGGTCAGAAGGTACCACATCTACCTAAATCACAAGCATGCATTGATTTTGCCACTGCTAAGTACGTGAAATACAAACCCAATATTTCTCTTCTTTACAAGAGCCCAGATTTCAGCAATCTCCTCTTTGTCCTTGAAACCTGTGCCATCAATAACAATTTTTACGTTTATAAGCCTTAATGTGTTAAGTAATAGAGGATTCTGACTTCTCTAGCCACCAAGGAGACTGAATTTTCATTTCTAAGCTTTCATCTAATAAAATTGATAGCAAGGTGTCTCAAGTCTCATGTGCTCAGAACAATAACATCAATTCTTTATGCCAAACTTTTCCTGAGTCTAATACAGATGCATGCCAGGTACAAAGAACCAGAATAGAGTCAAGAGAGCTGGGTTTGAACCCTAGATCTGTAATTAACTCACTGTGTGATTTTGAGGAATTGCCAACTCTTGGGACCTCCTGTATGTACCCATAAAAACAAGGTATTTGGACAAGAGGCTTGCTAATGACTGCTGGCTGATAGCTGATGCTTCAGAGTGCTCCCATGACCTGGTTAGTTCCCACTGCTTTAAATATGTTGGTTCAAGACAGGATGATGATGCACACCTGTAATCTCAGTATTTGGGAGGTGAGACAAGAGGATTGTGTGTTTGCAGGAAGACTCAGCAACTTGGCAAGGCCCTTTATAAATTAGTGAGAGCCATTTAAAAATAAAAAAATAAGACTGAGGATAGAATGCCTCTGGATTTAATCCCCACTACCATAAAATATATATATGTATGTATGTATGTATGTATGTATGTATGTATGTATATGTGTGTGTGTGTGTGTGTGCGTGCGTGTGTGTGTTCATTACATCCTCAGATCAACATCAAGAGAAAGGTACTTTTATAATTTTTGCTCTACAGATGTAGAAACCTAAGGCACAATGAAGTTAAAATCTTGCCCAAGGTCAAAACAGCAAGCAAATGTAAAACTGATTCAACCCAGGAGAAAATGTTACTGGCCACTCCTTAATGTGGCTCAGGTACTTTGTTGAAGTGATGTGCCCTGATTTATATCAAACTCTATTACAAAACACTTGTTTCCAGTGTTGTTGGTAAGATTCTGAGTCAGGAAGCATGGTGGAAGGGAGAGAATATTGGACTAGGAGCCAGACGGCTGGCCTTTGCTTCTCCCTGCACTCTTTCATATATGCAACCAGAAAAGTTCCTTGAAGCATCCATCTCCTGCTACACAAATACCCAAAGATCCTTCTAACTCTCCATTTGGGGAGTTTTTCATTGTGAATGAACAAATGTCACATTTCTCATTGTGGATGGAAGGCTGGATTTCTGGTACAATAATTTCTTTTCTCCTAAAGAGTAGATTGATGCTGGGCATGGTGGCACACACCTGTAATCCCAGTACTCCAGACGCACTGACAGGAGGATTGCAGTTTTGAGGCCAGTCTCAGCAACTTGATGAGGCTCTCAGCAACTTAGTGAGACCCTGCTTCAAAATAAAAAATAAAAATAAGAATAGGACTAGGAGTTGTAGCTTAGACATAAATGTCCCTCAGCTCAATCCCCAGTACCAGAAAATCAAAAACAAACAAACCTAGTAGATTGAGAATGGAGAAAAAAAATATATTCATGACCTTGTTTCCCAAACCTAAAAATATTACCTTATGTAGCAAAAGTGTAACTGTCACATTATTTAGACAAAGGTTTTTTTGTGCCATAACTAAAGACCTTGAGGAAAAGAGATGATCTGATGGGCCTTAAATCCCAACATGAGAGTTCTGGTAAGATAGAGAGGGAGAAGGAGATTGCACGTATAGATACACAGAGAAGGGCATGTGAAGATGGGGAAAGATATCAAAGTGATGTGGTTACAAGCCAAGAAATGCCAAAGATATCAGGAGTTAGCAAAAGGCTAGCAAGGTGCAAGAAAGGATTTTCCTCTAAAGCCTTCAGTTGATACCTGATTTCAGACTTTCAGCCTCCAGAATTGTAATGGAATAAGCTTCTCTGTTTTAAGACACCTGCTGTAGGGTAGTTTGTTATAGCAGTACTAGAAAACTCACACTGCACCCTATTCAGAATTAACTACATAATGAAAGCCCTGAAACAATCACCTTTATGTCCCAATGTTTACACAGTAAATGAATACAAATGATTTGTATTATAGTCTCAAATCATAATATAGTTTATGGTGATAGTAATATACATGCATAGTTCACATCATAGCAATAAATATGCTGCAGGGCATGTTTGTGTGTGTGTGTGTGTGTGTCTGTGTGTGTGTGTGTGTGTGTGAGAGAGAGAGAGAGAGAGAGAGAGAGAGAGAGACAGACAGACAGACAGACAGACAGAGACAGAGAGAGACAGACAGACAGACAGACAGACAGACAGACAGACAGACACACTGGGGATTAAGCCCAAGGACATTCTACCCTGAGCTATACCCTGAGCCCTTTTATTTTATTTATTTTATTTTTTGTTTTGAAACAGGATCTCTCTAGGTTGCTGAGGCTTCTTCCCTCATACCTGCAATCCTCCTATCTCAGCCTCCCAAATACTGGAATTACAGGAGTGTGACACCACACCCTGCTGTAGGTCTTTTAAGTATAAAGCTAATCAAGATGGGAATCTAAGAGTTATAGAACAAAATTAGACCCAACCTAAAGACATATAGTCAAGATGGTTGATATTTAAGTCCATCTTTCTTAGGCTTGGCCTTGATCTGTGATTATTTATGTGTTTAAGGGCATTTTTGTGCAGATATACAGTGCACATCACCCAGTGACACTTAAGAGTCTCTCTTATCTAAGACCAAACTATTATGCATCACAGTCAATATTAAACAACACAAATCCATGATAACATTATTCTCCTGTTTAACACTTAACAGAGTTGTGAAAGACAGACTCTAGCATATAAAAAAAAACTGTTTGCAGAAAACAAGTGTTCTCTATTTGAAGACAAAGTAAAGGTTGCAAAACTTGCAGTGGCGAAGCCAGCTCCATACTCTAAACCTAATTCATAAGGGGATTCTTGGATCTGCATCAGATAAAAGGATGACTATAATACCTAGTAATGGGTCTGCTTGTGTCTGAGAGAGAATGAGTGGAGGCGGCTGCTTCATGTGGATGTACACAGCACCCTGTTCTGGGTACTAGCCAGGTATTTCTCTTCAATATGTATTAATAAATATAGTGTAAAAGTATCTGCAGCTTTACTAAAAGCCCATAATAATTAAAATTATAAGTATTCTTGGGTCTATTAGTAAAAAAAATTGCATATATTTCAGTGTAAAGGAAATAACTAAGAGGACACCAGAATGACAACATGGAGAAGTTTATGTTTAGAAACAAGACAGTCAGAGAACTCTAGCTATTCTTTGTTTCTGTACTAGAGATTGAACCTAGGGGTATTCTATCTCCGAGCTACATCCGAGCCCTATTTTAACTTTATTTTTATTTTGAAACAGGCTCACTACATCACTAAGGGCCTCACCACTAAGGGCCTCGAACTTGTGATCCTCCTTTCTCAGTCTTTCAAGGACTGGGATTAGAGGCATGTACCAATACGCCCATCCAATTTTGTATTTTAAATTGATGCCAGAAAGAATCTAGACATTGGGTTTTCCACCCTTTGAGTCCAGGAAGAATTGTTAAAGTGTGATTGACTGCTGTATAAATGAATCCTCATACCTCGTGACCACTCTCCTGCCACTTTTAAAAACCTTCACCCCTCTGCCTTCGTCTCCTAGATCCTTTCAGAGTAGCTCTTTGCAGCAAGAAGATAGGAGTGAGATTCCTTCCCATCTTCTGTACCAGGATGTGTTACACTAATGAAGTCTCATTTTATCCTAACAAGCCAATGATTAGTTTTCTGTAAAGCACTCCATTGTACAGCATTAGATTTCAGGCTACCCTTATGCGGGGGCCTTTTTTTTTTTAGCATCAAGGCCTGTCCTTTTTGTGGGAGCTGTGAGATCTGGCAATGAGGTCATGCTGAAGGAGGACCTAGCCCAAAGGAACAAAAATAGAGAAACACCCTCTGACCACTGCCCTTCCCCGAGATGACCTGGCTACGGGCACACCAACCAGTGGCTTACACGACTATTCCTATACCTCCCCACTTCCTTGTCCCATAAAAAGCCCCTAGCTTGTAGGGAGGTAGGCTTTTCTGACTTTTGAGGGCTCTCTCCCTGGTCAGATGCCTCCTTCCAGGTTTTATTCCAAAATAAAGCCTGTTCCCTGCTGCATGCTGTGTGTTTTTTTCTTTTTCTCTGACCCTCTAGACCCCAACACTTTTAGCATCTGGTAGCAGTAAGTAACAAGAAGGGTATATAAATATCAGCCCACTGCTTTCCTGGTTTACATATGTTTCTGCCTCTGTTTTATATGCTGAATCCTGAGTCATGCACCCCAAGGAAAACGAGTGGCTGTGATAGGATGTTTGTCAGTACACTTTACCCCTGTACTGTCTCAGAAGAAAAAAGTAAATTTCTATAAGCCTCTCAAGAGGCAGAATTAGCCAGGGGCTCTGAGCCCAAATCTAGAAGCCACATAATGTAAACTACTAAGGGTGGGTTATTACTAACGTAAGTGCACTTATCACAAATCAAACTCTATAGGTGTTATGCTGAGATATAGAGTCCCCTCGGAAGAGCTCAGGGTTGGTATAGTTGAGTCCAGAGGGTTGTAATCTCATCAGTAGATGAATCCATTGGATTTATCCAGTAATGGATTTATCTGGATGGTCACCTATTAATCTGGGAGATAACCTAAGCCTGTGGGGTGTGCATGGAAAAGGATCCCTGGGAGCCCCTAGCCTCAGGGAATGTGCTGTGTCCTTGAATTCCCTTGCTCTCTCCCTCTCTTGCTTCTGATGCAAAATCAGAGCCCCCCTCTCCACTCACTCTTTCTGCCTTCTGCAGCCATGTTCTCTTTTCCACAGACTGATCTGATATAGACTGAACTCCAGAATATCCCAAAACACTATGAACAAATAAGTGTTCCTCTAACTTGCGTGGTCAGGTCATTTGGATTACAGTAATGAGTGGTGACTGAGACAATATGTATGTGAGACTATGTGCTCGTGTGTGTTTGTGCTGTGCAAATGTATTTATTTCATCAAGCAGTGAATATCTTTCATGGAATAACCATTTACCAATGGGAAGCAAACATCTCTTTATAAACTTGTCCTACTTACACTGATGTTAATACGGAGGCTAAAAATTAACAACTTTTAAAGCTGGACTCTTTGTTGCAGATACTGGTGTCTCCCCCCCCCATAATTATGCACTTGCTGTCTAAGATTAATCAGAGAAGTTAATGATGCAAAAAATTACATTTATAATCCAGTCTGAATACAGCTGTACTGCAAGCTAAGTTCTAAGTCCTATTAAAGTAAATGGAATTAATGGGCTGTCGCTGGCAATCTTTGTATCTATCAGTTACTAATTAACATTCTCCTGTAAAGAATAGTTTGTGGTGGGGAAAAAAATAAAACATACCTCAGTAGCAGCTATGGTAGAGTGTACGTAGAGTGACTAAAGGCAGGCCATAAGGGGGGCTGCTGGAAATGACAATGCTTTGTGTCAACAGGGCATTGAACAAGAAGTTGACACTTAGCTGCGTCATTATTTAAAAAAAATATTCTGTGTGTGTGTGTGTGTGTTGATGTTGTTTGTTCTACACAGCAACAAATGATCACCACTAAGGATGACCTTTTCCATGGGAAATGTTGACTTTGGCTAATAACACAAGGAGAGAGGTATGTGAGCTGTAAACCAGAAGACTTAAATTAGCTACCGTGGAAAAACTAACATAATGTGTTATCTTCTCAGATACTCAAGCACACTCTGCTGCTCTCATCACAAAAAAGCTCTTGTTTTGATTACTAATTTTATGTCGGCAATCATTTTATGTCTGAAGTGTCCCTTCTAGCCCTATACCACTTTGACCATTGTGTGTGTGTGTGTGTGTGTGTGTGTGTGTGTGTGTGTGTGTAAGAATTTTCTTTGGAGCTTTCTGCACAAGATGAATTGTACTCTTTATCTGGATTCTAATTTTTCTGTACTTTTCGTCTTACCTTTATTACCTTAGCCAGAATCATGCGCTTTGAGGCTTTACAGTCCAAAAGAAAGTTAGTCTTCTAATAAGTGCGGACAGTTTCTATATGAGCCAGTATGACCTTCCATTCACATTTTTATTAATTACAGATTCATACTCTGATATCATGATTTTAAGTCTTTTCCAAAAGGCATTGAAAACAATACTTCAAAAAGAAAATAAAGGACAAATGCCCTCAAGAAGACAATATTGCCAATTTGCTTTGATCCAAGAAGTTAACATACAACCCAAATGCATCATTTGTTTGCAAACCTTCTAGAGTGCGGGGTTTTTGTTTTTGTTGTTGTTGTTATATATACACTGGGTTTCACAAATCACAAGACAGATAAGGCTGGTGAGGTCATGTGATGGAATAAATTAAAGCCTAAATCTTGGGACATTAAAATTGTAGCTTTGCCACATGTTAGGGAAGGAATCTTAAAGCTGGATTTTTATCCATCAAAAGGACATTCCTTCTTCTAAGAAGACACTAAGATGTTAAAGGTTTCACATATTATTACAGATAACAAAGCATTCACATATGTAAATTAATTTTGTGTGTTGAATTCGGCCTATCTATATAGCACAAGGTGTCTTTTTAAAATTTACCTTGGATGAGATTATTTAGCTTTTCAATAGAAAATAAATGGTGTGGTTTGCTTAGTGTACACTTTTTCTGATTGTGGCTATCACACTTCTGTCTCCTATGTTCACTTTAACTAAGATGCACTAAACTAAATCATTTGTTCTTTTGAAGGGATATATGTGGATGCTCTGAGCACAATGTAATGTGGAAGGGGAATCAGTCTTAAAAGCTTACCCCTCGATGAAAAAATAAAAGGTTTATTAGCCTTTTTTCTTTTCAACTCGTTGCTGGAAAACAGTGATGATATATTTTTTTCAAGTAGAAAAACAGGAGCTCAGATCTCATAGAGACCCCCTTCATATTAGGGCTCTCTCTTCTTTGTGGGCTCTGCAATTTTAGCTCAGTTTTTTTCTACGTATTTAAAGGCAACACAATACTTGCTCCAGTAGGTGATTCTATGGATCTAAAAAGATAAGGTAGGCAAAGCACTCACAAGAGGTACCCAGAGCCTAGAATGTGCTTAATAAATATGTGTTCTTACTTTACTATTGATCACAAAATGATGTTTTATGTTAACACCTTTTATTATACACTACTAACAAATCTCAGGCAAAGAAAACTCATGACTTAAAGATCTTAAAACATTACTATAGTAAATGGACACCCACCGACACCACAGCAGTTTTACTTTGCTTCTTGTTATGACACCTGGCCCAGTGGTTTAGATTTTGCATAATTTTTCCCCCAGTTTGTCAACAAGGACCAGAAGATTCAGTTTTTGCAAATGTAAAGCAATAACATTTTGGCAAAAATTAGTACAGAATTTTGCATGTCGATGGGATTCAAATGAGAAGCAGAAACACGCCAAAATCATCAAGATGTACCGCTAAATTAAAGGAATGACTCCTAATGATTTATGGTGGTTTGTTTCTTTAGGGACATACCTAAATGGGTTGAACCACTTAGCCAGCCAATTCAGAACCAGTGAAGAAAATGTTAAGAAGTGTTCGATTCAGTCTTTTTTCTGCTTCACGTGCAGTCAATCAACATTATTTAACTTATGTATACCAACAGTGCTATTTTAAGAGATGCTTCTATTCATAAAAGTGCTCTTAATTGCCATCAAAACAGTTTTGCTCTATGGAATGCCCTGAGAGCTTCCCAGGTTAGCTGCAAATGTTTGAGGGGAGCCTGGCTTTCTGCTCCCTGGAGGAGCACTTTGTCGTAGGACTGCATTTCAGGGTGACCTACACAAAATTAGCCCAATATTAAATACTGGCATCAAAGGAAGCAATTCTTCTTTTCTTTTCAAAAAGTACTGCAATAAAAATAACAATGCTATTTTCAGCCAGACAGATGCATAAGAAGGATAAAAAGGACATGGCACCTGAATTGGAAATCATTTAGCTTGTTTTAAAATAACAGAAATCTGAAAGATAATCATACTCCAAGACTTCAAAATGAATACTGGCAAGAAGAGGAGTGGGTAGAAATCCAGGCGGCTGGGAAACTTCACAGAGAAGCCTTGGTACAGGACAGAACCCACCTCTCCTCAATTCACCCACCAACCTCAAAAGACCTGTCACCAAACTGTTTCTTCCTGCTGAGTCTAAGCCAGATTTGATTCCGTGGAAGGGTAAACACACAAAACAGGATAGAGAGGTAAACATTTCCTTGATAGAGTGACCTGCCCTGGTCACCGTGTCCCCATTACGAAATGTGTAGGCTTTGAAAAGAAGAAAAGACTCCATCAAAAGTGAACTTCAACCTGAGCTTGATGCCACATGCTTGTAATCCCAGTACTGGGGAGGCTGAGACAGGAGGATTGGGCAGGTTCAGAGCCAGCCTCAGCTACATAGAGAGGTTCTTAGCAACTTAGTGAGATCCTGTTTCCAAATAAAACATAAGTCTGGGAGTGTAGCCCAGAGGTAGGAGGCCCCTGGATTCCCTCCCCAGCATTACAAAAAAACAAAAACAAAAACAAACAAAAAAACTGAACTTCATAAGCACCTGCACACATACTTTAATAATAAATGAACTAACATGTTGTCTAATTCCTGCCTGTATCTCCAATACTTTCTTAGATTCAGTTTTAAATACAAATAAATTAAAATAATAATGTAACAAGATAAAGCCAATTTGTTTTTTTTTTTGGTACCTGGGATAGAACACAGGGGCATTATACATCTGATCTCCACTCCCAGCTTTATTTTTTGTTCATTTTGAAACATAGTCTTACTAGGTTACGGAGGGTCTCAAAAGTTGCTGAGTTGGGCTGTGAACCTGTGATCCTCCTGTTTCAACCTCCCAAGTACTAGGATTACAAGTGTGTACCAACATGCCCAGCTCCAAATTGTTTTTTTAAGAAATAGATCAGCTGAGTGTGGTGGCACATGCTTGTAATCCCAGCATTCAGGAGGCTGAGATAGGAAGATTGCAGTTCACAGAGAGCTTCAGATAATTAGAAAGATCCTTTTCAACTCAGTGAGACCCTGTTTCAAACTAAAAAGTAAAATAACAGGGCTGGGTATATCTTTGAAATAGAATGCCCTTGGTTTCTATCCCCATTACTGCAAAAAAAAAAAAAAAGAAAAGAAAAAGAAAAAAGAAATATTTCAAATATTTGATGGTAAACTTGAATAGTCAAAGTAGTTAAGAGAGTATTCTATTAGGTTTATAAATAAGTGAAATAATGTCTTCTGGAAAATTCCAAATTTAAGGTTAGGGGTTTCTAAGATTTTTCAGGTCTCATAATCTTTCTATTTCAGGTATTCCACATATTTTTGTCTTTCTCATCAACAGCGTATGAAGTGATTCAAATAGGGGAAAACTAGGAAGGACTGAGTAAGAATTCTGTAAGGCACAAGAAGATGAAAAATTTCTAAACCAGCTGTGTTAAAGGTCTTTTGTATCAAAAATCATCTCTCAAATCATTGTTTGTAGAATGCAGTCTTTTCAAACAAGAATAGGCTGCAACATTTCCTTTTCTTTCACTGGTAGCTATAGAAACACACACACTCATTTTTAAAAAGTTGAGCAATTCAAGAGAACAACATTACTTGACTTGATTAGAAGAAAGAGGCTAGACTTGGTCCCAGATTTACTCCTTGGCCAATAGCAAGAAGTAAAGAAGTACTCTTTTTTTTTTTTCACTTTGATGAATGAGTAATTGAAACACAAAGCAGGCAGGTAGCTTCTATTCCTATGATGTCCAATGCCAGACATTAGTTGAAGGTGACCATGTTAATTTAGCCATAAATTCAATTCCAATTGAAGTAGGTGTTCAACTGTCACATGCAGCCAGTGCCCACCACACTAGACAGAAATAGGCACTTTCCTTGTTTCCAAAATTCAATTAGCCAGTGCTGCCAAGGTAGTCAAAGCAAGTTGAGGAGATCATGGCAGCTTTTCTGTCCTTTCATCTATCTTTCTTTCTTTCTTTCTTTCTTTCTTTCTTTCTTTCTTTCTCTTTCTTTCTTTCTTTCTCTTTTTGCGGTACTTGGGGATAGAACCCAGAGTTACTGTACCTTCAAGCTATACCTCCAGCCCTATTTTTTAGTCTTATTATTTTTGAAACACGGTCTTACTGAGTTGTGAGGGGCCTCATTAAGTAGCTGAGGCTGGCCTCAATCCTTTGGTCTCAGCCCCTCGAATGCTGGTTCTGACCTGTGTTAGGCCCTATTTGCTCTTTGTGGACCGATACTGTCTAATTTAAAGTAGACACTCCTCAGCTGTTGTGGTTGGATAAAGCACCAAGGAGTGTGATGCTTTAGCCACCCTCTGGTGGCAACCTCGGCATTGGTACATTGTAGTCATACACCTTAATAGGTACAAAATGGAAGAGGCAGGAACACACACAATCTGAATTGTTGCCAACAACCCGGGTGATTCTGGCACATGAAAAAAAGGAGGAATCACAGTACTTTTAAGAATAATAAAAGAAACAGGTAAATTTCCATATTGTTCACACTGTGCCAGAGATTCTACTTTGTATCAAGTGTACATATGCATCCTCAAACATGACCCATAACGACCTTTCCAAATCCCTGATATTGTGACTCCATGAACTTTCTCATTCATATTTTGCCTGGGAAATATCTGTTAAAGACAGGACCAATTTTTATCTTTATTTTTATTTTGAAATAAAATTCCTTTGGCACAATCAGAAAGCCATACATGAGAGGGAAGGAGGGGATGAGATGGGATGGGAATTGGGGAAGGGTTAAATGAGTGATGTGTGCATGTATGCCTCTACCATTTTGTACCTATTAAGATGTATGACTACAATGCACCAATAATTTTTTAAAAATTTCTTTGACAATCAGCATTGTATATTACAATTAACAGACACTCAGCATGCTTTGGTTGGATAAAATGCAGAAAATCAGACTAAAGTCTTTTTTTCCCCGGAATCTCTTCCCACATAACTCTGGGGTGAATAAATTGGCCAGTTGGGAGAGTTATATCCTTTCCTGGTGACTTACTAAAACGTCTGGTGTGTCAAAGGCATTTGCTATGGGCAAGTGAGCAAAGAAAATAGTGGTATCTGTCATGGGACCTCCTCTGTACACACGGGCCTAGAACTCTGGATTGAGTTTGGGTCTATAGAACTTGGTTCTCCCACAGGTACACTATGAAAAAATACTTCTGATTTTGTCTTTCTTTCTCCAGACCTAGTTGTCTATTACCAGATAAGAAATTCATTCTTATGACAAAAGAAAAATTAAAACATGTGCATGTTCTATATTCCATGTTTCCCTTTTTCACTTCAAGAATGAAAGGAATAAAAATATGAAAAATGACCCTTTGCCTAACTCATGTGAATTGTTGATAGTGGTTGCTTAATCAGGCACATTATTCTGTCTGCTCCTGTGAAACAAGTCTGTCTCCCTCTTTTCTTTCCTTCCTTCCTTCCCAGCACCAGCATTTCCTTCTTTATAAAACAGGGAGCCTCAAATTTCACTGAATATTGGAGAATCTCAGCTCAGCATGCTGGTGCATGCCTGTAATCCCAGTACGTGAGAGGCCAGCCTCAGTAATTTAGCAAGACCCTGTCTCAAAGTCAAAAAATAAAAAAGGGCTGGAAATGTAGCTTAATGATGGAGTGCCCAGGCTTCAATCTCCAGTTCAGTACCATTAAAAGAATAATAATAAAAGATGGGAACCTTCCATGTAGTCTAGTTTTTTAAAGCACTGAATACAGATAGTTTTCACTATTTTCAAAAAAGGAGTAATGAAGAAGTAATACATATCACCATTCCTCTAGACTTTGAACATCTAAGTCATGGGTTTATCAGACATATACAAAAAAGGGAATGAACTGTACTGGCTCACCCAACAGCTGCTTTGACAGAACTGAATTCTGAAATCATTTCACTGGTCTCTGCCAAATATGAGTGAGGAAACCCATTATAATATTTGCTGCAAGGTGTTAGTATATTTACAGTGTCATCGTATTTACAGTGTTTTCCCTGGAAGAGCGCATGGAAAAGTATCTCTCTAATACTTTTCTCACTCTTCTATGAAGTAGACTTTGTTATTATTCTAACCATTTGACACAGAGGAAAGTGAATACTATAAATTCATGAAATTTTCTCGTAATGGTGTAACTGATCGATGGCGAACCCAGCATTCAAAATAGGGATTGTCAAACCCATGACCTGTATTTTCAAAACAGTGATTGCGCTTCTAAAAGATCACCCATATCTCAGTGTCACTTAACCCTGGCAAGCCACTTTGTCTTCCTGAGCCTCACTTTGCTTGTCTACAAAATAAGGACGCAGGCTTAGCAAAGTTTCCAATATGCTTGAGCAGACTTTAGTTGGATTGTTATGGTAATCTTTCAATCAGTGTTCTCAACAGTAATATATTACTCAAATTCCTCTTCATGGACATGGTCACCAATGTTGTAATCTCCATTTCTAATATTTATTAAGCACATATTATTAATCACTGTAGGAAGTGTTTTGCTTCTTTAACATACCCTGTAAATAAAATACCATTGGTGTCTCCATTTAAGAAATGATGCAAGAGAGAGTTAGTAAGGCTTAATGCTTTCTCAGATGCACACACAATTTGTAGGTGGAGAAGACAAGGTAAAAATCAAAATAGTCTAACAAGTTTCAAAATGAGATCTCAGGGAATTTATTCTAGGAGTGCTCTAAAGGATGTTTATACTTTGTAGTTCTCACTATGGATAAGAGAACTCACCTCATGGGGACCTGTTTGGGATGTGGGGAGAGAAGCTTGTCCACAGGATGTGGTATCTCACATACACACATGAAGTGATGGTGCTTTTCTGTGCTGGACTCTAGGGTCGGGCTGGGGAGCAGCGGCATCTGCTTCCCTGATATATGGTCATAGAGATTCACCTTTCTCTTCTCCGATGTCTCTAAGGCAGGCCAACATTAACCACCTTAGAGCAGCCAGTATAACCAGAACAGAGCGCTGGGACTTTCTCAATTTGATATGCACACAGCAGCAGAGGCACCTCCCTCTTTATCCTTCTCTGTCTTCCTCCTATCACCATAACACCATTACAGATGGGGAGTTGATATATTTGGAGACAAGTAAAAGAGCTTTTAAAATCCCGCACTTCAGAGGAAATGCCATCTTTAATTCCAAGGAGCTCACCACAGACAGGCTTATTTTCTCTCTTGGCTGCTAGAAGCCCATCCTAAATGAGTGATGTGTGCATGTATGCCTCTGCCATCTTGTGCTCCGTTAAGATGTATGACTACAGTGCACCTATAAAAAATTTAAAAAATGCAAACACACCAAATACTGTGTGCATGTTTGTTCTTAATACTCTGAACATCATTATGATGTGTAATTACAATGCACCAATAAATGTCTAATAAAAATGCATAATTGCATATATTACACAAGTATCCTTGTGACTCGGGATAAAGTCCATCCTAAAGTCCTCAGTCTAAACCTATTTCTTTTTTTTTTTTTCAGTTTTAAAGATAGACATCAACAAGGCATTTCCTGCTGTCCAAACCTTTGAATTTCTGTTTTTCTTTTTTAAACTAAGCCGAATTTTGAAATGGAGATGGGAACCTTCCTGATCACAGAACTTGAATAAAAAATTAAAAGGTATTTCTAGTAACCAATAGGACATAGTTAAAAGGGGGTAATCTCCTCCTGCTCCTGGAAACAAAAGCCTTACTTTTAACTTTTCACATTCATAGAGATGAATCCTTATTTATTTGAGGTTCATAGAAGATCAAAATGTATATGAGTGCATTAATTTGATGTATATGTCCCTGTGTGAGTGTCAAATAGAGATTTCCCTCTTTTATGTATTGAATTTGAAAAATGTACCAGGCAGTATTCAAGGTACTGACGTTGATAGTGGCAAATAAAACTAAGCTTTCCACTGTTGCATAGATTAAAATACAGTTGTGGGACAGGCAATTAACAATGAAGATGAAATTATAACATTCCTACCCTCAGAGAGCTTATATCTAATGGTGCAGAGATGGATACCACAAAAACAAATGTTAAGCACCATATTAAATAAAAATACTGGAAAGGGGATAAGGCAAATGGGTAAAGTAACGGAAGCTGGTAGGTCTTAATTAAACGTGACCAATTTTAGACAAGGCTTTCTTAATTTGGTCATTTACTGAGTTTGCATCATCAGTTTAAACCCTTGGGAAATATATTAAATTTTTACTTACTTCTCTTGCTGGTTTTTGTCAATTCAAAACAATTCCACATGAAATGCATTAAGTTAATTTCCAAAAGAACGTAGTTAAAGGGAAAAAAGGCACTATAATAGCATTTTGCTCTGGGAGATTGAACAATAATGCACAATATGAATTGGACCCACGGAGTGTGTTCTTTAATGAAGGAAACCAGAGAAAGGAGACATAACAAATTCATTTTTGGATCCAGCTGACACGGGCTGCTGCCTCTCCCTAATTTGTGTTGGAGCATACATCATCTCTGCTGGATGGGATGCGACAAAGTTTGGGGAAATAAAATAGAAAGTCATTGTTTTGCATGGGAATTGGAATCAAGTTACATTGTCATCAAGTAATTTGCAGAATGAAGAAATTATTTTTATGTGTATTATTCTAATATCATAATATGAATAACTGAAGCATTTGTTTCATATCTACTTTATGTGATGAATTCATTTACAGAAAAGTTATTCTTATACAGTGACTCTGCTACGTTTATTTTTAACAAATGATGTTATTAAAAGGGAATTGTTTTTAAACTCAGCTGAAATTGCAACCCATCCACAACAGCTGTAATTCAGGAGAGTTTTAACATGAAAATTGTCAGGTTTTTAGCTATCATCATCTGGTAGTTAAAGGCAGGAAAAGAAAAATGGCATGAAACATACACACTTTGGTCTTTTATGAGAGTAAAATTAAATCATTAGAGGTGGAGCAGTTTTTATTTCCCTTTGTGTTTGCAATCATTCAATTATCTTGAGAAACAGCTGGCTGTAGCACTCAGATTATACAAAGTCAAATAATGTGTATGTCAGAATGATGGATCTTTAAATTGGACTCTGAATGCAAAAGTGGAACAAAAAACCCAAAGTAACAATAAAACCAAATAAAACATAGAACACAGGTTAAAGGGGTAGGGACAGAACAAAAAAGAAACCTCAATACATTTATTCAACTGTATTCAACTACTGTGCCTGGATAAATCATGAACAGACTATTTTTCTTAAGAAATTAAAAAAATCTTTCTAGCCAAATAACTATTTTCAGGCCATTCTGGAGTGCACTCATTTTAGTTGGGGAAACTTAATTGCATTCTAAGTTACTTAGATGATAAATTTGTTAAGAGTCAGCAAGATGAAGGTTTTGTTATCATATTCACATAATGATTCTAGCAAACAGGAAGATGATAATCTAGTACAAAACTGTGTATTTATTCCAACTACTTCTCCCATTATGTATAAATTACATTATTATTAACGTAATGATAAGCCTAATGAATTTATGATCTTCTGTTTTTTTTGGTGGTGGTACTGGGGTTCCTGGAAGCCCTTCTACCTCCGGGCTACACTCCCAGACCTATTTTTTTATTTTTGGAAACAGGGTCTCTTAAGCCAGCGCGGCTGGCCTCGAACCTGCGCGATCCTCCTGTCTCCGCCTCCCAAGCGTGGGGATTACAAGCATGTGCCACCACACCCGGCATGATCTCCTATTTTAATACTGTCATTATTAATGTTTTAAACCAGTGGCACTTGATGAAATAAAGGAGACATGTTACCTTTCCAATAAAAGAAAATAACAGGTCTTTCCACAATGATAAAAAATCACAATATCTATCAATAAATACATATTGCCATAATACCCAAGCCCTATCCTATATAACACTATATGATATATATATATATATATATATAATTTTCAAGCATATATGATATATTTTAGCATTAAACTTGAGATGTACCTATTAAAATTTAATTTCCATATTTCCATGTAAAACAACAATTAATATAGGATGCACCTAATTTAGGAGAAATAAAGGTAAATACTATCCTTTTAAATTTTTCATGTTATATAATAGAGGCTAGCATTTCAGGTAAACTGAATATAGGCTCTATCAATGTAATGTTTTCTTAAATACAGAAATAATCAGTGAATCCAATTTCATACAAATAAATTTAATAAACAAGGATTCCTTCCTTTTTTCTTGTGGTACTAGGAATTGAACACAGGGGTACCCTATCTCTAAGCTACATCCTCAGCCCTTTTTAAATTTTTATTTAAATTTTGAAATAGAGTCTTGCTAAATTGCTGAGGTTGGCTTTGAACCTGTAATCTTCCTTTTTTAGCCTCCCAAGTATTGGGATGACAGGCCTGTGGCACTGCATCTGGAGTACATAAGGGTCCTTAAACCTGGTATTTTCCCTGAGTATGTGCTACGATTTAAGGCATACTATTTTTCCGAAGGACTGCCAAATTCTTCTATTAGGTTCCATTTTATGCAGAGACTAAAACTGTCACTCAGAAGAAATATAATTGAAAATGTGAGTCAAGAAAATGAATTTCTTCCTACATCTATAAGGGGAACTTGTGTCAATTAGCTTATGATTTTAATGGGAGCAAACTGGTTTTTGCTTCAAGGATAATTGTGCTATCTAAGGGGCACTTGCCTGAAAGTCAGAGTTGATCTTCATACAACTGGAAACCCATAGACATACAGACATCTATGTACAGAAAAGCGTCACATAACGAATTCTTTTATGCACCTATTTAACAAATACTGGTCCAGCATCTACTTTGTACAAGGTCTTGTAGTTGCCTAATAATATAATGGTGAACCAGCCATATTTTTTCTCCTGTCCTTGTAGAATGGAACAGATTCAGAAAACCTCATTGTTTTCTAAAAAAAACAAAAATAGAAACAAAATCTGTAAGCAAGTGATGCTTGATAGATAAAATGTATGAGTGCCTACATGTGCCTCTTAATTTAATCATCATAACAATCCTACTAGTTATGTTTCATTATTATCCTTTTTATATAGATGATAAAATACACATTTTAAGGGATTTGCTCTAAATTACATAGCTGGTAAGGTGAGGGGAATGTCAGCTCAGGCAGTGAACCCGACTCTTTTTTTTTTTTTTTTTTTTTCTGGTACTGGGGTGGAACCCAGGGGCTTTCTACCTCTGGACTATACTCCCAGACCTATTTTATACTTTATTTGGAAAAAGGTCTCACTAAGTTGCTGAGAGCCTCACTAAGTAGCTGAGGCTGGCTTCGAACCTATGTGATCCTCTTGTCTCAGTCTCCCAAGCGCTGGGATCACAAGCGTGGGCCACCACGACGAGCTCGAACCCCGACTCTTAAACACCTCAGGAGGCTTCTCAGTAAAGGACCCTCTGAGACCACCAACACAAGCACGTATTTGACAAATAAGCTTCAGAGTAGTTTTAAATTCCCAAATGGACTTTCTTAAAGTAACATAGTTGTCCCTCCCATTTTTCCTCTCAAAATCTCTCCCTAGAATGATTCTCCCCACGGAGGTGTCTCTCAGTGATGGCGGAGGGTAGAGGAAACTGCTTCTTTGCTAAAGGATGAAGTAAGATTTTAAGAAACTCTTCCTTATTTCCTTAAATCTAAAACCTCTGCTATTGACTCGAGCTAAAGGGAATCTAAAGTTTAGTCCTCGTGAACCTTCCCTGCACTTCTCTCTTCCAGTCTGCGTCTGAAAATATCCACAAAACATTCCAAATAATAATCAGAGATGAAAAGAAGTTTAGCAATAAAATAATACCAGCCAGTCTACTGTACCATGCACATTATTAACAAAAAATTCAGCTAAGCATTTTTCCTGACCATATTATCAGACATGAGTATGTTCAAGCCAAAAGGACAAAGTTTAAGAAAATACAAATAACTCTCAGAATTTTGGCATTCAATTTTCAATTGGGAGGCAACTTTCCATGGGTCTTATGTTGTTTACATGCTTTTGAGGAAAAGGGCTTTGTTGGTTTTGTTCCAAACTATCTTTTCAAAGATGTTTATATAGCAAACAACCTTCGAAATGAATTCATCTATCCCCGTAGGCAGAGAACAGGTTTGTGTCCTGACCAGCATAATGTAGATGTCTTACTCCGAGGCACAGGTTGGGAAGGTGTGGTAAGAAGGCTCCTTTAGAAGACACAGAGATCCCCAGCTGTGATACAAATCTACTACCTGCGAGAGCATCCACCCGAGCTCACCTGGCCTGGCCATCACCTGTGCAACTTGGAATGTGAAGGAACAGATAGGAACACCAGGTTCAGGAGCCTGAGGACATAACTGTAACAAAGGCATGGACCTCTGAACTAAGGTCTCACATCTGCCACCATCCATGAAACTTTGGTAGCCTGACTCATTAGCTTGCAAGTGAAGACTCAAACACTACCGCTTTTGACATTTTCTTATCAAGAGCTAAGGTGGGTTTTCTGAAGGAAAAAAAAAAAAAAAACGCTACCTTAGTTATCTCTTATTTAAATCATTATCTCTCTTATAATCCTCAGATGTGTAGAAGAATTCATAGTGAAATATAAATGCCTACTTGAATTTGACAAAAAACGACCCAATGGTAATCATAGATGACCTTTCCTCTAGAGAAATTTCCTTAATAACTGAAATTTGCATACATATTCATTGATATAAAACCAAAAAGAAGTGGCAATTCTTATATACACTTTAAAAGGCAGTTTTTCAAATTCGACACACACACACACACACACACACACACATTAAAAAGAGCAAACTTCACATTTTATCTAATCCAACTACCTATTTGCAACTATCTAGGATTACACAGCCTAGAGGTCATCCAGTGATAATTTTTCATAATTTTAAAGAACTACTGAGATAGGAAGTACAGTCAACCCTTTGCAAACATGAGTTACTCAGTCACCTCAGATTTTTAAAAATTGCATTGAATTTTTTTAAATTTTCAATTTCAAAAAATTTAAAATATTACATTGAACATGTGCTGGCCATTTTTTGTTATTATTCCCTAAACAATACAGTATAACAGCTATTTACATAGCATTAGAGCTTGGTGTGGTGGCCTACCCTTATAATCCCCACCCTTGGGAGGCTGAGACAGGAAGATCACACAGGTTCAAAGCTAGCCTTAGCTACTTAGTGAGGCTCTCAGCAACTTAGTGAGACCTTGTTTCCAAATAAAATATAAAGTAGGTCTGGGAGTATATCCTGGAGGTAGAAAAGCCCCTGGGTTCCACCCCCAGTACCACAAAAAATAAATACATAGCATTAGGTATTATACATACTATAGAGAAGACTTAAATTATTCAGAAACTTATGCATAAGTTATCTGAAAATATTATTCCATTTTGTATATCTGATTTAAATATGCACGAAATGTGGTAATACTGAAAGGCAGGGGTTCCTGGAACCAATATTCCATGGATATAATAAGGAGGACTGTACAGAAATGAGCACTGACCCCTCTATCATTTCTGACATCTTTTCTTGGGTTTCTGTTTGTTTTGTTTTTGTTTTTGTTTTTTCCCAGAGCACTTAATATCTTCTGACACACTTTATATTTGTTTATTTGTTTATAATCTGTCTTTCTCTACTAAAATGCACGTGTAATGAAGGCAGGGATTTTTGTGTTGTCTATATCTCTAGAGCTATAATATGGCACATACTAAATACCCAATATTTGTTTAATTAATTGGTAACATATTACATAAATAAATGAATTGAATGTGCTAACTGATTTTAATAAGAAAACTACTGAGAATTATATATTGCTTTTTAAATGAAAATATCATGAGCTTTTCCTGTTATTAAATATTCTCTCAAGCCATTGTTTTTTATGATTATATAAAATTCCATTTCAACAGTCTCCCATAAAGATTTTCTCATCAGTAGTCACTTGGCTTTCATCCAGTGTTTAGATTTAGAAATGATTCTGCCTTAGACATTCATGAATATTAATCTTGTCCATCCCAACACTGTTAATGCACAATATTCTCATTTTAATTAACTTATTTTTAAAATTTTTATTGGTGCATTGTAGTCAAACATCTTAATGGAGCACAAGATGGTAGTGGCATACATGCACACATCATTCATTTAGCCCTTCTCCAATTCCTACCCCATTCCTTCCCCCCTTCCCTCCTTCTCATGTTTGGCTTTGTGATTAACTTTGATATGTCTAAATGAATGTACATCATGTACATGAAGGAATTTCTCTTTTCCTCTTCCCACCCCCTTCAGTTAAGTCACTTTATTTGCCCATCTATGGTTTCCCCTTCTTCATCTAAAGTTCCTCCAATGACCCTTTTTCTCCCTAGCTTCTGCATATTAGGGAAAGCATCCAATTTTTACTTTTTGTGACTGACTAATCTCACTTGGCATAATGTTCTGCAATTCTGTCCATTTCTGTATAAATGACGTAATTTTGTTCTTCTTTATCGCTGAGTAAAATTTCATTGTGTACATATCCCATAATTTTGAAATCCATTTATTTATTGACGGCCATCTATATATACTTTATACATAAAAACCAACTGTGTCATAGACTTGTCATATGTTAAAAAGTTCTGGATAAATGGCCTTCATTTCTATTCACTGTAGAAGTTTACATTTTAAAAGGTTCATTATGCTATTTTGCTAAAGAAAAATTTCTCTACTGTGCTATTATGATGGAGAAAAAAGGAAATTGAAACCAATCATCTCAGACATCGTTTTATTATATAACAGATAGTCCACATATACTTTAAATATTCTAAATGGTCTTTCTTTATATTCTTCCTCCTCCCAGCAGCTTAAGTAATTAAAATTTGAAATTGTTAACTTGAAATTATCTCAGATTTTTAAAATTGGAGTTTGTTCTCCCCTTATTTAAATTTCTTACTTAAATTTCTTTCTCTAGTCCTTGAGAAAGAAGTTTGAAATCCACTGTTTTCTTTGAGAGCTTTGATTTTATATATTTCCTTCACCTACATCTTTTTAATTCACATTATTCTACTGTTAGCAGCTAGAAATTGGGTCTTACACTTGAAACATGGACACTCAGATACACTTATTCATATTGTCACAGTAATTGTGGGTATGTGTGTGTGGTACTAGGGATTGAATCCAAAGGCAGTCTACCTCCAAGCTATACCCTTTATTGTTTTCTTTAAAACAGGGTCCTGCTACGTTGCTGAGGTTATCCTCCAAACTACAATCCTCCTGTCTAAGCCTCCTAATGACTAAGATGATAGAGATTACAGGCTTGTACCAGCATGTCTTGCTCCTCATAATAATTCACCCTTAAAGTTTTGACTCCTTAAATTTTTTCTACTTTCAAATTAAACCACATTAGTGACTAAAGAAAATAGTTAAAGAGCATCCAGATGAGCCATTACCCAAATGTCTGCTTCCAGGTAACAAATTTTTATCAGATTTACCACTCTTGAAGTGGCAAATCAGATACTCACCAACATGAAGTATTTGTGCTCCTCCTCATCCACATATTGACTTAACTCCCAGTGTGATGGTACCAGGATACATATGGGGCCTTTAGCATATTAGAAGATTCAGACAAGATGACAAGACAGAACTGTGATGGGATAGGTGTCCTTGTAAGGACAGAGACACCAAACTCTTTTCAGTGTCATGTGAAATTACAATGAGAAGACAGACATCTAAAATCCAGGAATGGGGCCCTCGTCAGCCGTAGGATCTATAGTCACCTTGATCTTAGAGTTCCCAGACTCTAGAACTATGGGAAGTAAATGTCTTTTGTTTCAGCCTCCCCACTTTATGGTACTTTTGTGGTGGTTGTTACAGAAACCAAAGACATCTAAGATACTATTTTCCAAATCTATTATATTTTTTATGCCATAGGAAGTTTGCGATCTGCTGAAGGTGAAAGCTACTCATACAACCAGAAATGATCATTAATAATAATGAAATGAGCTCAAATTATTGGTGTGTTTGACCATACATTGAGAATCCTGAACCTTGCCTACCATGAAGCACAAAAGAAGGGGTGGAATATTATGCTAGTTATCACAGTTAAAGGACACCACTGCCTTCCAGCAAGCTCTGACAAACTCACTTTTGGAAAAATAGAACTTCTTTGTGACAAAGATTTTTGAGGTTTGACTCTTGTTGATTTCTTTGACCACAGGGTTAAAAAAAAAAGAACTCCAGTGGAGTGAGTTAAATGTTTTATGTGAACATCAGCTATATTCGGTGGTCTAAAAATGGCAATCTGGTAGTGAATATCTAATATATGCAATTATTATTCAAAGGGAATTCAGATGGAATTCAGTCTAAGCCAGAGGTTGAAAAACTTTCCTGTAAAAATCTGTCTCAGTCAACATTCTCACTGATATTATCCAAAATGAGGAAGGAAGATTTATTTGTTCACAGTTTTTTGGAGATTCTGGGTTTAGTCTTTGTGAGGCCAGAGTCTGAAGCTCAAGGTACAATGGCAGGAAGCAGAGATTGCACACAAACCTCCCCTCTCACATTGTATTGGCCAGAAGCCAGAGAAAGATTCAAAGGCTTAAGAACAATCTCTAAAGCCACATCCTCAGGGACTCACTGTCTTCAGCCACACCCCACTGGCCGATGTTACCACCCAGTAAATCCTTTAAAATGGATTTATCTACTGATGAGACTACAATCTCATGACTTGACTCTATCAACCCTGAGCTCTTGAGGGAACATTCTACATCTGATTATAACAACAACTAAATATTAAATATGTCAGGCTTTGAACCAGTTCAAAGAATTTTGGTCACAACTACTCAATTCAGCTATTATAGCATGAAATCAACCATAGAACTGTATGAAGATGAGTGAGCATGGCTGTGTTTCAATAGGCTGACTTCCAATTTTTGTTTCTTTTTTTCTGTGTGTGTGTGGTACTGGGGTTCCTGGAAACCCTTCTATCGCTGGGATACACTTCCAGACATATATATATATATATATATATATATATATATATATATATATATATATATATATATTTTTTTTTTTTTTTTTTTTTTTAATTTGGAAACAGGGTCTCTTAAGCCAGCAAGGCTTGCTTCGAACCTGCTATCCTCCTGTCTCCGCCTCCCAAGCGCGGGGATTACAAGCGTGTGTCATGTCACCACACCCGGCTGACTTCCAATTATTATTGACTTCATTTTGGCAAAGTGACTACTCATAATAACTTACCTTATTCACTACTCTGGCCTTTAAATTTATTGTTTATAAAACATTTTTTAAAGTATAAAATTTTAATGTACTAGGGGATTTTGGAATATATATATATATATATATATATATATATATATATAGTCAAGTAGTAACCTCCAAATATCCATGTCATAAAAACACTTGCACATGCAGACTTGATAAAAGGCCATACTTGCCATCTCTGCTAAAGTGACTTTAAAGGCATCTTTGAGAACATGATCAAATATGTGTGGTCTGCATCATGGTTTTGTCACTTTCTGGAGAAAGCTTTTTGAACACAGATAAATTAATTACTTCTATACCTTATTTCATCTTGTACAAATTAGAAAAAAATATCTTATCTAGCTGCACATGTAACTGACATGGTCAATTCAAACCACTCAATCATAACCAAGAGTGTCTTGATGCTCATCCTAATGTGCTGGAATATTCCAAATTCTAAGCAATGTCCCAGTGGCTAGAAAGACAGATATGATTTTCCTGTCCATGCCCATGGCTGTGGCTGCCTCCGCATAATGACCTACAATGAGTATCTTTCTTATTGGCCTACATTTTTTGCAACCCTGGAAATCACTTCTCATCTTCAATTTTCCTAGAACACTTTGGTGTAGTACAGTGCTATGGATAATCAGAGAACACCTAGAGCAAATTTTAATACAAAACTTTCACCATAAAAGTTGGTGAAACAAAATAAGGGATAGGTAAAGAAGAGGAGGAAAAGGGTGAGAAAGAGGAAGGGAAAAGGGAGGAAGAGGGGGAAAAGAAAAGAAAGAAAGAAGAAAAGAGTAATAATTATTATTTTTTTCTATTATGGGGAATTTCATGGGTTATATCCATCTATTGTTGGGCCTTGCTACCATGTAAATCAGGCTCTTCTTGCTTGTCAAATCATGATTGCATCTCTATTTTCGCCAGTTACACCTATCAGCCACTTTCCTCCACTGGATGACACAAAACTTTATCACTTTACTCTGCAGAACAAATCAGATCTCCATTTAAGCAATGTATTCATAACCTGATGCAACATACCTTTTGCAAGTCAAAATTTTCCCTGAGCTATTCCACCTTACTCCCATTCAGTCAGCAGTATCCATTAAGAGAAGGCAGAGACTTCTAAGCAATTCTCAAAAGCAGTAAAATTGGTTACCTAGTAGGTATTTTACAGGAAGAGGTGGAAACCACCTGAATCTCCATCAACAGATGAATGAATAAACAATATATGGTATGCACATAATGGAATGCTATTCACTCTGAAAAAAAGGAAATTCTAACACATGCTAAGTAGAGTGATAAGACATTTTTCAAAGTAAAATAAGCCAAACAAAAAAGAAAAAATTAATTAGCATGGTTCCACTTATATGAAATACTTAAGGTAGCTAAACTCAAAGATAGAGAAAGAATGGTAGTTTCCATGGCTGGGGCAAAGGGGAATGAGGAGGGAAGGGATTGTCTGACAGGTGTAGAGTTCATTCTGGGAAGGTGAAAAAGTTCTAAAGACAGATGGTGGTGAAGAATGCACAAGAAAGTAAATATATTTACTTCTACTGAACTAGATACTTAAAATGGTTAAAAAGATAAATTTTACATTAGGTATAAAAATAAAGTTTTACAGACAGTAGGGATATATATATATATATATATATATATATATATATATATATGTGTGTGTGTGTGTGTGTGTGTGTGTGTGTGTGTGCGCGCGTGCGTGCGTACGTGTGTGTGTGTGAGACATACTGGGGTATAAATCCAGGAGCATTTTACCTCTGAGCTACATCTCAGCCCTTTTTAAATTTTTTTTGAAACAGGATGCCGCTAGGTTGCTGAGCATCTCCCTACTTTACCAAGGCTGCCCTCCAACCTGCAGTCCTCCTGTTTCACCCTCCCAAGTAGCTGGGATTACACCACCACGCCCTCCACACTGTGTGCATTTTACCACAGTAAAAAGAAAGAAAGCAAAGGAAATCCACTTGACTTTCAAAAGCCAGTGTTTTGGATTGCAAGAGCTGGGCTTATCAACCACAGCATATATAAAGTCAACATGAAAAGAAAGACTGAGAAAATGCATGCTCTGTAAGATCTATTTTTCTCAGTTCAAATGATTACACAGATGCTTGGGGTGGAGAAGAGAGTAGAGAGTCAGAGGAGAACACAAAATTTAGCATAGGCTGGAAAAAATTAAGAAGCCATCATGAATAGCAGGATCATCACATGCAGTTTCAGAAAAAGCAGAAGAAAGAAAACATTTGTAGATACCCTTCATCCCCATCTCCAGACGCCAGAAGGGGCCGGTAGAGCAGAAAGAGCCTATAGTCCCTGTGTGTCCAATCTAGACCAAAATATATGTCCCTGTGGACGGTAGGGAGCATCTAAGCCAATGTGTCTGAGTCCATCTCACAGAATTCCAGAATGTTCACAAGAATGCAATTCAGTAAAATGACCTCTCATGCCCCGTCAAAGTAGCACTGAGGCCACTCTTGCTTCCGAGAGCCTCTTCCATCTTCCAAGTTTCTGGAGTTTTATGGGAGAAATAAGTAAGTAAATTTCAAGACCACGAATAGTATGTAGAAATGGTGGGAAATGAGGTGACCAGAGACTCTATGGTTTAGAATTCAGCTGTCCAATAGAGTAACCAACTAGCCACATGTGGCTATATAAATGAATGAAATGAAACATGTAGATACTCAGTCACTTTTACATTTCAGGTGCTCAGTGGATGCCAAGTTGAGCAGGGCAGGTACACAACATTTCTAACACTGCAGAAAGTCCTGGTGGTTAATGGCAGCTTAGAACAAAGGGCTACAATGGCAACAGAAGTAGCTGGGCAGCCATGAATCATGGAATAGACCAAGCACAACCTTGCTCTTGCCCCTACAGACACAAAATATAAGAATAAAGATATCACCTAGATTAATTTTTCCCTTCCTTCTTTCCTTCCTTTCTCCCTCCCTCCCTCCCTCCCTTCCTTCCTTCCTTCCTTCCTTCCTTTTTTCCCTTTCTTTATTTTGTATAGGGAATTGAACCCAGGAGCATTCTACTACTGAGCTACATCACAACTCTATTTCATTTCTTAAAAATTTTGAAACAGGGTATTACTAAGTTTTGCTGAGCATTTTTCTAAATTGCTGAGGCTGACCTTTAATTTGTGATCCACCTGTCTCAGCTTCCCGAATACTAGGATTACAGGCATATACTTCCACGTTCGACTCCCCTGAAATTTTTAAAGCTCTCAGAACTTATATTTCAGGAGACTAAAGAGAATGGGTATGAATTAAATATGTTTTATTTTTTCCATACATGAAATGAAAGTTCAAAGTAAAAATTCAGCCCAGTTTTATGGAAAAATATTGATTTTTTTCTGCATACACAGCCTTATGGGTTAAAATTTATATCACATCCCATATGACTTTTTTATATTAACAACAACAACAGCACAGGCATAAAAGTGACTGCCACTTTTAAAAACAAAATCATGTTCTGATCACCAGCTATATGAAATGCCAGCAATGAGCCTGGTTTACTGCCGGAGTTATATATTGCTATCAACCAACACTGGTGGCTTTTCTGATTATTACTCCCTATACTCATCTTGTTATAAAAATGAAAAGCAAAAGTTCTTATCCATGAGGACACAAAGCTTTCATATTAGAGATGACAAACCTGCCAAGCATGGTGGCACATGTTGTTCATTCCAGACCCTGGGGAGGTGGAGGCACGAAAATCATGAGTTCAAGACCAACCTAGGCAACTTAGTAATACTCTGCCTCAAAGTATTTTTTATAAAAGAGGGCTGTGAATATAGCTTAGTGGTAGAGCATATCTGGGTTCAATCCCCAATACAAAATGAAAAGAGAATAAAAAAAAGTAAAACAAATAAGAAAGGTAAATTTAAACAGTCAAGAAGAGCTAAATGACCTTGAAATCTTTTAAGTCAGGAAACTCAGTGTATATTCGATGCACTCGCCCCTGGCAGAGTTTTATAAATTCCTAATTGAAGGCTGTATCATATCAGGTTCTTGCCCCTACCGGCTAAACCGGAACCGGCACCAGCTGCACTGTCAAATCCACACTAATCAGTCAACAGTTGTCTAAATAAAATTGCAGCCAAGGTTGTTCGAGTCACTGATAAAATAAGCAGATGTTGAGAGGGGGTGGCGCAAGCTGGCAAGATGACCTGGGCAGCTGGGACTGGGGCCGTGAAGATGTACAGGAAGGAGGCGGTCAGTTGAGACCCACGGCCCCCGCCATTTGCACTCACTTGCTTGACTAACCTAGTAACCTTTCTGTCTGGAACTCGCTCAAGGGTGGGAAATCTTAAATGCATTAGAATTGGCGAGGAAAAAAAAAATAAAGGCAAAGGAACAGATAAGCCTCAGCGGTATTATTTCTAATGTACAGCCTCAATTTGGGGGATGATAGCAGAGCTTAGAAATAAATTGCAAACCTCTGAAATCACTGGTGGGACGAATTGGAGATTTAATGGTAGGGTTGAAAAAAGAATAAAGCTGCTGAATTAGCTGGTCAGTACATCTTCTACAGATGCTATTGAGAGTTCTGGGAAAGCTGAAGCTACTTGCAGTCTCTGGCTATGTCTAGATAATCTCCAAGGCTCACTGTCAAGTTTGCTGCTCAGAGTTTCTGTGCAGGGGAAGAAAAGAGGCAGGAGAGGTTACTGGACCAAGGTGAGGTGACTTTATTCCAATTTTGTTCTTTTTCCTTCTCCCTCATTGCCAATCACATTTGCTGGATTTTGGTTAAAGTTTAGCTTTGTTGGGTCCAAGTTCAGCATAATATACTGAGAAAAGTGGTGCATTAATAAAGGTTAAGATGTGTCTCCTTCACCAGTAAGGGTTTTAGCTTTTGCACACTGTTTAGAGTTCAGCATAGGTGAGATTGAAGGTCGTTGTCTACCTTGAAAGTCAGCAAGCTCCAAGAACAGAGTTGAAGTGAGCTTTGGGTTATAAAGGAATTTTAGAGAAGTCCAGCCCTGATTTATAGGGACAGAGAAGATGCCAAAGAAGAGAGAGGTTTCCAAGGCCACAGTGTCATAGAACATTGAAGAAAGAAATTTTGGGGGAGTTAAAATTATATATATATATTTATAGTTTTATAGTTTTATAGTTTTATTTTAAATAAGTGGAAAAGAAAGATAAGTCTATAATTTTTAGGATGTGGAACCTGGTTATGGAAGTAAACGCAGTCATGGATTCAGTTATGTTTAAGATAACAAAGGAGCCAGGTATGGTGGCGCACGCTTGTAATCCCAGCCCTTGGGAGGCTGAGACCGGAGGATCGCACAGGTTCGAAGCCAGACTCAGCTACAGCTACGTATTGAGGCTCTCAGCAACTTAGTGAGACTCTGTTTCCAAATAAGTTATAAAATAGGTCTGGGAGTGTAGCCCAGAGGTGGAAAAGTCCCTGGGTTCCACTCCCAGTACTGCAAATAATAAATAAATAAATAAATAAATAAATAAATAAAGGAACAAAGGAAGAGGGAAATGCCATGGGATTCTGCATGGTACTTCAGAAGCATCTCAGAAAATCCACATAGAGCTGGATGCTGTGTTATGAGCATTATCTTTGTTTTATAGGGGACAAATTAGATCCCGAGCAAGTTACAGTAAGTGGGTAAAGAGCCACATTCTCAAAGTGGCCATGCTTGGATCTGGACCCCGTTCTTTATCTCCAAAGCTAAGCTACAAATTTAAAAGAGGACCCATCAGCCACGGCAGAATAGGTTCAGCAGTAACTGAGACTAATATACTCAGTAACTCTTAAGTGAGCATCTATGATGGGCTGATCTCCTCTGTGGGAAGATGGCAGACAGTCCATTTTGAACACACACCAGGCCCGAGAAAGTTTGATTATTCTGAACTCTCTCTGGTTCCAACCACTCCAGAGGCAGTTATAAAGAAAGAGCCTCTCTCCCTCTCTCCAACACTGGAGGCCTGTGAAACCCTTCCCCCTTACATGCCTGTCTTCTGTTATTTAAAATTGCATGAAATCTTGTCCATAGGCAACAGCTTCGGTATGTCAGATGCCAGGAAAAGTAGCACAAGTGCTGGGTCACTACCTGGAAGGTCAGTGCTCCACACAACTCTGATTCCAGGCTCCCAAGAGTCAAGACTAAATAGAGTAGAATGCCAGTTCAAAGCACTTCTGTAACCCGTCATGTATAATACAACACCAACACAATACAATTGGAAATCCATTTCTCAATGGTATATGTAGTGTTTTGTTTCAAAGCAAAATAGAATGCCAATAAAACAGGTATAGATGGACTTAAGATTTTCAATATTATATGTATCCACAATCCAAATATGCAAAAAAAAACCTTGCTAACCAAATTTAGATGTAATTTTTAGGTAATTATAGCTCTTTTCTAGGTGTTAATATGTTAAAGGTATTTCCTACAGGAAATCCCAATTGAGATTTTCTTTATGGAATTACTATTAACATTATTTTCAGAACTATTTTTCTTTAGAATATTCTTAAGCAACAGTGATGAGTCCTTTTTTCCCTTCCTTCCTTCCTTCCTTCTTTTCTTCTTTCTTTCCTCTTTTTATTTCTTCCTTTTATTTAACTACCACAGTTACAAAAAATGATAACTTTTTAAGGGAATTTTAGGTCTGAAGAATGTCAGGTAATAGAGTTAATTACATAACATCATCCACATAGTTCAGTTCCTAAAATGTTCCACTAAGTCTGTCTCTTTTACCATGGGATGAACTGTGGTGGTTAGGTGCGTCTCTCCCTTTTTTTAACTGGTGGTTTAAGCAAATAGTTCCTTAAAGTACATGACTTCTCATTTTAAATGTAGCTTTAAAAAACAGTTTAACAACTGCCTACGTTTAACTGTAGATTTTATGTGCAATAATATTATATGCCATCCGTTACCAATTTTATAGGCTTAGCTCATTGATCTTTTTCATATGAATCCTATTAGGGAAAATAGTGTAAACTTCAATTGATTAAAATA
The DNA here is from genome assembly GCF_963383645.1 of Muscardinus avellanarius. Taxonomy (NCBI): domain Eukaryota; kingdom Metazoa; phylum Chordata; class Mammalia; order Rodentia; family Gliridae; genus Muscardinus; species Muscardinus avellanarius. Next base: position 18,891,781 of record NC_137804.1, on the reverse strand, counting down.
TTACTAAGAATGTTTTATTAAAATTTATTTTAAAGTAGTTTTTCTCATTAAATCTTGACAAACCTGGAGAGTACTTCATTTAATCTCCTTTATGAGGATGTTTTGCATTTAGCAAAGAACTTGAAGGATTTTGATATTCCAGCAGGCTAGGATGTCAGGACCTCTAGACAGTTGCAGATCTACTGTGTAAATTCCTTTTTGCACAAATAAAGGAAAAAAAGGAAGAGGGAGTAAAGCACAGTCTTGTTTGTAATTTTAGTTTTCAATAGACCTTGATAATAACTAGAGAAAGAGACAACTGCTAATTAAAATCTGAGTATTTCTAGCTGGGTGTGCTAGTGTATGCCTGCAATCCCAGTACTTGGGAAACTGAGACAGGAGGATTGCAGGTTCGAGGCCAGTCTCAGCATCTGAGACTCTCAGAATCCTGATAGTATCCTGTTTCAAAATTAAAAAAATAAAATAAAATAAAATGAGCTAGATGTGAAGCTCAGATGGAGGAAGCTCCTGGGTTCAATCTCCGGTACCAATTAAAGAAAAATATGTGTGATTCTATAAGAACCTCTTAGGATTATTGATGAAAATGTTCTCTATTAAGAATTCAACATATATGTAAGGTGTGACAAAATGATTTGCAAAGATTTAAGAAAAATAATAGAGTTAGAATCACCATTGCTATCTTCACAACTACTCAGAGCGAGTACAGTGTTATAGAAGTTAGGTGTGTTCCAGGAAATAGGATATAAGTAATAACTCATTTACTTCACTCGTGAAATGGATACTAGACCAAAATGGTACTTAGACCCATTTGCAGGTGAGGAAATAGGGACATAGAGATGCAAAGTATATTTCCCAAGATTTTATATATCTTGTAAGTAGAGAATCTAGGATACAAATCCCCAGCTCTCTCATTCCTAAACCCAAGCTTTTTGGCTCTGTGTATTTATGCTAGTCACTGTGTATTCTGCAGACACGTATTTATCAGCTCAATTATTTAGGTACAAGTGCAGAATCTAGCTGAATTGCATACTGAAAATTGGGAGTGTTAGCCCTAGAGATGACAAAAATATGAATAATGGCAGCATATGTGAAACTATATATTTACTTATAACTTCAAATTATGAGCTCAACTACTACTAAACTGTGGGGAAGTCAAGGCTGGAAGGTAAATAAGAACAATATTCTAGGGAGTATAAAAAATGAATCCATTTGAATAGGCCAAGAAGGCGTTTTACCCTGGAGTTTATGAGATGACTGGGACATACTGGGACATCTTCATCAATAATGAAGGATGAAGAAGAGACTGGAAATGTGCTGGACTTGCCCAGGAAAGTTTGCTTGACCACATCAGAAGAGCCATCTTACCAACAGTGACACAAGATGCCCTTCCTGAGGACATAACAGAAAAGAGACACTTCATGGGAGTTTCCTTTCACAAAAGGAGAAGTTCTAGCAAAGTGATGCTTCATAACCAGAAGATATTTAAAGCTTCAGGCTCTTCTATTCAAAGTTTTAAATAGCTTGATGCACCACTTAATTAATTTATATTGAATACAAAACTGGATATAGCTCATTTATCACAAATGCAAGTCAGCTAAAAAAAAAATAGGATGAGCTATAATGTGTTCTATTTTTTTTTTTTTACTTTGTCCACATAAGTTAGTTACTTCATTAAAGAGAGTCGATATGTCAAGTTAGTGGCACTGAAATTACTACATAATTTAAAATGTATGGTTTCTGTTTCTTCTCTCTCAGTGAAGTTACAAACTTTATTCTTCATTTATTCCACAACATTCAACAAACATTTGTGAATTTTCTATATCTCTGTCTCTCATGGCATGGAGGGATATTATTTACACAAGCAAATGCTTATTCTTCATTAATGAGTTAGAGCAACCAGGTTCCCTAGGTCAGGACGCTAAAGAGCTTTGAGAAAAGACACTGATTCCCTGGTCATCTCTGTATCTTCCAAACATTTCCAGTGCAAAGTGAATGAGCGTTTATTAAAATAATGAATGAATATAAGGTTACTGGGAGTCACCGTGCTTCTGAAGGGTACTATGAAATTTGTTCATTCCAACAATACATTTTGAAGGTAAACAATGCATTTCACATTTTGAAATATAAATCCACCAACTTTAAGTTTAAATTTGTTTCCCAGTAGTCAGTCCAAAGGTCATTATTTGCTAGCAAATAAGCTGATACACACATATATTTATGAATGGTCCTTTTTTTCCCCAAAGTTAATTTCCATTTATCAAGAGCCACTATACATATACAAATAAATATATACAAATATATATACATATAAACATATATATATATATACATATATATATATATGTGCAATTTTATGATAGTTAGATCTCACATTTTCTTTATCCAATCATCTTTTGTGTGTGTGTGTGTGGGTCTAGGGATGGAACCCGGGGGCATTCAACCTCTGAGCTACAGCCCCTGCCCTATTTTTTATTCTTTATTTTGAAACTGGGTCTCACTGAGCTGCAGAGGACCTCATTAAGTAGCTGAGGCTATCCACAAACCGCGATTCTCCGGTCTCAGCCTCCCTAATGCTGGGATTACAAGCATGCGCCAACATGCCTGGCTTCCAATCATCTTTTGACATACATCTAGGCTGATTTCCTAACTTGTTTGTTGTGAATTGTTCTGTGATAAACATGAGTATGCATGTATTTGTAAAGTATGGTGAGTTTATTTTTTGATAGATACTGAAGCGTAGTATAGATTGATCATATAGTAGTTCAATTTCTAGTTGTTGGAGAAATCTCAATATTGATTTTCACAGTGGTGGTACTGAATCACATTCCTACCAATAATGAATAAGAGTCCCTTTCCCTTCAGCATCCTCATCAGTACTGTTTATATTCTTGTCTTTCTGGATGGAGTGAGTTAGAATCTCATTGCTGTTTAGATTTGCATTTCCTTGATGGCTAAGGATACTGAACATGTTTTCACAGAATTGTCGGCCATTTTTATTACTTATCTTGAGAAGTGTTTCTTCAGTTCATTCATCCATTCACTGAATGGGTTATTTGTTTTTTAAATGTTTAGTCTTTTGAGTACTTTATATATTCTGGATTTTTTTTTTTTTTTTTTTTTTAACAATTTTTTTTATTGAACATAAATAGTATACATTTACACTATATTTGGTGCCCTCTCCCCCCGCCCCCGTTTTCTCCCCCCCCCACCAATGGTTGGCCAGGTTAACCATGTCTTATTCATAATTTTACACATGTTCAGGTGAAGATACTTTCAGGGGTCATTTCTATATATTCTGGATTTAATCCTGTTGGAAGAGTAGTTGGCAAAGATTTTTTCCCATTCTGTAGGCTTCATGCTGTTAATTGTTTCCTTTGCTGAGCAGAAGGTTTTTAATGTGATGCCATCCTGTTTATTGATTCTTGCTTCTATTTCCTGAGCTATAGGAGTCTTATTCAGGAAGCCACTGCCTGAACCTATATGTTGAAGTGTTTCCCCTCTGTTTTCTTCTAGAAGTTGTAAAATTTCAAGTCTTACACCTAAATCTTTGACCCACTTTGATTTGACCTTTGTGCAAGGTGAGAGATAGGGACCTAGTTTCATTCTGTGTGTGTGTGTGTGTGTGTGTGTGTGTGTGTGTGTGTGTGTGTTACTGGGGATTGAACCCAGGGACATTCTACTTCCAACTTACAAACTCAGCCCCAGACCCCATCATTCTTAAAAAAAAAAAAAACAAAAAAAAACAGGGTTTCATAAGTTGCTGAAATTTCACTACATTGCTGAGACTGTCCTTAAATGTAGTATAATCCTCCTGTCTCAGCCTCCCAAGTATTAAGCCTACAAACATTCTAGTTTATTCTTCCAAATATGAATATCCAGTCTTCCCAGCACCACTTGTTAAAAAGTCAGGTTTATTTTCTCCAAGATATGTTTGTGGCACAGGGATCAGATGACTGTCTCTGTGTATTCTATTACATTCCACCATTCTGTGTATTTTTTGTTATACCACACTATCATTTTAAGTATGGCTTTGTATTATAATTTGAAATTGGATATTAGATAGGTACCATGCAATAATAGTAGATGGCTCCATATACTTCTCCCACCAGTAGGTCATCCAGACATAAAATCAACCAAGATTCTATACAGAGTGAAATATACTATTGACCAAATGGATGTAACAGATACCTACAGAATACTTCATCCAATAACAGCTGAATATACTTTGTATTCAGCTGCTTATGGAACTTTATCCAAGACAGACCTTATGTTAGGCCATACACATCTTGGCAAATACAAAAAGAAATGTTGAATTCCTTCATTGGATCAGAATGGAGCAAAATTAGAAATCAATAGTAATTAGACGTATATAAATTATACAAATATGTAGACATTGAACAATATACTTCAAAAAGATAAGTGGGGTCATTAAAGGAAAAAGTCAATATTTAAAAATTCTTAGAATAAACTGGACACAGTGGTACACACATGTAATCTCAGTAGTTTGGAGGCTGAGAAAGCATCACAGGTGTGAGGTCAACCTCAGCAAACTAGAGACCCTTTTCATAACAAAAAATAAAAAGGGCTGAAATGTGAGTTGGAGACAGAATACCCCTGACTTCAATCCCTAGTACATTTTTTTTTCCTTAGAATAAAATGAGACTACAACATGCCAAAATCTCTGGGACATAAAAAAGGCAGCTCTAACAGAAAAGTTTATAGCAATAAGTGCCTACAAAAATATAATGAATAAAATCAGTTCAATCAGTTCCCAAATAAATAACCCAACAATGTGTCTTTTGGTCCTAGAAAAAAACAAGAACAAACTCTTCCCCAAACCAGTAGAACTAAAGAAATACTAAAGATAAAAGCTAAAATTAATGGAATAGAGAGTTAAAAACTACAGAGAATCCATAAAAACAAAAATGGTTCTTTGAAAAAATAAGCAAGGTTGATAAACCTTAGCAAATTAGAAGACCCAATTTAATAAATTTATAAATGAAAAGGGAGATATTGTAGAAAATACCATTGAAATTCAGGCCACTAGCAATTGTTTTGAAAACTCATATTCCAATAAATTGGAAAATCTAGAATAAACTGACAAATTTTTAGACAAGTATGACCTACCTAATTTGAACCGAGAGGATACAGAAAACTTAAACTGGCCAATATCAAGCAAAGAGATTGAAAGAGTAATAAAAAAAAAAGACCTTCCAACAAAGAAGAGCACAGGACAAGATGTATTCACAGCTAAATTCTACTACCTGTGTAAAGAAGAACTTATGCCAATGCTCCTCCAATTACTTCATACAATAGGAAGGGAAAGATTCCAAACTGATTCTAGGAAGCCAATATCAGTGTGTTAACAAAACCAGATCAGCACACTTTAAGAAAATTATAGATCAATATCCTTGATAGCATAAATGTAAATCCCCTCAATAAGATATTAGCAAATTGAATTCAATAACACATTTAAGCAATTATACACTATGATCAATTTGGTTTCATTCCAGGATACAAAGATGGTTCAACACTGCAAATCAATAACCACAAAGATGAATCCAAGAGAAAAAGTCACATTATCACCTCAATAGATGCAGAAAAACCTCCAACAAAATCCAACACCACTACATGATAAAAAACAAACCTAAAAAAAACTAGGGGCAGAAGAATTTATCTCAATGTCATAAAGGCTATATGTGAAAAAAAAGAGAAGAGAATAATATAGAGATGACTCGGGAATCAAAGAATTCTAGAGCTTTTTTCTTACTTTTTCTATTTAAAAATAGATACTGCTAATATCAGTTCAACATATTAGCTACAAATCATACATGGATATAAAGAAAAAGAGATTCTATTAAAAGACTAGTAAACTGAATATTGAATCAAATACTGATCATGAAACCATCATATATGCAGTCAAAGATTAAAGTTATCAAGAGGATTGAAAGATGTGATAAGAAAGGAGGTTATCCAGGAATCCTGGTATTTCAAAAACTCAAGATATGGGAACATGACAAAAAATAAAAGAAAAATATGAGGACCTGCACACGTAATCAGCATTTTTAGAAATTTATAGAGATGCATATTAAATACAAACAAAATTCACATATATCAATTCTAAATTCCTACAATGATTTCAGGTTCCAAAACCTAATTTGAAATAAGTCCTTTGCTCCTTTTGTATTTCTATTCAGGTTGTCCTTTTAGGCTTATTTTAATCTATAAAGAGTAAGATTAATAATCCCTTTTCCTGAAAACTACTATAAAGGACTTTCTGACTCAATTTAATAAAGGCACCATGATAAACAGTTGAGAAATATATATATATATACACACACACATATATATTTAATTTTCTTCATTAGGCAAAAAATATCTTACAACACAAAGTTCTACTGGAAAGCCCTCTAATAATGGTGTATTGGTTGACTAAACTCTGTACAATGGATATATGCTTATATTTACTATTGTGATTGAAACACTGTAGGAAGACAGAAACACCATAATATGTGAACATAAATGCTAGAAATATTGTTTAGTATTATTACAATTATGATCACTATTATAAATAATCACAAATAATTATATCTTCATCAGATGAAAACAAAGTTCTCCAAATAGTTCAGAGGCATCAGCAAAGGATATGCAAATTACGATGATCTATATAATTGTCACAAACTTTCAAAGTAATTCTGTACTTAGGCATGATGGTGCATGCCAGTAATACCAGTACTTGGGGGGATGAGATAGGAATATTGCAGATTCAAAGAAGTCTCATTCATTTGGAGAGACCTTCATCATCACAGCAAGACCCTGTTTCAAAATAGAAAGATAGCTGGGCATGGTGGTGCTCACCTGTAATCCCAGTACTTGGGAGGCTGAGACAGGAGGATCATGCAGGTTCAAATTAATGAGGCTCTCAGGAACTTAATGAGACCCTGTTTCCACATATAAAATAGGTCTGGGATTGTAATCTGGAGGTAAAAAGTCCCTGGGTTCCATCCCCAGTACCACACACACAAAAAAAAAAGAAAGATAATATAGGGCTGGAATCTGGATCAGAGAGTTTATGGATTAAATCCCTAGATGAAGAGAAAGGAATGGAAAAGGAAAAAAGGAAAGGAAAAGAGAGAGAAAGAGAAAGAGAGAGAGAGGGAGGGAAGGAGGGAGGGAAGGAGGGAGGGAGGGAGGGAGGGAGGGAGGGAGAGAGAGAGAGAGAGAGAGAGAGAGAGGAGAAAAAAGATAGTTCTGAGAATTCCAGGAGTAACATTGACTCTTCAATTCTACATTCTCATCTCTCATAAATTCCCAACACACTTCAGTGAAGTTAGAAATCATTCTCCTTTTGGATATATTAATGGTTTTTTAGTGTGTTTGGCTCTGAATACAGTTAATGTCATTATGTAAAAACCCAATGGAGTTAATTGACTCGAAATTCCTTGCAGATAGTGATTTGAGTTGTTTTCTTTTAACATCTTTATTTTTGTCAGAAATATGTTTCCTGGCTCTTATTTCTATCTTAACGATCTTAAATCTTTTCTAAAAAGCAAAGAAAATCTCTGGGGATATAAAGTATATAATTTATGTTCTGACACAGATATTTTCACTCAACTAAAAGTGAATATATTCATTAGATGTGCTGCATAGTAATCTGTGATCACTGAATGCTATTGTGTGAGAAAAACAGTTTTGTTTTTGCCAGCAGGCATGTAGTCAAGAAAGAGAGAGAGAGAGAGAGAGAGAGAGAGAGAGAGAGAGAGAGAGAGAGAGAGAGAGAGACAGAGACAGACTGTGTGTGTGTGTGTGTGTGTGTGTGTGTGTGTGTGTGTGCACGAGCACGCGTGTGTTTATCTTGGGTGGAGTTGGAGGAATTTTTCTCCTAAGTCATTTCTAAAACTATTTGGAATAATATCATTTATATACCAAACTGAATATATGGACAAGCCCATTCAAACAGCTTTAAATTTAAATTGGACTTTTAAACCTCATTTAGGAGTTCTATAATCAATATATTATGGTGGGCTCAATGACCCTTGCTTCTAAAATTTAATTTTTTATAAGAGCCCCACTGCTTATCTAAAAATATCAGCAATTCCTTAAAAAAAATACAGACCTTTCAGTAGAAAATTAAGTATCAACTTGACATTTTAAATTTGCTAGCTGGATCAATTTATTTTAAGAAAGTGTAAATAAAGTTGATCATTTCTGAGAAGTAATCAAAGAGTAGAGCTTGAATAGTGAGATTAATTTTTCCCAGACTCTGTAATAATACCATCCTTACTATCCTATGAAACTGGATGTAAGCTAGAAAGCCATCTCAATCAGGTTCCATTATGATTGATATCAACATAACAAGGAATAAAACCCAAATATTGTACTAATCTCTTTTACCACCAATGAATATGTCAGCAGTCAAATGATAAGGTCATTCATAAGTAAGTGTGAATTTGATTTAGGGAGAGGTGTTTTCATCAGCTTTTCTATTGCTGTGACCAAAAATACCTGACAAGCACAACTTAGAGAAGAAAAGGTCTATTTGGCTCACAGTTTCAGAGGTTCAGTCTATGGTCAGCGGGCTCCAAGGTAGAAATAGAGAGAGCAGGGCATATGGTGGAGAAGAGCGGCAATCAGTCATGGTGGCTGGAAGCAGAGAGGGAAAGAGAAAGGGCCCAGCGACACATACAGTCCCCAAGGCCATGTCCCCAGGGTTGCCACTCTTCAACCATGACCCACCTCTGAACCTTGCTGCACCAGGGACCCTTTTTTCAACATATGAGCCTTTCATTAAACATTCAAGACACAAAACCATAACAAGTGTGGAGCCACGCCTAGTCAACACATCTTCCAGCTGACTTTGTGATTACTTCTAAATGACAGAAGGTTACAAGTGTCAATGCATTAACCTTTCTGCTGGATATTAATCTATACAGCTCTACTACGAAGCCTTTGGGAGAGCCAAGAAATAACTGTGACAAAGAGATCTCATCATTGTGGCTCATGGATCAGAAAATGCAAACTAGGGCCTGATGCTGTCACATCTAAATGTTCAGACCGGTTTTTGTTAATCTCTAATGATTATTTGTGGCACATGCTACAATTATATATTTTACTGAGGACATCTCCAAGTCGAAAAATTTCTCAAATTTTATAATGTAAAATTATATATTATAGAATACTAAATCATCAGGTACTGATCATCTATGTATCAATGGCTCTTCATGCTTGTTTCAGATATTTTTTTCCTTAAAACATCACAATTTAAATATTATAGAATGTTGATTAATTTATTTCCTTCCCTAAATCCTACTGTTGCTTACTCATCAAACTATCCGCAAACATGAAATTGAGGTGTGATTTTCCAGTTCATGTTGCTACACACTGCAAATCAATTTTGATCTCTCTCTTCCTGCCTCATTGCCATGTGAATTAAAAATACAAACACGGGCACAGATACACTATGCTTTTGTACACGTTTTGTAATTTCTGCTTCCTCCTACATCCAACACTGTGCTTAAAATGATTCTTTCATAAGTCTCTTAAAGTACATTTTATAATTTTATGAACACGTACATTGGTAGTTATACTGTTTACAATTTTGCTAATAAAAATAAAATGAACATTTTTAAGGTGCTGGGAATAGAACCCAGAGCCTTATGGATGCTAGGCAAGCACTCTCACCTCTGACATAGCCCTAAAATTAACATTTTAAGTAAAACGTTAGAATTTAATAAAATTTTATTTTTAGAATTTAATAAAATTCTTTAGCCCTAAAATTAACATTTTAATAAAGTCTCTTATATGCATGCATGTGCAAGAGTGTTTCTATGTTTGTTTGGTATTTTAAGGCCTGAATGATTCACATAGAGAAAATCCATACATAACATATATCTACATACATGTATGCAGACACCCACATTTCGCCTAATCAAAATAATATTTTATCATTATTTTAGGTAAATAGAATTAAAATAAATTCTTAGATAAAATAATTATTTCTCTGCCTCATTCCAAAGAAGGATTTTAAAGTTGGAGTGGTCAATAAAATCTTACAGAGAATGTAATAAGAAATTAAGTTGATTCTAAAAGTCCAAAGTCCAATGAGTATATATATATATATATATATATATATATATATATATATATATTTTTTTTTTTTTTTTTTTACTTAAGAAGACAGGAAGAATTACCCAGCAAAGAGGACAATTTTTACCATTTTCTTCATAGAGCCCATCAAATACAAGCACCCTCTGAGTATATTAATTTCATTTATGTAGAAAGAGCCAGAAATTTCTGAGTGTCTCTTTTGCCAATCCTTCCTATTGCAGGGTTCTAGGAAATCCAGGACCATTGCTTTGAAGAGCAGTCAGTGGGAAAGGCAACGTCCCAGGAGCACGAACACAGTAGGTACACAGAGTAGGTGTGCTTCTATTTCTGTATACTGTCCTTGAAGAAATTGCTTCCAATCTATTGTACAACTGAACTATAATTTCTTATTTAAAAAATAACCTATATATAGAAATCAACGGATCAGAGTTTCTTTCTTTTCTTTTTTCTTTTTTTTTTTTTTTTTTGGTCGTGAGTGTTGAACCCAGGGACATTCTATGGCTGAGCTCCATCCCCAGTCCTATCTTATTTTTTATTTGGATACAGAGTCTCACCAGGTTGCTAAAGGTCTTACTAAGTTGCTGATACTTGGTTACTTGCTGTGAACCTGCAATCCTCCTATCTGAGGATCTCCTACTGAGATTACAGACATGTGCCACCCACTTGACTCAAATCAGAGTTTCTTAGCCCTGTACTTTATAAACACTTAAAATATATGCTTTCATTTCAATTCCTTAAAAAAATCATTTGATAAGGTTCATTAAAATAAATTCCATTTTAGCATGTTCCAGAAAGGAAACTGTAAGATTAACTACTAGTTTACTAGTTTACTAGTTTACTATTTGCCCACACTCAAGGTACAATGTGGGGTTCAGGGACTATGCTTCAGAGCAAGGCAAAATGCAAATCATCTTCCTTTTGACTCTACTGCTGTCTTGCTTTACTGAAAATAGCTACAGAGAGATTTATTTGCCATGGCCACAGATCTCCAGGATAAAGGAAACTGGGTAGAGATAAAGACATTTGTGTAAAAAATGCATTGGTAACTCTCAACAAGAGCTTCAGTGTCACTTTGCTTTCTACAGAGTCCTGGAGTCTTTATCATCTAACAGATCACTGATTTCTGACTCTGTTTGCTGAAGACACATCATTGTCCCCCATCAGTCAGAGACCATTACTTTTACAAAATGCAATGAAAATTTATTATAAGAAAAAATGAAGACATGCAACATGCAACCACAATATTTTCCTGGTTTCCACAGGTATAGAATTACTCTCATAAGTTGCTGTAAAGTCTTCTAAATGTTCTCATTTTCTGCACTTAACCTCATCACCAACCAACATTCTTGAACCAATAGAGGTCGGTGAACCACGCTTGGAGAAGCACTGAGTCATGAAGCAAATATACTCTCTGGCAAACCTCTGTATTCCTTTGCTTAAGGGTAATGAGAATAGCACGGGCGCTGCCTTTGACGTTTGGGGTAGAGGGAGGGAAGTGTGGAAGGAACATCATTCCTCAAATAAGGGTCTGCACAGGTCAGCCTTTCATCCACCATGGAAATTTAGCCATGAAAATTAATTTTCTCATCAAATTTGGCCAAACGGTGACTCAACATTTAAAAGGCAAACACAGATCAACTGGGGGAAATTAAAACAGATGATCATGAGGCTCTCAAAGCAGGAACTGGGACTCTGTAATCTTCCCTGATGCCTACTATTTTTGGTAGCACTTTTAACATTTAAGACTTTCAGACATTTGTCTAAGGTCAGTATTCTAGTTTCACAGATGAGGAGATACAGAGTCAGGAATTTCTCTGAGGCAGTGGATCCAGTATTAAACACAGAAGTCAAATCTTTTAAATTTTAACTTTAGTGGGTTTTTTTTGTATGTTTTTGTTTTGTTTTCTCATCCTCTAGTGCAGATATGTCTTGGATCTTAAGAAGCTTATGTCAGGCACGGTGGCTCATATCTATAATCCTAGTACTTTAGGAGGCTGAATCAGAAGAATCACAGTACTTGGCTAGCTTCAGTAACTTAGCAAGGCCCTTCGCAATTTAGTGAGATTCTCAAAGTAAAAATGAAATAAAATAAAATAAGCATGAGAGTGTAGCCAGAGGCAAAAATGCCCCTAGATTCAGGTACCACACACCAAAAAAAAAAATAAATAAATAAATTATCACTGGAATAGGAATGTATTTTTCTTTTCTTATTACCACTTAACGGTATTTATTCCCCTGAAAACAAAGCCCATATATGACATAAATGCTTACATAGATGGTATCACCTACACCCACTAGTACCCTGTGATGGGATGCCTTATAATCATCTAATTACAGCTGGAATCTTGTTTAGGAAATATCTCACTTTCTTAGAGTTAAATTTCTGAGGGAATACCGATTATTTGGTCAATTGGCTCTTAGAGTGCATCAAGTTCTGACAGCTGATTAAAGAATCTAGCGCCATTTACTGACAAGAGACCATCTAGCTATGGTTATATCTTGGACAAACCTGCATGGACTTGGATAGATGGATCTGAAACCCTGAAGAATTCAATTATTTGTTACCTGTGTTATTTATGGCATATCTCTTCATTTCTCAGAGTTCAGCTTCGTTACCTAGATCAATCAGAAGACACTCAGAACGTGGTAGGCTCTTACAAAAGTAGATTCAAACAGAATGAGGATGAAAAAGTGCTTTCTTTATAGCCCTTGTCTTTTCTAATCAACCAATATTTTTAATAAAAAGGCACTATGTTGTGTATTAGTGTCTTCCTCACTTGCTAGCCATAAAACTGGAAATCACTCAATCCTTCTCAATAAATGACTTGGAGTAGAACTCCCGAGAACTTCCTTACTGTGCAGATGACCATGAGGCAGAGGTGAATCTCACACTGAAGTTATTCACTGAAAAGCAGGGTTGTTAGTTGTCAGATACATTGGAGAGGAGATTCCAGCAAATCTGGCTAGGCAGATCAGATGATGCTAAAAATACTTCTCTTGCTACTACTGCCATAACAGTACTACAAAGTGGATAGATGACACAAGAAAAAAATCATCATTTCTCAAATCTGGGGCAAGGAGTCCAAACTCAAGGCATGGGAAGAATTGGTTTCCCCCCCCTTTTTTTTGGTAATGGCACTTGGGATTGAACCCAAGGACATTCTTCCTCCAAGCTACACCCCAGCCCCTTTTTATTTTTATTTTGGAGCTGACTCTCAAATTTCTGAGGCTACCATCAAGTTGCTAAGTCTCTCCTCGAACCTGTGTTCCTTCTGTCTTGGCCTTCCAAGTACTGGGATTCCAGGCATGCACCACTAAAATAAGCTGTGGTTGGCTCCTTCTGAGAGCTGGAAGAGAGGGACCTGCCCTAGGCCTCTCTCTGTGGCTGGTAGGTGACATTCTCCCTGGGTCTCTTCATATCATCTTTCTTCTGTGTATGTCTCTGTCCCAAATTTTCCTTTAATAAGCATCCAGTCATAATGGATTAGGGCCCACTGTAATGACCTCATCTTAACTAATTACATTTTCAATGACCCTATTTCTAAATCAGGTCACACTCCAATTCCCTGAGAGTTAGGACTTCCGCATATGAATTTTTGAAGGGCACAATTCAACTACTAACACAATGATTCAATGATTGGCACTCTCAGGAGAAATTGAAATCAGGAGTCTGTTTTCTTTTAGGTTTGCTGCTTGCTAGCCATAAAACTGGAAATCACTCAATCCTTCTCAATAAATGACTTGGAGTAGAAATAATTGATACCCAAGTGTAGGCTTGAGGGTCTCCAAGAAAGTTGCTGAATCACAAAATGAGTATAGGCACACACATTTACTCCTTCGAGTCTCTTTATTTGCCCAGAATCATTATTACTATGAAAGCATAAGAAATAGTTCAATAAATTCTTTGAAAATAGTTCAATAAATTTTTTTGTGTATTATACCTCTACTTTTTCCTCCTGAAGGACAGATATAAAATTACCAAATGAATCATCTGCACATGGTGGCACACACCTGTAACCACAGTACTTGGAAGGCTGAGACAGGAAGTCTGCAGCATTGGCAAACTAGTGAGACACTTGTTTTAAAACAAAACAATAAAGCAGGCTCGGGTGGAATAGCTTGGAGGTAGGATGCCTGTGGGTTCGATCTTCAGTAACACACACACACACACACACACACACACACACACACACACACACACACGCAATCACTGATCACCACTTTTGAGAAGAACTAAAAGGCTAGGGAAAACTAGTAAGGAAGTACTTTGTGTTCTCTAAATATTGAACCATAATAAAATGTGCTCGCTATACAAGAATACAAATGCTAATAAAAATGGAAAACACCCATGTATTGTGCATATCTTTAGGCTTTTATTTCCAAGTCAAGCCATTCCACACTTAAGCCACTTTGTGTGTTGAGGGTCATCATAAGTTGGCTTGACTTTCACAGATGTGTGTGTTCACAGGAAGCTGCAGGGCTCAGCAAACAGGCTCAGGGATTTGTTTCAGTGCACAGCATATAATGAAAGAAAACTCCATGAGCAGATGTTTCTGAAGAGGCTTCTGCTATACGAAAGTGATGTGGTTAATGCACAGAACCAAGCTGCCATTTGCTGCATTTGTCTTTAAAGGACAAGGAACTTAGCGATCAATACCATGTTTACTATGGTATCTTTTCACCTGCAAAGCTTCCACCACCCGCTCTGAGCTGTGACTAAGGAGGAAGACAAGCTTGTTTTTATAGCCATAATCTTACCCTTGCTGCCTGCCTATTTTTTGAGACATTGACACAGAAACTTGGTAAGACCAGGTATTAGTGTATAAGCTGAATTTAATTAATATTTCTTTGAAACAAAAATGTAGAAGTGTACTTAAGCACTATTTCTGTAACTTTGGTCCCTGGTTAAGAAATAGGAGGCATCTCCATTTCTAGAGCTAATGACAAAATAGAGAGTCATAAAAAAAGAGCTGCATTTTCAAGAGTGGTTTTCTTAAAAGGAGAGAGACAACGTACATGTTGGGCATGGTGGCGCATGCTTATAAGCCCAGCATTTGGGAGGCTGAGACAGGAGGATTGTGGTTCGAGGACAGCCTCAGATACTTAGGGAGGCCCTTGGCAACCCAGTGAGACTCTGTTTCAAAATAAAGAATAAAAAATAAGACTGAAGGTTTAGCTCAGAGGTAGACTGACCCTGGGTTCCATCCCCAGTATCACAAAAAGAAAGAAAGAAAGAAAGAAAGAAAGAAAGAAAGAAAGAAAGAAAGAAAGAAAGAAAGAAGAGACAAAGTACATAGATAAATATGGTGATACAGGTAGAATATCCTCTGCCTGAAATGTCTAGAACCAGGAATGTTTCAGATTTGGGATGTTTTCAAGCTTTGGAATATTTGCAGATGCATAATAAGAGATCTTGGGGATGGAGCAAAAAATAAATAAAAAATTCATTTTTGTTTCATATACTCCTATACACATAGTCTGAATGTAACTGTAACTAGTATCTCTCCTGCATTTTGACTGTGATTTGTCACATGAGTTCATGTGGAACTTTCCACGTGGGATGTCATCCCAGAGCTCAAAAACTCTCAGAACTTGGAGCGTTTGGCATTTGAGGTTTTTAGGTTAGGGGGTGCTCGAAAAGAGAGAGGGGAGGGAATAGGGTGGGAAATGGGTAAGGGCTGATTGTGTGATGTGTGCATATATGTCTCTACCATCTTGTACTGCATTAAGATGTATGACTACAATGCAACAATAAAAACTTTTAAAAATAAAAAAAAATTTCAAAGTGCATTTCCATTTGTAAAGTAAAGGATATGAAGATCCTAAAAGGGCATATATCTGAGGATAACAAAAAGATGAATTTGAAATGGATTCAAAAGTCCTTCATTTTTCATCTATACTACTAAAATGCATATTTAGCTGGGTGTGGTGGCACACACTTGTAATCCCCGCACTTGGGAGGCGGAGACAGGAGGGTCGCACAGGTTCGAAGCCAGCCGCTCTAGTTTAAGAGACCCTGTTTCCAAATTTTAAAAAGTATAAAAATAGGTCCAGGAGTGTAGCCTGGAGGTAGAAGGGTTTCCAGGAACCCCAGTACCATCAAAAATAAATAAATAAATAAATAAAGCATGTTTAAGCTTCAGTTCTAAAACAAATCTCCCTATATGGAGTTCATTTAATCTTTCCTTTTAGAGTTCTAAACTACTGTACCAATATTTTATTAGTATGCAGTTGTTCTGGGCTTATGAGAAATCATTGATGAATACTATAAAAGACTGATTTTTAGAATGCATTCTATAGTTCACCAATGGGGTTCTAACATCACTTTCCTTTTACATAATCAAAGTAAGTAAACAGAGGGGCCAACATAAAATCCTGAATGTGAATCAAGAGGAGGGCTTAATGCTCTATGCTTGCTTGTTTTGCCTAATAATTACTTAAATTAATAATTTTGATTAGATGGAAATAATCTAAAGTATGAAAGTGTGTGCTCAGAATTTCTTATTAAGAAGCTTCTACCAATTATGTTTCAAATGGTACATGAGTATGACTATTTCTCTCCTATTATTTGTCATGTGTTTTTAACCCCTCTGGTATTCAGATTTATCTAGCTGTCTATCCATATTTATTCTCTACCCTTTCATTCAACAAATATGTGTTGAGTCTCTGCAATGTCCAAGGTCCTACATTATGGTTATCTTAAAAACAAAATAAATATGGAACTGATTTCAGATCCTAGACAAACCCTTTCTTAACCTTTACCATATGGTGTTCTTTGGCACTCCAAGACACCTCCCCTTCTCTTGAACTTGAATAGGATTAACTTTCAAAGAACTCTGAGCATTTAGTATAGCTCTGCACCAAAGGATCTGACTACCCCATTTGTTGTAAAGAATTGAAACAAACTGTAAAACCAGGGCTTCTACTTGCATAGAGCTTGCTGTCTAGTGTCTGAACATCCAGATGTTTTTTTTTCCAGTTCTTTAGAGCAGAGTGCTTCAAGCAGTGACTAGCCAACAGCATCAGCTCCATAGATACAGACAACCTTCCTTCTCCTCCTCCTCCTTCTTCTCCTTCTCCTCTTCTTCCTCCTCCTTCTCCTATCATTCTTATTTCTCCCTCCCTCTCTTGCTTCCTCTATTATTGTTGTTATAATTCTAGTATCTACTATAGTCAAGCTTAAAGCTAGAGCTTAATAAATGCCCAATATAAATAAATGCCAATTAGTATAAGATTAATTGCCTTTTTTTTACCTCAAACTCTACCTTAGAGTCACTATGCCATGCTTATAATAGATGCTCTTGGATGGAATGATTTTCTGCAACATAGTTTTTTACTCTTGAAAATTATTCCGTAGAACTTGAAAGTTTGGAGAACAAAGAAATCACTGAATAAATAAATGAGTGAAAAACACATTCATGTATTATTTATCAGCAACATTTTAAAGATTTTATCACACACACATATAAAATTTAAAAGACTTCATAGAAGAATCGGCCCTTAACCATTTGAAATGCAAGTCACAGCTGGGCATGGTAGTACATTCTTTTAATCCGAGGATTTGGGGGGCTGAGCTAGGAGGATCACAGGTTCAAGGTTAGTCTCAGCAACTTAGCAAGAGCCTTAGCAACTTATGAGATTCTGTTTCAAAAGAAAAACTTTTAAAAAAGAGCTAGGCGTGTTGCTCTGAGTTAAAATGCACCTGGGTTCAATCCCCAATACAAAACAAACAAAAAATACACAAAAAGTAAATCATAAGGCCTGATACCTGGTACATGGTAAGTATTCAATACATGCCATCTGTAACCAAAGCCTTGAATAACATCACCCTAAAAGGAAGGTTCACAGTACTTCAAGAAACTAAAGTACAGCTACAGAAAGC
This sequence comes from Muscardinus avellanarius, assembly GCF_963383645.1. Lineage (NCBI taxonomy): Eukaryota > Metazoa > Chordata > Mammalia > Rodentia > Gliridae > Muscardinus > Muscardinus avellanarius. Next base: position 18,873,792 of record NC_137804.1, on the reverse strand, counting down.
TCACAAGGGAAGTACAGCTGCAACTACAAATAATTTAAATTCCCCCCTTTATGGTCTCCCAAACTCCCACCGCACAAATGCCAGAAAGTAAGTTCTAGCTTTATAGACAATCGGTGTGTCCGTTGTACAACTGAATCATCAGAGCCCGGCACACAGTAGGTCCTCAATGAATATTTGTCGAATGAATAAAGAAACATACTCCAGCAGTGTGAGAACTGTTCGATGAATTTCATCTTTCTCTTGGCCCTCCCTCCCTCCTCCTACATATGTGCAAAATCTACTGGCTCAGAATCTGCATTTTTAACGTGATTTCCCCGAGTCATATGAGAAGCACGGCTATAAATAACATAAGCTCTCCTACCTGCTCTTCAACTGATCAAACTTATAAAATTTCTGAGCGGAATCCAAGCTAACACTACATTCAGGCTTCCAGCAGTTGGTGTTTTTGAGAAATAGGAAGATAGAATTAGAATAAGGATTTGATCTCTTTCTTTTCCTCTCCTCATCCCTTCTCTGTCTCCTCACTCCTCTTACCACTTTGCTCTTTCCCCCTTTCCACAATAAAATCATAGCATACAGAGGAATGGCCTAGAGTCCAGAGTCAACTTTTCTATGCTAATTAACTTTTATCGTAGTAGTGGTACTTGGGTTTGAACCTAGGGGCATTCTACCCACAAGCTACACTCCTAGCCCTATTTTTATGTTTGAAACAGGTTCTTGCTAGATTGATGAGTCTCACTACTTGGTGAGGCTCTCCTTGAACCAGCGATCCTCCTATCTCAGCCTCCCAAGTACTTAGATTATAGATGTGTGTTATCATGCTGGCCTTATTAATTAGCTTCTTAACATTAGAGAACAATTAGCCAGAGCTAAATAAAATAAAATCCATGCTCCTTTATTTACCCTCTCTCCTTGCCTTTTGCCCCCTGAGTGAGCTTATGGCTCTTCATTCTCCATCACCAGAGGGAGAGAGTATTTACTGGGTAACTAAGCATATGCGGACACATTTGGCCAATTCTCTTTTTATTCTTCATACCAACAAGAAATTCAGCTTCAACTTCAGAGGGAGTGAAGTGTGAGTTCAGGTTCAATCAGTCTCCACAAACATATTTTCCAAAAGTGGCACCTGATCAACATTTTCAAGGTTCATTATTAGCCTGGTTCCCTGGCCGGTACCTGGGAGGCCAGCCTAGCGATGTAGCAAGACCTTCAGTTACCTAGGAAGACCCTGTTTATAAACAATATCCCTCAGTCTTGTTTAAGCTCATTCTCAGCTTCCGTCTCCAGCTGAGCCTCCATTGCACCTTTGGTAATAGACCTAAGAGATGCTTAGTTATTCTATTATAGCACAGAACCCCGAGCCTCCAATAGATTTAGGCTTCCTCCCATGAATATGAGCATGTTCAGGCTTCTCTGGTTCCATATAGCTCCTTGCAAGCTGTGGCTGAGTGAGGTCTGTAGGCATCTGGGCACCATGCCCCACATCAGAGAAATGGAACACCCCACATCACAGAAAAGGTGCACGTACCACAGCTCCCCGATGGCATGCATGCAAGCATATTTGATTCCACCTAAGAGGCATTTCATGGGATTTGGGTAAAAGACACTGGACTTACTGGGTGTTGTGTTTCTGCCACTTTCTGACTCTATAAAAGCAGTGAAGTCAGAGACAGCAACAACCTTTTCTGACCATTATTGTCCAACATCTCCCAAGATTTTCCAGCACCTACATCTTCACATTAAATCCTTTCCTTTTTAAATTCATAAATGGTTTCTACTTTTCTCATGAACCTTCAGTAAGACAACCACAGGGTCATACATATGCTCCAATCCCCAAGCTGATATTTTGTACTGTCTTTATTAAAGAACTGGTATTTATGAACATCTCCTTATTTGTCAGCTTCCCTTTTAAACAGTGAATTGTTTCCTTGGCAATGGTTGTAACATAAACTTTATTAGCACAATTCCAGGTACATAGTAGATGCCTAATAATTAAAGCAGTTGGATGAATGGACTGAGCGTATTTTATTTCCTAACACATCTTTCCTAAAAGTTGTCTTTCTACTTCCAGTACTGGCTCTAGACTTCAGACTCAATATGGGGTTGCTGGAATCAGAATCTTTTGAAGAGTTGAATCCCTAATGTCATGAGATATTTAAGGGCACAATGTGGAATACACGAGTAATTCAAGAAAATCTTCCTTCTGTGTGAAATCTCCCAGAAGATTTACAAAGAGAACATTTGCTGGTCCAGGGAACAGCTTCAGTTGTATCTCCCTAAAAGTCGGCTTTCAGAAGATGAGGGGATCCTGATAGTTTTGTTGAATATATATCCATGCCACAGCTCAAATTCCACATCGGTTCCATTTCCCTCCAGCCTGTGCTTATTTTCACAGATCTTTCATTATTCTTCCTGCCCTGCTCACTCCCAGACTAATGGCTTATGTACTTGTGAAAAATCCAATCTACTTATAATTTTGTATACCTGATCTTGAAAGAATATGTTTAACAATTTTCTTTTTCTGTCTGCCATACCACACACACACACACACACACACACACACCCCACCTATATTCTATCAGGAAGAAAGGTAACAGGTGGATACTACTCTGATCTGCATGGGCTTTATATTATAAATGACAGAGGGTCTGGGTCAAAATCATTTCTGAAATCCAAAAAAGCCTGACCACACAACTTAGAGGACAGAAGATCTATTGGCTCACAGTTTTCAGAGATGCAGGACTCAGTCCATGTAAGGCCAGGTCTGCAGAGCTCAAGACGAGGCAATGAGAAGTGGAGAGGGGGAGAGCGTAAGGGCTCTGCTCCTCACAGCACAGAATCCAGAAGCTGAGAGAGAAAGAGCAGAGGCAGGAGGAGCCATATAACCCCAGGGTCACACCCCCACAACTACCCCCTTAGCAACTAAGCCCAGCTTCTGACATTGCTCTCTTATTTTCTTGAGAGCTGGCAAGCAGAGGGCATTCTAAACCGAAAACTTTACAGTGACAGTTGTTGGGTAGCACAGTTCTTCATCACTGTTTTTTTCTAGGCAGTAACAGCTATGTGGGGGAATCTATGTGGGAGGGACTCCTGACAGCCTTGCAAACTTTGTTGAGTCTTAGGCAAGATGTTGAAAAACTCTGAATGCCTAAAGGGTGGTATTAGCCAGGTGCTGCCCATCTCATGAGCGTCTCTGTGGAAAAATAGCCAAACAAGAGAACGCTTCCACTAAAAGCTGGATAGTTGACCTGTTAGAATCCAGGGCCCCCACATGCGTTGACATAAACTTAGATCAGATTTATCTCCGACCTGAGGGAATGAACTCTCTTGAACCAAAAACTAATTTATAGCAGTTGAACATTACATTTCACATACCTTGAATTTCTGGGTTCAGACTCACAACTGGTATAAAGAACATCAAGAACGCAGGTTGTTACATTATTCAGAAAGGTGCTCTATGCCCTAATTCTGAGCCCAGAGCCATGTGATTATAAACTCTCCGATGATTCCTGTCAGCAGGAAGCAAGGAGTAGCAGAATACTCAGCCTGTTGTGGGTAGAAATGCTGGACGGCAGAGCTGGGGAATGCACAAGGCATCGCTACAGAGGGCCTGCTGGCTTAAGTGGCACCAATATCAACCCAAGTCAAAATGCAGGAGAGATGAGAATCAGTCAAAATTTTTGTAAACAGTTTACCAACAAACTGCCATATTCTAGCTCCAAAGGGTTAACACAAGATGTATGAACATAGTACCTATCGCTCAAAAGCACTTGTTTTATGCCAAGCCTCGTTTGAAATGATTCAACCTACATTATCCCATGCCTGCCAAGTGTGGATTATCATTAGCCCCATTTCATGGATGAAGATATTAAAGGTCTAAGGGGAATATGCAACCCACTCAAAGTCATTTTGGTGATAAGACTTAAACTTAGTTCAGCTAGAATTCAGCTTGACCACCCCACAAAATTGTCTTTGCTCACAAAGATGTAAATGTCCAAATCTTTGAGCAGTGTAACCCCAAAAGGAAGAGATCTTCAGGTCTAGCCCTTCTGTTTATCAGGGCAGGAAACAGCAGCAAAGAAGGTAAAGACATTGGCTCCATGTCAAATAGCTCAGCATATCACTCATCTTCGTTTCATTCCAAACAGCACTCACTGTCAATCAGATTAATCACTTTGCTTTTAATGTTTCCCGAAGGCCAAATCAAATGTTTTTAACTGGATGTTTTATAACCTTCCAGGATTTCTACCTTAAGGGCTCTTAAGCTGACACGGGACCTGCATGACAGGATTCCAAGTGGTGGCCAAAGCCAGGTAGTGCACCTGAAGGAGTCGTCTTGCAGGGGACTGGGAGCACAGCTATGCCTGGAAGCCTCCTAATGCAAGCAGAACAGGAATGAGCTTGGGAAAGGGAGGCCAGGGGCCTTCAGTACAATATTTTTAAAAAGTAAACTGATGCCGAGCAGTTTTTTCTCTCCTCCTATTGAAAACCCTACTAATAGAAACCTGTATTTTGTGAATGCCACTCTATTCTTCCCTATTGGTTTCAAACATGTTTCCTATGAAAAATACCCTACACACACACACACACACACACACACACACACACACACACACACACAGCAAAGTGATCATTTTATCTCCTTTACCTTTCAGCAATGACCAGCACATGACTGTACTATCTCCCTGACATGGGCAGAGTCCCTGGGACAAAGCACTACTAAGGAAAATAAGACTTGCTTCTAGTTCCCAAAGAGAATTATTTAATTGTGGGCAGAATTAAAAAACAAAGCCACTGTGGGGACAAGATGTTGCATCAGGAAAGCAGTTTTATTGAGATCACTGGACATTCAGTAGCCGCTCACCCTAATCCTGTTTGCTTCAGAGGTATTGACATATCCTGTCATTGATAAGCTCAGTCCTGCATTATAAAAACTGTTGAAAGCTAAATCAGATGGTATTTGAGGAAAAAATAAAGTCGCTTACTTGTTTCTAACCTTTTCAACCCTGACTTCAATTTCCATCATAAGAATTCTCACAACTTGCACACACACACACACACACACACACACACACACACAAAGAATTATGATGAATCTACCAACATATAACCCCTCAAAGTGAAAATAGAGGCAATTAATAACTGAACCTGCGCTAAGATGGCTGTTAGCAGAACCCAAAGAAACAAAGTAATGCAAGAAATACTTAACTGTGGCTGGGCAGGAAAAAAATATTAAAACTCTTGCTAACAAAGTTCTGAGTTAAAGAGGACAAAAAAGGTACTGTATACATGAAATCTATCACTACTGCCATTATCAAGGTCCTCTTTGTTAAAAATAGAAAAGAAGAACCAGGTGCGGTGGCGCATGTTTAGAATCCTTGTACTTAGGAGGCCAAGACAGGAGAATCACAGGTTTGAGGCCAGCCTCAATAATTTAGCAAGACTCTCAGCAACCTAGTGAAACCCTGTTTCAAAACCAATAATATAAAAGGGCTGGGGAGACAGCTCAGAGGTAGAATTTCTCTGGGTTCAATCTCCTTTACCACAAAAAAAAAAATTGAAATTTAAAGTAGAAGACCAGGATACAAGGAAAAATCATTGTTTACCTACTTGAATTTTAATTTTCTAATAATATGCTACATTTTAATCTGGGATAGTCTAACAAAACAGTGGATTCATCAGTACAACACAGAAGACATTTAAAGGGTGACATAACTCAGAATCAATCCAACCAGATCAAATTTCTTTTCATTTTCCCTTGAAGGACACTGGCACTGGGGACTTGACATTACCAGGCAGACAACTAGCTTCACCACTGCTTGTTGAACAAGCCATGGAATAAACAACAGAGCCAAAGAGAGGCAGTGACCAAAATCACGTCAAGATTTGGCCTTCAAGATTTTCCAGAACCTTCACTACAGGAGATGCAAATTTGGCTTGATACTCACCGCATTAAAATTGGGGAAGAGGTTGACTGCAGCTGCAGTGTCCAGAGGAAAAGGAAGAAATGGTTTAATATCCAGCGATGGTTGCAAAGGAGGGGCTGGTGGACGGACCAGGGCTGGGAGAGCAGGACTCTGGCATGTGCCACCTGTGGAGAGATGAGGGGGGGAAAAATGATCAGGGACTCAGGGACAATAGGTTTGGGGAAAAATAAAAAAATAAAAAAAATCTCTTCTGAGACATCTCTTCAAAAGATGAGCTTTGCGGGTCACTGGAAAATACAAGGCATGGAGTTTACTGGTCTGAACTGGGAACCGGCCAAGGGTAAGATTTGCCATCAGGCAGCTACTGGATCTGCTCTTTTCCCTCAGATTATACCTATTCCATTGTGTAAGTCTCCACCAATATTTCAGATTCTCCACCCTGTTTTTCTTTTCCTGCCTAGAGCTCTGGATTGGGTCAACAGCAAATCCAGAACCAAGAGCACTGGATTCAGAAGGAAACACCCTCTCCCTTACTCATCCATCCCTCTTTGGAAACCAACCTGCTCAGAATAGTTTTCAAATACGTGTGGCTATTTGAAAAACTGTTCCCTTCCACCAATCTCAAACTCTGGCACAAAGATGACATGAGTCTGGCGCGGAAAAGAAACTTAGCCACAATGCAGTCAGCCCCACCTTACGGGTCTGGCAACTGCAGAATTAAAAATTAGCAAACCTGGCACAGAAGCAGAGCAATCCTGAGCCGTTCAGTACCTTCATAGCTTTGAGTATTCAACAACTGCTTCCCTCCCCAGGCACGAGTAGGTGGAATTCAGATGGGCGCCAGTGAGCAAGCAGTGGGGATATTATACCAACGAGACGTCCCCTCTGCATACCCGTGGGCAGCCAGCTGTTGACAGGGAAGCACATACCTTTGCCCTGATTTAGGACTTCACTGCACTAAGAAGCTACGGGCCTAGAAGCTCAGCCTCAGTGTTCAGTCTCCCACATTTTGATAACACTCCAGAACATCAATTTGCTGTTAATTAAAGACTGTTTGAATCCTAGGAAACTGTTAAAATATGCCAGAATTCTTCTAATCTGAGAGGCAAGCAACAGACTGTATAAAAAGCTGCTGGTGAGAATCCAAGAAGCATTAGGGGAAAAAAAAAATGCAGTGAGATTTTTTTTTTTCTCCTTTCTCGCAGAAAAGAATTCTAGGAGACTAGAGGGAAAAGACAATTCACATCTGTACCACCTAGGGCCGCCCATCTTGTTTTTAAAACAAAGTAAAACAAGGCCTTATACAGATGACCTTTACAAATTGCACCTCCAACTCGCAACAGGCACAGGGACCATCCCTTCCTCGGTCAGTTACGTGAACACAAAGTTAATGTCTTGAAATGATTCCCTGGTGGTAAATCTAACCCTAGGGGCAGAGGACCTGCTAACAGGGTGAGTGACTTAATATCTATAACAAAAGCCATCAGCACCGGGATTAATTAACCAGACACAGAACCATCAACTTCCCTGCTTCCAGGTATAAAATCAGCTGGAGCCAAATTAACCAAAAGAGTAACTTTCTCACTGTTTTTTTCTTCTTGAAGTACTCCTCTAAAAGACTTGGGCCATCAACTGAAGCACAGACCAGGAAAACAATTAAAAAATAGCACAGGGCAGGAAATAGGGGACACATATTAAAACAAACAGACATAAAGGCAAAATATAGCAAGTCCATGTTCACCGGACTGCACCATAAACTTACTAAACTGTCTACCTGGTAGTGTGCTGAGTGTGGACGTATAACCTTGCCTAGAGAGGATACCCATAAAACTTTAGTGAGAGACCTAGAATTGAGCTTGGTATTGCTAAAAGTTTCTCTTTCATAAAAAGTTAAAGGATCTCAATAAAATTTTGGTTGGTACTCCTTTGGAAAACAGTGATGTAAACTAAGTTTTTTTTTTTATATCAATGGTGTGATTTAACATGGCAGCAAATAACAGTGAGAATCAGTGAGTGAGTTTAAATTATTTTCATTTATGTCTCACATTAAAGCATTTTTTTTTATGCTTCTACTAGTACACTGGTTATCCATCATGGTGATGTACTATAAACATACATACACATTCCTTGGGGTCCTGCCGTCTAGATCCTTGCCTTCTATTCCTCCCTCTCTGCACATTAGTGAGACTGGTAGTGATATCTTTATATATGGACCCAGAATTATTTGAACATTTTCCTTTTTCAGTTCTGTTTTCCTTCCTCTTCTCCAATCTCATGTCACTATTTTACTGGTTTCTCTTCTCATTTATCTGAAGTCAATGTTGTTTCCTATTTTCTCTCTAACTTTTATATATGAGTGAGAACACTTGACTTCCTGAGACCGGCTGATCTCACCCACCATGATATTCTCTAGTTCCATCCATTTTCCTGCAAAGAACATCGTTTTGTTCTTCATTACGGCTGAGTCAAATTCTATTGTGTGTATAGATCACATTTTTCGTATCCGTTCTTCTGTTGGCAGATGCCTAGGTTGGTTCTATGTTATGGCTGTCAGGAATTACGTGGTTATAAATATGGATATGCATGTATCACTATAATATTCTGACTTTAATTTTTTTGGAAAGATACTGAGGGATGGCATAGCTGGATCATATGGTGGTTTCATTCCTAGTATTTTTAAGGAAATTTCATACTGACCTCCAGAGTGATTGCACTCATTTACACTCCTACCAACAGTGTAGAAGAGTTTTTATTATTATACTTAACAGTGTATAAGAGCTTTTATTACTCCACATCCTTACCAGCATTTATTATTATTTGTATTCTTGATTATTGCCATTCTAAATGGAGTTAGAATCTGAGTGTAGTTTTGAATTGCATTTCCCTGATTGCTAATGATGAAGAACATTTTTCATATATTCATGGGACATTTGTATTTCTTCTTTTGAGAAGTGTCTACTCAGTTTAATTTCCCATTTTGATTAGGTTATTTGTTTTGTATATGTTTGTGTGTGTATATACTTTCATTACCTTCTTTGATTTTAAAATCCCCCAAATTAGGTAAGGATTAACATCGCATTGACAATAAAAATACTGAATGTATAAACTCTTTCTCTTTTACGTTGCTTCTAGATAAACATTCCCTGCTTATCATTATAAGAATGAAATTTAGTGACAACATATTCTGTTATTATACCAGGCCCTCCTCTGATTCACAATATCCAAAAAAGAAATAATCCAACCTTATTTTTTAAACTAGAACAATGTGAGACACAAAGAATATGTTGATTTGATTGCTAAGTAAAATTAATCCACCCCATTATTTCCTCCACAATTAGTACCTCATTTATACATACATATGGTTCAAGGCCCTCTTTGAAGACTGCAAATTTACTTCACGAGGGATATAAACATCAGACAACACTTACCTAACTTTGGAAAGGAGGGAAAAATATCTGAGCCCATGTCCTCTCACCTATTGAAGAGAGTTGCCTATAGGACTGTAGGAAAGGACATGATCTTTGCCAATTTGCTATGCAAATACAGGTGTGGGGATGCTGATGGGCTTCCCAGATGATCCTTACCTATAATTCTCTTCATGAATTTCCCTGGGCCGGAGAGAAGGCACCCTACACAGAAGGCCAGATTAAAAAGATGGGTAGCTCTATGCAATGGTTGAGTAATACAAGGGCCTAAGAGGTTTGCATTTTCTCAGTGCAGGAAACTCTGAGGCCTCTAATGCTCCCAGTGAGGTCTAAGATGGGCTGAGGCCCCCAATATGATGGCACCATAGTTTAACTTCTTCCTGATTCTGTCTCCCTCAATTGTTCTGGGGGATCTTCTTGGGAGCTCTTCCTACTTCCTAATGAAGGTTCTGAGTCCACTTCCAGAATAACTTAATGTGTATGACACCAGGGATTATCATGCATACACTCAATAAAGTGCTGAGTTACTTTGTACTAACACTGATGGTTATTCCAAATCTGAGGCACTGACACTAAAGCAGAACATTGAAGCTGCCTCTTAAAAAATATATGAAGATAGCTGGACAGGTGGTGTATGCTTGTAATCCCAGTACATGGGAGGCTGATACAGGTGGATCCGGGTTCGCAGCCAGCCTCAGCTACTCAGTGAGGCCCTCCGCAACCTAGACCCTGTTTCGAATAAAGAATAAAAAATTGGGCTGAGGGTATGGCTCAGAGTTAGAATGCCCCGCGTTCAATTCCCAGCATCACACACACCAAAAAATAATCTGGAGCTAATATTTCAAATTTGTAAATCTGGATTAGTCCTGAAATTTTTTTACTTGTATCAGTCTGTCCTTAGGTGAGAACACTATTTGCATATAATGCAAAATCAAAACTGATAAATATAATGTTTCATGTGCTAAGCAGATTAAAGTACGCTCCTAAGTAAGTAGCTATTTCATTTCTTCATTTTCTAAATAGAAACTGTCATATCTGAAATATGAGTGTGTTCATTATTTCCCAATTTGAAATTATGTTGATAATAATAAACATGAACATGCATAATGGATTTGTGGATATCTCTATAGGTGAAAGAGTTGTTTGGCTGTTAATGTTTACCAACACTGTCATTTCAGTCACTGAAAGCTCACACTTTTGCAAATATTAATCTTATTTTGAGAAGACATTTTAAATTCTCCAGGAAATAGAGACTAAAAATATAAAATATTATGCTCTGCATTTGAAACTCTATTTATATCCAGAATTATCTATTTTAGAGCTAATGTAATTTAACTTATACTTATACAGTTTTTTTTGTTTGTTTTTTGGTTTTTTGGTTTTTTTGGTTTTTTTTTTTTTTTTTTTTTTGGTGGTACTGGGGTTCCTGGAAGCCCTTCTATCTCCGGACTACACTCCCAGACCTATTTTTACATTTTTATTTGGAAACAGGGTCTCCTAAACCAGCACGCACGCGGCTGGCTTCGAACCTGCGCGATCCTCCTGTCTCTGCCTCCCAAGCGTGGGGATTACAAGCGTGCGCCACCACGCCCGGCTAACTTATACAGTTTTAAGAAAATAAAGTTTAACCAATTAATCTGATCTCAGAGCAGCTAGCTATCTTCTCATACCAAATTTGATAATGTTAAAAATTAAAACTAACAAATAAAAACCATTTATTGAGTATAAAATACTTATTAATATTGAGTTAAGGTATTGGATAATTAAAGTAAATAAGGTAAAATAAGTCATTATTAGGACTCACAAATGATGCTTGTTTCTGTGAGTGTAGATTTATAACTGACTTTGAGAACTACCAAATATAGAGTAAAAATAGTAGATATCACTTTCTATTCACAAGATACTGTGGGTTCACAAAAGTACTATCTGTGAATTTGCAAAACAAATACAGAAGCAATAGTTTCCTAAGTATATTTTAACAGAGACTGAGAATGTTAAGACTCGTTCACTTCAGAAGTTCACGTTTTCATAAAGTTTCAAAGGTAAATTTAAAAGCATCTGTTTTAATAGTTTTTGCAGGTAAATAGGATCCTGAACCACTGGCTGACAATTGAGGTTTATGGCATCTCAGATAAAGCATATGAAGTACCTTGGCAGCACCTGGCCAATTCATGCTAAGAATAGCGTGTATATCTTTTTGGTTTTTTGTTTCGTTTGTTTTTATAATATTTATATATTTAATATCAATAATAAAAAGCAAAAATAAATTCTTACAAAACTCTCAATAATTTTATTGTATTTGAAGTACAATTCACACAATCACATACTTTGAAACATAAAAAGTTTAAGCATGTCTTTTTTTTCTTTATGTTGAGGATGGAACACAGGGGCATTCTACCCCTGAGCTATATCTTTTTTTTTTTTAAACTACTGGGCATGGAGCCCAGGAGCATTCTACCTCCAAGCTATACCCCCAGCCCTATATTTTATTCTTTATTTTGAAACAGGGTCTCATTAAGTTGCAAAGGGCCTCAATAAGTAGTTGAGACTGGTCACAAACCATCATCCTCCTGTCTCAGTCTCCCAAATTCTGGGAATACAAGATGCACCACCACGCCTATATTTTCTTCTTTTTAATTATTCTGAAATGGGGTCTCACTAAGCTGCTGAGGCTTAGTGTGAATTTGTGATTCTCTTGTCTCAATGTTCCAAGGATTAATTTATTAATGATCATATTAGCCTCCAAAGCCTGTTTAGGCCTTCTGAAAGCAGTCAATGCAGATGATTTTTAAAGTACCTTCAAGTTCTTACCCTTGTTGATTTTACCTTCAATGCTCTCAGGAAGATGTTACTTTGCAAACTGGTGTTTTGAAATTCTCCCGGAGGGTGACATAGTGTTCTTTCCAAAGCACAATGCAGTTGGCCCTGAGCTGCCACACAGGCAGCATTCAGAGTTCATCAGGCAAAGACAGCCTGTCGGACAACTTAATCTTACACTTAACCCTAATCTTAACCTTAATGTACTACTTAACCTTTCATTTCCCCAGGGAACAACCTATGTTCACAATGATAAGGGCTTGCTACTGCTAAAGATGCATGTCAGTATATGATTGGAACTGTATATCATCACACACACACATACACACACACACACATGCGTAAAAAATGGCAGGAATACCTGATTTCTTGAAGGGAGAAATAATTTCCATAGTATATTATCTTTTCCTTTGCCATCAAGTTATCTGTATTGATGTATGTAAATAAATATGCAGATATGTATGTTTATATATTTAAATACTTATTGAAATATATATATATATATATATATATATATATATATATAATCTTTGTTAAAATAGACTAATCTATATTGAGAAGTTGGTCACTGGGTACTAAGTTTTAGTTAGGAAAAATAAGTTCTGGAGTTCTAGTTGCATAGTAGGATGTCTATAAGTAACAATAATGTCCTGTAGATTTTCAAATAGTAAGAAGAGAGAATTGTGAATGCTCTTGCCACATTAAACATGATAACTGTTTGAAGATGGATATACCTACACTGACTTAAAATTACACAATAAGTACATGTATTGAAACATCAGAGTATTCTCAAAATAGGAAAATTTTATGTAACAATAAAATTTTATAAAAAAAAAGCAATGTGTGTGTGTGTGTGTGTGTGTGTGTGTGTGTGTGTGTGTATTTATGTTGGCGTGACCCTGGAAATTGAACCCAGGGGCATTCTACCTCTGACCTATATTCCCAGACCTTTTAATTTTTTGTTTTGAAACAGGATCTCACTCAGCCTTAGCAACTTAGTCATACTCAGTAATCTAGTGAAATGAGACCCTGTACAAAAACAAAATATAAAAAGAGAAGAGGGTGTAGCTCAGAGGTAAAATCCCCATGGTTTTAATCCCCAGATTAAAAAATAAAAGAAATAGGGTCTCCCTAAGTTGCTGAGCGTCTCACTGAACTGTTGAGGATGTTCTCAAATTTATGATCCTCTTGTCTCAGGCTCCCAAGTCCTGGGATCACAGGTGCGTGCCACCATTCCTGGCTAGAAACATATATTTCAATAATAAACTATGATTAGCTCAACTACTCAAAATATTAATACATAGACAAACAAAACTTAGAATGTTTTATATAATGTTATGTTTTAAGTAATTATTTGTAAAAAAAAAAATCTAATTTGAGTTAGGTATGGTGGCTCTTGCCTGTAATCTCAGTACTTGGGAGGCTGATACAGAAAGGTCAGAAGTTCAAGGCCAGCCTCTACACCTAAGCAAGACCCTCAAAGGGCTTGGGATGTCACTTGGAGGCAGAATGCCTCTGTGTTCAAGCCCTAACACCAAAAGAAAAAAAAATATCTAATTTGATAGATTTGGAAGATTATTCATATCCATTTCCAAATATTTCAGTTAGTGTTTTCCATATCCACTTGACAAGCCAGGTACTCACTATAGGAGATAGTAGATATAAATATTAAAATCTGACATTACTAATAGTAAATAGAAAAGAAATAGATTGTGGGCATTAAGGCAAACTCGATTGGACCAGTCATCGACCTTGAATTGCTATACTCAGCGACATTGGCCAGCCTAGGAGGGAACCAGCATAGAGGATATAGCAGAATTTGATGTCTACTGAGTAACTGGCATGAGTTAGCCAACTATCCCCTTAACACCTTTAAAACATACAATTCTGCCAGGTATTTATTATAATATCCAATTTGCACTTTCAAAAGCCAAGGATCCAAGAAGCAAAGTGTCTTACTGAAAGAACCTGAGCGACTTTAACAATCTCCAATGCACTGCTGCAAATGGCTTTTAAATTAAAACAGTAACAATGACAAAACAAATGGAAATAACAACAAAAAAATGAATGCTCTACCCAGCTGGTTTTGTTAAATTGAGCGAGTCAGTTCCCTCGGAGTCAAAAGGAAGTGTTTTTAAACCAGCAGTCTTGTAAGAGGTTTATGTTACTCCTGAAACACAAACAAAAACAAATGAAAGAGACAAATTCCTTGTGAAGGTAAAGGAGAAGATAAAGGAATATCCAGGATTTCTTTACCACGGAGCATGCTGGCAGTGCCCTATATTTGAAGAAGAGTCACAAAAGATGAATACCATATCAAATTGTTTTCAAAAACCCTTGGGTTCATATTCTTTGTCTTCTAGTTGCCTAGTAAGAAAACCAAGTGTGTGTGTGTGTGTGTGTGTGTGTGTGTGTGTGTGTGTGTGTGTGTGTCTGTCTGTGTCTGTCTCTCAAATACTCAAGGTTGTTGGCTGGGAATTCTAATGGGCAGTTCGATCACTGAAAATAATGTGCATTCTTTGTCTTAGAACTATCATCGTTTACTCTGTTTCCTTAAAGTTGGGTGAGCCAAACTCCCATTCAGTTCCGCTTGGTATAAATGCTGTTCTCAACTGAACAATACAACTAGAAACTTATTTTGAGATCAAGTATGACAGGAGCGTGATTTGGCCACAATTCTTGCTTTGGTTTAGGTGTTTTTCTCTATGCTGGATCACTGATTTACACACTAGATTTTCAAAAGACGATCCAGCGTGTGTGTTCTCCCTCCACATGCAGCTCTTCATTGGCCTACATTAATCTTCTTCTGGCAGGTCAACTCCAATGTCGGACAAATTCTGTCCAGCTTGTACAAGTCGGCAGCAGTAACCCACTTGGGATGGTAACTGCAACTCACAGATCCTGTCCTTGACTATGAAGAGGACAGGGGTAAAAATGGGAGTATGAGTCAGGAAAAATCAGAACCATTTTGGAAACACTGACTTGAACACATCTGCCCAAGTCAACGGCCAACCATTGATCTTTATCCATGAAACAAAACAGATGTGAATGACCTGCACTTTCTTTTGGGCCCAAATTCTTAATCTCTTCATCTTAAACTGCGGTACTGAAATATTCTAGCAATCCACCCCCAAACTCATTTTGGAAAGAACCTGAAAATAAAGCACCACCTGGTATCATTTTTCTTAATCTGTCATTGTTCCTTATTGCCATAAGCAATGTTAAAATATTGATATTATACAGTTGCCAATATATTTATTTAAATTTCTTGCTTATTTAACTAATTTTTACGATTCTATCTGATGTTTGGTAAACACTAGAGAAAATCTATTAGGAGTGCCAGAGGGAGAAATTTTAAACATTTATATCCAAATATCCTTTTGTACTTCAGCCCCTCTATTAGAGAGTGAGAAATCCAAGACAGTTGTCCACCTCAAGAAATCAAAGGGTTTGGCCTGGAAAATTACTTTTAAGTCAGCACCTAGTGATATAAAATATAAAAATGTAAAATTTCCCTCAAGAGGTATTTCCTAAGATTTAATTTCAGTCAATCAATTATAACTAATAAAAGAAGTTCTCTAGTACTGGGGTGTCCAGTATAGTAGTTATTAGTCATCTGAGGCTATTTTGTTTAAGTTAAGAAAATTAAAAAATCAGCTTCTCAGTAACACTAGCCACATTTCAGGTTTGTATCAGCCACATGTTGCTAGAGACAACTGTGTAATATGTTGAGGATCAAAAATAATCCATCTACTCCTAATTAGAATGGCAATCATCAAAAATACAAACAACAATAAATGCTGGTGAAAATGTGAGGAGATGGGAACTCTTATACACTATTGGTGAGATTTCAAATTAGTGCATGCAGATCAGTGTGGAGATCCTTCAGAAAATCGGGAAAGGATCTACCATATGATCCAGTGATACCACTCCTGGGCTTCCTTCCAAAGGAATCGAAATAAGAATATTATAGTAATACATACATATTTATGTTTATAGCAGCATAATTTTCAAAAGCCAAATTATGGCACCAACCTAACTGTCCATCAAAAGATGATTGGATTATAAAATTCTGGGATATACAGGCAATGGAATTTCACCCAGCAATAAAGAACAAAGTTCTATCATTTGCAGAAAAATGGATGGACCTGCCTGGAGAACATTATGTTAAGTGATAGTAGCCAGTCACCGTTTTCTTTCACAATTTGAAGCTAGGGAATCGTCAGGATAAAAAGGGACTTGAGATAATGGAGGAGAAATGCCAGCAGGGCAATGAAGGGGGCCTAGAGAATGGTGAAGGGTGAGAATTAATGAAGGACACCCATCCACTGACTTTATGCACATATGTGTAATTATCAATGACCTATCTCAATATCATGTATGTAAAAAAGGAGGAAATGAAGAGAGCCCAGGATAAGCTCACCAAGTGCACTGTGTATGTAATATGTCACTATCGCTCTGAACTACATTATGATGTGAGATTACAATACACCAATAAAGGCATATATAAAAATTCCATCATCACAGAAGGTTCTATTAAACACTATCTTTCTCATGTAAAATGAACATTTCATTTAATTCTTTTTTTATGGTACTGGGGATGGAACTCAGGGGCATTGTACCTCAGCACTACATCCGCAGCCCTATTTTTTATTCTTTATTTTGAAACAGGATCTCACTGAGTTTTAAAGGGCCTCACTAAGTAGTTGAGGCTATCCTTGAACCATAATCCTCCTGTCTCAGTCTCCCGAATGCTGGGATAACACGCATGTGCCAACACGCCTGGCAAAATGAACATTCTTGAGCAAAATAATAATAATAATTTGCATAGAAGCTTCTTGGTACAGTGTGTTTCAAACTGCATGACTGGGAGAGAGAAACTATTGCTTTTTCCTGGGTCTTTTACTTTTGGGGATTGAGACGGAGTATTTCCTTATAGCCCAATTTGGCCATTATCAGAGCCAGAGAGTTGGGATCATGCCAGAAAGCATAGTAATCGATTTCTAGAAATGACAATGGCAAGCTATGAATCTTCAAGTGTGATCGATATGATAATAAACAAAAAGCAAACTCATTTAAGAAATGCTGATGTAAATATTAGTAAATGAATGGTTTGAATAAAATGATGCTACACCTTCAAACTGAAGCAGCCAAAAGGCAAATGCATGTTTATTAATATCTAACAACGCTTGCAAGTGCTATCATAAGGTTTGCATTTTACACAACATACAGACAAAAACTAGTCAGCTAAAAGTGTTTTAATAGTTAATGAAAGCCGGGTGTGGTGGCACATGCTTGTAATTCCAGCATTTGGGAGGCTGAGACAGGAAGATTGTGGTTCATGGACAACCCTCAGCTACTACTCAGGCCCTTTGCAAGTCAGGGGGACTGTATTTTAAAATAAATATTAAAAAATAGGGCTAGAGGTATAGCTTGGAGGTAGAATGCCTCTGGATTCCATCCTCAGTACCACAAAAAAGAAAAGAAAGTTAACACATGCAGTTAAACCAACCTTGTTACATCTGATTTTCAGGGTAATTGTACTCATATCAAGGCTTTGTTTATCTCACCTTTTATAAAGAAAAAAAAATCAGGTGTAGTGGCACATTTCTATCATCACAGTATTTGAGAGGATGAGACAGGAGGATTGCAAGTTGGAGGCCAGCCTCAGAAAGTTAGTGAGACCCTGTCTCATAATAAAAAGGGCTTAGGATGTAACTCAGTGGTGGAGGTCCCTGGATTCAATCTCTGGTGCCAGAAAAGAAAGGAAAAAGGAGAAACAAAAGAAAGACAGACAGAGACGGAGACTAAAAATATTAAAACAAAGAAAAACAGAAACAGTTGGGGAAGAAAAAAAAAAGAAGCTATAGTTTTGTTACTTGCTTTTATTTGTTCATGATCTGTGTCTCTCTACTGGGACATTCCTGCATCAACTTTCCCATGCCAGTGAGTCTGGGCAGAAGAGAAAGGTTGTTGACCAGCATCATCTAATTTAATGTCAGAGGTTTTAGTGAATGTTATATTTAAGTATAGTTATTTTTTAGAAGCATTTAAGTATAGTTATTTTTTAGAATTGTATGGAATGAATGAGGGTTTTATTATGGAGAAGAGTGGAGAGAATTACTTTGAAATTCTGGACCAGGAGTTAAAGGAGTACTGCACTACAGATGTAAGATTCCTAAGTATATAGAAAATAAATGAGTCAACCTACCATACCTAACATAACTCCTTTTGAAACACTGCATTTCAGGTTGTAATTTTCCTACAACATATGTGTTATAACTCATGGCAGCACACTGAGTATTGTTTATCGAGGATGTAAACCTGATAAACTATGCTTTGGAAACCTACATGAAAATATAGTAAATAACCAATCATCCACTCTGATTCAGAATCCAGCTCAAGTATGACTTTCTCCATTAAGCATCTTCTGGACATGCCTACAGAAAGGTTTCTCTCTGGTCCTCTGTCTACCTTGCACAGGTTTCCATGGAGCCTATGTTATGAGATCTAGTTGCTGCTGTGTCTGCCTCCCATCTGAAGATGCTGGTCCTTAAGAAAAGTATCTACTTTAGTCTTCTGTGTCTTCCATGTTTTGGGGAGTTCCTAGTATTTATTCAGTGATTTGTATGTCTGTTTTAGGGATACATAGATTGATAGATGTATGGAAAGATGATAAGCAGATAAAATGAAATTGAATCACAGTATGCAGAAATTTTGTGCCCCTCTTGTCTTGTGCTCAAATTAACATGGCATCTGTTACAGTTAGATGTAAAATGTAATGTACTGATGTTTAGAGTTGACATAATTAAGTCATGAAGGCTGTAATATCACCAATGAATAACTCCATTGTGGTGGATTTACTGGGTGGTAACCTAGGCAGGTGAGTTGTGGCTGGAGAAGGTGGGTCCCTGTGAGACTGTGACTTTGTCTTTGAATCCCCTTGCTTGCTGACTCCTTCTGCTTCTAGCTTCCTTGATGCAAGAGCAGAGCCCTTGCTCTAGTCCTTTTCTGCTTTCTACCCTGAGATCCACAGACCCCAGCCTCACATGAACTGAACTCTGAAATCTCCAACAACTGAGAAAATGGATCTTTCTCTAAGTTTCTGGATCAGTTATTTGGATGACAGCAGTGAGAATGTTGACTGAGACAGTATTCATTTAAAAATCAGGAACTTCTTGAAGAACTAGATAGACTAAAGAGAACGAGCAGTTAGTATTTATCGAAGTGCACTGTTGAAAGTTGAGGAACATTTTCATATTGTTAGTTAAAGTAAGCTTCCATTATTGAGTTAAAAAATACGGGCACCAGGCGGGGTGGCACATGCTTATAATCCCCATGCTTGGGAGGGGGAGACAGGAGGATAGAGACCCTGTTTCCAAAATAAAAAGGTATAAAAATAGGTCTGGGAGTGTAGCCCGGAGGTTGAAGGGTTTCCAGGAACCCCAATACCACCAAAAAAAAAGGGTCCAATCATACAAAATCCTAATATCTTACTATTATATTTTATTAACTTTCATCTACATAAACATTTAATTTTTAGGTGTATACTTATTCTATCTTGTGAAGAAAGTCTTCTTGCTTCCAGAGTCATAAAAGCATAACATTTCTAGTCCTGTACAGCAGTGTGCAGGGTACTCTATGTAAGGTAGCTCTTTTGTTCCTTCGATAGCCTTGTGAGTATGCAGATAACGCAATAGTAAAGTTAAAACAATGATCAATGTTGCTCAAGTTCAAGCAGGTAGTAACTGGAAGAGCCAGAATTTGACATTTCTTATACCTACATCATATTCAAAGACAGATGATAGACAATAGAGGGGGAAAAAGTATAAAAACATAAAGTTGGTTTCAATTCAATTTTACCGAATTAAAAAAATTAAAGAATCCTAAGAATCACCTACATATAAGACACTGGATTATTCAAGAAATATTTTACATGTTTCTAGCTTATCCTGGGGCTTATAATTCAGTATATTATAAATTACACATATATTAAGTCTTCCAGGTATTCCTCATTTATCCAAGATTTTTATTCTATTTGCATTAACTTGTTATTGTCTTCATTCTCCCTTTTACTTTGCTGCATAGTCTAACATAACAGAATCTAACAAAATTCACATATATCATTACTAATTCCATTGAACTTAATGGTGATAACTCCTAGATAACTCATCTGATTTTGAATATTTTCATCCAATGCCTCATGGTGTGTATTTTTTTCACATTAAAATCTATTTTCCTTTTATAATGACCTTGAAATAAAATTCCTAGGAAATCCTACTGTTGTTGGCATTGAGTGACAATTGGAAATAACTACCATTAACTATCACCATCATCAAATTAAACAAAATATATTAAGAACAGTAAAACCACATTCTTACCAGCCTAGCACATTACTGGTGTTTACACTATCCATTGGCTCCCAAGATTTAGGAACTGTGAGTTCTGACATCCATTGCTTTCGTGAACATTCTTACAAACATTATATTAGCAAAAAGAAATTCTGATTTTAATTTCCTCAGGAACATTCCCCGTGGAGCTGACATGTGCTCTGTTTAGTCTCAGCCTCAACCTGATTGTTTCTTCTGGCAGATTTCGCTTAAAACAAACCCAACTTTATATTTTCTTTTTAATTCTGAAACATTTAGTCCTTGGAAAAAAATGTGAATTCACTTACTAATGGAATTGTAGTAATTGTGGAATGTCAAAATGACTTGCCTTAAGTGGAAGGGAAATAAAATGCATATTAAATGACTGTGTGCAAGAAGATACACATAACCTATTCTATTTTTTACAAGTCCTGTCATTTTGAATCTTTATTACATTCTGGGTTCTGTGTTAGACAGCTTTACATACATTACTTATGTAAATAATTAAACAATATCTGTTCTCATTTTACAGGGGAGAAAACAGAGGCTTAGTGAGATCATTTTACTAAAGATAAATCACCTCCTCAAAAGGTAAGAACTAAGAAGGATTGGAAACCAGAGATAGCTGATTTCACAGCCCATGTTCTTTGATATTATACCTCTCTACCCTTCTTATATACCTACCGAGTTTTGATTCCTACCAAACTGAAATAGAGCAATGGCAGAAGCCTGTAGAGAAGAGACCTAAATTTTCTCAATGAAATAGCCAGGAGACAGCAGATACAGGATGTACAGGTCCAGAAGAAAAGACAAACTGTTCATAGCCCCAGGGGAGAAGAAAGGCCTCATACCAAAGTTCCAGAGCCATCAGCAAAATGCAACACATAACACAGGAAGATGTCTGTGTTATGATAACAAAAAATATATCATGCAATAGGGCTATTAAACACATGGGATGATGCTAGCCCCAAATGAAAGGGAGGCAAACCATCAACTGAGAGCCCATCTTTGCTCTTAGTAGAGCTGATGGGCTTCACAGGCTACATCAGAGGTGGCTTTTTGGAGGAACCCTGAGCTTTGAGCATCCCAGCACCCACCCGAAGCCCAAGACCAGAGGGCCAAGTTTCCTGAGAGAACGCAGGATTTTCTGTTTGACTGCAGCATATTTTCACCTGCAGCCTAAAATACAGAGATCCGTAACTTGGCACAGGCACATACACATCTTGTCTTGTATAAATAATTCCCATCTATTTTAGTCAACTCAAACTGAGCTATAATCAACCTACTGATGTAGGACAGCACAGAAATTACCCTGATTTTTTCTTTTACTGTAAACTTACTAGTAGCTCAGGTTCTCACTAATATTTAGAACATGAGTGTCTAGAAAAGTGCAGGCCCAAGTCAATTTCCAAAGTAAAGAATTTAATTTGACAATGACACTAAACTACTAAGAAATTTAAACATTCTCTTGGCATATGTTGGACTGTATAGACTAAGTTATTCAAAATAGTCCCAATTTCAAATAATATGATCATCTATAAAATAACAATAAAAACTACTATCAATTTTCGAGAACTATTTCTTTCAGTACTAAGGATTGAACCCGGGGCATTCTATCTCTGAGCTATACTACTGTAATTCTAATTTTTTAGTTTTTTTTTTTTTATTTTGAGACAGAATCTCACAAAGTTACTAAGGCTGGCCTTAAACCTGTCATCCTCCTTTCTCAGCCTTTCAAGTACTGGGATTACAGGCAAGCGCCATCAGGCCCAGCTAAGCACTTAAAATACAGCTTTTAATTTTCATAACAGTGTATTAGCTCTTTAAAATTTAGCTTTTTAGTTGTGCAAATAGAATCCATAAGATAAAGTATTTTGTAGCAACTTATTTGGCATGTGGGTTTAAACACAGATTGGTTGATTCCATATCCGTTCTGTTTGTAAAAATTATGTTCATTCCATTGAATCCATAAACCGAAGATAGGAATCATGATACCACTTCCCTTCCTAGTTCTCAGGTTACACATTAGCAACAAATTATGCATCCATTGGCCTTACAATCCAACTTAACACAACACACCAGTATCTAATCCAGTTATTCAGAGTATGCTGCTTCAAACTTAGTCAAAATGATCGAAACCAGATAACATTAGAACACCCTACACTCTGATGCTATGATCATCCATTAGATACACTAAAAAGCATGTCTAAGCCTTGAGAAACAGGTGGTTGTCCTTACACTAAGCCATTTGGCAAAGTTTCCACCCATCTTTTGATTAGTCTCTGATAAAACGACAAAGGAAGGAGTATGACCTGTCTGACAAAGCTTGCCCAGGTCAGGAGAATCTTAACAGGGATCTGTACTTGTTCCTTGTTTTAGTTTGAATCTGGAATCCTCCCCTTACGGCATCAAAGCTCATGTGTTGAAGGCATGCTCCCCACTAGAGCAGTGTCCAGAGGTAAGGCTTTGGGAAGTGATAGGCTGCTGAGGGTTCTGACCTTATCAGTCCATTAATCCCCTTCATGGATTAAGAATTTAAAGATGAGGTAGAGTTAGAGGAATTAGGTGGCTTCACTTGTGCCATTGGGGAAGACATCTTGTCACTGGCCCCTTCGTCATCCCCCCCCTTCTTTGTGGCTGCCTTGAGGGATCAGCCCCAGAGCAGGGAAAGCACTTGACCATGGACTAAAAAATTCTGAACCTTGAGCCAAAATAAATCTCTCCTTCCCCAAGCTGTTTGTTTCAGGTCTTTTGGTCACCACTCAAAAAGCTGAGTAACCCACTTCTAAATAAGTAGAAGAGACTGCCTTTCCTGGGCTTTCTGCAACAGCTGGTATTGACACAGTAAATGGACGTTGAGATTCCCTCCCGTTTCAAATATGGCAGAAGGTCTGGAAACTGTACGGCTACCGCACCAGTTATTCTTCCTCCCTGAGGTGGCTGAGAATGTGTTTGTGGGAGTGGCCTTATCACTGTAAAGCCCAAAGCTTCCTGAAAAACAAAACAACTCCTACCTCTGAAAGGAAACTTGAGAAAAGGCTCTGGTGATGGGCCACAAAGAGTCAGTTATTCTTTTCCAACCCGTGGGCCTGTTTGCCTTCCACTGTAAAGATTATTTTGTGCTTCTGAATGGACATTAATCCCAGAGGAAGAACACAACAGGATGAGTCCTATTGCTTTGAGCAGGCATGCCTGCTGAGAGAGGAAAGAAATGGTGGAAGAAGCATGGCTCCTGAAATTGGCCCTGCACTTTCCCGAATGGTTGGGATTTGTCCTGCATGTGGTTTGCGAGTCATTCTGCCTCCCAAGTGCTAAACAGCTTCTTCCTGTATTATCAAAGTCATTACGACCTTTCTTTGCCTCTCCATACACATCATTTAGCAGTCTCATAAACCCAAGATAAGGGAAATATTCTTTCAAATTTTATGAATTTGCATGCTTTATTTTTTAACTTCTCCCTGCTCTTCAAGGTTCAACTATGACACCTTCGTCTATCCCCCCTACCCCCACCATCTATTTAGCTCCCCAGTGAAGTTTCTATTTTGTAGACTTTCACAGAATATTTTAAGTGGTTACGGCTTTGCCATTTAAAACCCACATGCAAATGCTTGCGTTTACATGTCCTAAAGAAATTAACAGCTCTTTAGTTTCTCCTTCTTTAAAATATGAATCTTTAAATCACTGGAATTCTGCAAAGCTTACATGGAGAGATACTTTACAGTGTAAATGCTAAATTGTAATAATTATTCTTACTGCCTTTCTAGTTAATTTTATTAAGATGAAGTGGCATGGAATATATGGAATATATTTTGACACTATTGTTGAAATCATTAACTCGTATGTCTCTTGTGGTTCTTATTTTTGTTTAGTAGCATGTTACTTGGTTCTGGCTTAACATATTGAAGGGCAGCATCCATGTCTGTATCACCTAATTTTTTTCCTCCCAGGTGCCTAATAAGAGTGCTTTGAGCATTATAGGCACTCCAGTGCTCCTGTGTGAATGGACAAGAAGCACATGTTGCTTCACAAACTAATCCTGGGAGAATACATAGAAATAGTAAACTGTATGAAATCCCATGAATTCTATTAGGTTGTTTCATATTAAGAACATGAAATATTTACTGGCACTGTTTTCTTCCTGTGATCACTGTGAGATAATAGGCACAGAAAACATTAAACTAGAGAAATAAAAA
This sequence comes from Muscardinus avellanarius, assembly GCF_963383645.1. Lineage (NCBI taxonomy): Eukaryota > Metazoa > Chordata > Mammalia > Rodentia > Gliridae > Muscardinus > Muscardinus avellanarius. Next base: position 18,849,061 of record NC_137804.1, on the reverse strand, counting down.
AGAAAAAAGGGGAAAAAAACAACAACAGTTTGAGGAAATAAAAATATCCCTATTTGATATTCAAATGACCTGCCTAATCTAGACAAAACTTAGTGAAACAGCCTGTAAAAGCATAAAAACATGAAAGTTGGGCATGGTGATGCATGCCTGCAATCTCAGTACTTGGGAGACTCAGACAGGAAGATCACAGGTTTTTAAGGCATCCTCAGAATTTAGATTCAGCAACTTAGTAAGACCTTATTACAAAAAATAAAAAATAAAAAAAAAATCAAGAGCCTGAGGATATAGCTCAAAAGTAGAATGGCTCTGGTTTCAAACCCCAGTACCAAAAGAAAGAAAGGTGGGTCAGAGGGGAGAGCACTGAGGTAGAACACTCCTGGGTTTCATCCTCAGTGGTACACTTGGATGCAAACACACATATAGCGTTAAAAACGCCCCCAAATGCCGGGCGTGGTGGCACAGGCTTGTAATCCCCATGCTTGGATGGCGGAGACAGGTTGGAAGTTAGCCTCGCTGGCTTAAGAGACCCTGTTTCCAAATAAAAATATAAAATAGGTCTGGGAGTATAACCCAGAGGTAGAAGTGTTTCCAGGAACCCCAGTACCACCAAAAACAAACAAACAAAAAAAAAAAAAAAACCGCCCCCAAATAATGCATTCTATAGGGAAATACTCATCCTTAAAATATCTCATGGTAACTCACGCAAGTATTTATTTTTATTTTTTTAATGGGAAGTAATCATTCAGGAGCCTCACATTATCTGACAAGGTTAAGTGCCTAATACAGGGTGGAGGGTCAAAAGTATGATAGCAGACTGACTTGGAAACAGAGATGGAAGGAGTTAATATTACTTTTGGTCAATGGGAATGGAGAGACATTCTAATTCAGAAATTCATATGGTCCTTCCATTTTGGCTTTGTTCTCCATTACTGATTTGCCCTCTCATCTCTTCTCTCTCAGATACTCCTCACCTTTCTTTCCTCTCAGATTTGATTTTTTGGCTCATGCATTCTTTCTCACAAACCTTCATCAAATATTTATTGGCTGCCTACTCTCCTGATGCACTAGGTAAGTTTCAATAAAAATAAGTATGATCCCAAGCCCTTTAAATAAAGAAAATGCAATAACAAGGGAATAAACAAAGCATTTTTTCCTTTCTTCTATTCCTCTTTTTTCCAGCTTCACCTTTGGAATAACCATTTTCTCTTGTTTAATAAAAAGAAACCCTTTTCTGAATCACGGAGTAAAACCAAGTGCAATTTGCTAGTATTAGCACATATTTAAAAAGAAGTACATTGTTGCTGGGCTCAGTGGTACAGATGATAATCCCAGTACTTGGGAGGTTGAGATTGGAGGATTATGGGTTCAAGGCTAACCTCAACGATTTAGCAAGACTTTGTTTCAAGATAAAACATATATAGGGCCAGGGATGTAGCTCATAGGTAGACTGGCACTGGATTCTGTCAGAAAGGAAGAAAGCAAGGGAGGGATAGAGGAATAAAGGAAGACAATTGTTATGTTGGTTAACCTCAATTTGTTTGGTCCTCCGTATTTTAAACTAATCTGAAACCCACTTTCTTTAGCGGAGTCCTATGCAATGTTTGGTTAATAATATAAAATGTTGTGAATGACACTTCCCTTTTTTATACCAAAAGGTATCTATTCACATGGACTGGAATCACGGTCACTAAGTTTTATGAGTGGATTTCTTGTCTGTTTGCTACGTTTTCACCAACAATTCCAACCAGACCAAGTTTTAGGTCATATGCTGACACTGGGGAAATCTTGATAATAATTGTGAATAGCAGTTTTGTCTGTTTCTAGAGAAGCCAATTAGTCCAGCTAACATTTAGTTGATTCTTTTTTTTCAAATACACTGGCCAGACTGTGCTACCCAATTCAATTCAGACATATCCTTTCTTCTCTACCCTGCACAAAAGCTCAGGATCTCAATGTCCCTTTTCCGCAAAGGCATGGCCTTTGAATGGCCACAGACACAAAGCCCGGGACATATATAAATTTTTTATTTGTTAAAATTTTGTCTTCCATTCTGAATTTTTACTTTTCTTCGATTGCATTTTCATTGCACGAGTGTGAGTGGGTCTTGACTGACTGACATGTTCCAGTTAAAGATCTGAGCATAGCAGACCTGTTTTTAGGCACTGAGACATCCCGGCGCATTTCAGAGTATTCTACTGTTACAAGATACCTGTGGTCCATCCTGAATACTATATAAGATAAACCTTCTTGCTAGACATTCTATTTTCATTTAAATGAGTCATATATTCAGTAATCCCATGTGAATACACTCACATGCATAAAAACCTACAGTCTTTGGCACATGAGATGCAAATTTGATTGGCACGAAGCAAATTATGTTATTCATTATGTTTCTGGAAAGGTAAAAGCTGTACAATTGGTAAATTAAAAGTGATTATTTCAGTAATGAGATATTTCAAATAAGCAGGCTTTAATCTGCCGAAGGAATGGCAGGACATGTCTCAAGGGGCCAAGCTTAGGAAACCTGGCTGTCCTTCAAAGAAATCCATAATACTAAAAGTGTAAGGGTACACCACAGTTAAAATGGGTAAAAGGAAAAGCAAAAGGGATACAGAGTAGATACACATACAGACACACACCCACACACACAAAATTTGTTTTCAGGAAGAATCCAGACTAAGGATGAAAAAATGCAAAGAAGCTGAGCATGATGGCACACACCTGAAATTTTAGTACTTGGAAGGCCAAGCTAGGAGGACCCCAAGTTTGAGGAAAGCCCCAGCAATTTAGCAAAACTCTGTTTTAAAATTAAAAGTAAAATAGGGCTGGGGGTGTGGCTTGGAGGTAGAATGCCCTTGGGTTCAATCTGATACCACATACACACTACAAAGATGAAATACAATAAGCAAACAAAAGTAATCACATATGATTTTAGAACCATGAATCAGAAAATATTGAGTAGAGAACAACTTACTGTGAAGAAAGGAAGAAAAGAAGTTTTAATGATTGATTCATAGATTTACTGATTAATCAGGTCCTGAAAATGTAGACAGAGACAAAGAAAACATCAGCTTAGAGTTGGTTACCTAGAATATGTTCAGCCACTGAAAAACATCAACTACCAGAGAAAACAGCCATCATCGCAAATGCTTGACGACACGGAGGCCAATGTCAAAAAGAAGAATCAACCACAAAACAATCTCATGGTGAGGCTGAGCTTGGAAAGAAAAGAATATAAAATAAGGGATGCTGGACACATTTAGTGGACTGAGAGTGAAGGGAAGTTTGGAAGCTGTACCATTTCCTAGGATTCTAAAAATAAATTTCTGACTACCGCTCTAATGTAGGGTATTTGTGTGTTTATTTTGTTTTTCTTTGGTTTTGTGGTTTAATGGAAAAGCCAGAAAGGTTGGCTAAGCACATTCGCGATGTCGTCAGTGCTAAGAGATGTACACACCTGGAAAGTATCAAATCAAAAGAAGCAGGTATGATTAAAGGGTAGAAAAAAAGGTAAAAGGAAGGTTCAGAGTAAAGCTAACAGTGTTGCCTAGCTAAAGAAAAACCCAGCGGGAAGAGACTAAGGGTAACCTAATAGTCTTCAACTATTTGACATTTAATGCGGGCAAGATAGTGACCACATGCACCCCATTTCCACTTAGGACACAGCCTGCAAAGCACTGGGAATGTAGAGGAAGGATAGAATCGTTGTCTTAGTTGCTTTCCAATGTGGAAAGAAGAACACACTTTCAAGTCCTCTGATAGAGGTGACTGTCAAGTATTGATCTTTTGTAGGAGAATAGGCCTTGAAATTTACATATGAGAATATGTAAATTTCATAAGACTCACATGGAAGATATGCAAATGTAGAGCAAGTTATCACCACATGGGACCCAAGCAATCATCAACAGGGGTAGAAAAATTGGTTGTAGAATGGTCCAGAAAATGAATGGGCTACAATTTATGGGCACTAAGTTATATCTTGCAACTGCTAACACTGCCACTGTAGGGTGAGAGCTGCAGCAGGCAATATATAAGAGGATTGTGATGCCTATGCTTCAATGCAGTATTTTTTTTTTTTACTAAAATAACCAGCACCTGGATTCAATTCTAACAGTAGAGATACTTTGCTGACCTTGGTCTAGAAGACTGACTCTCAACTACTGGTGAACATTAGAAATGCCTGGGTGCTACTCCTGCCTAGAGCTTCTGATTGGTTCTTGAGTGAAAGGTCACCAATGTACATTTCTTCATTTTTTCAAGGTAAAGGTGATGCTCTTGGTCCAGGGACCATGCCTGGAGAATACTGAAGCTAGAGAATGGAAATTATAAATCTATGGCCAAAGTAAAGATGTAAGTGAGTCTGGAATGTTAAGCACATTTCTTTTTTATTTTTAGTGGTATTGGAAATTGAACCAAGGTTTAATTCAAGCTATCTCCAAGCTATACCTCTATACTTCTAGACCTTTTTAATTTGAAACATGGTCTCACTAAGTTGATGAGAGTCTTGCTACTTGATGAGGCTGTCCTCAAATCTACATTCATCCCCTCAATCTCAAAGTATTGAATGTGTACCACTATGCCCAGCTGTTAGTCACATTTCTAAGATGGCCCCCAAGATTTTCTGTCTCCTATTGTACAAGCCCTGCATCATTACCAGGACTGTGAATTTGTAGATATTACTCCTGTAATTAGGTGATGCCAAATGACTTTAAAAAATATAAAAGTTAATCTAGGTGGGTAAATCAAGTGAGACTTTCAAAAGCAAATAACTCTCCCTCCCGCTGGTCACAGAAGAAACAGGATTCAAGATGTCTTGCTGGCTTCAAGTCGGAGGCCAAATGTTAAGGAATGATGACAACCTGTAGGCACCAAGAGCAGTCCCAAGCTGACAGCAAGGAAACAGAGACCTCATTCTGACAGCCAGAGAAACTCAATTATGTGAACAACAATGAGCTTAAGAAACAGTTTTCCCCAATTCTCCAGAGAACTCGGTGAACATATTGATGTCAGCCTTGCAATGCTGGGAGTAGGGGACACAGCCCCATCAGTACAGAACTTCTGCCCTTATGAAGCTGGGAGACAATACATGAATGATGCTACCAAGTTTCTAGTAGTTAACTACACAGCAATAGAAACCTACCACTGTGGGTGAGATACAGGTCCCACCTTGGACCTAAGCATCCCCAATTGGACCAAATACATGAGCCCTGCCACATACTATGACCAAGTGTGGGACTTATGGGCATGGCCTGTTCTTCTGATCACCACCTTTAGTCTTCAAAATGCCATGCTTAGGAGTCATTGGTCTTTGAATTATAACACTCTCCAACGGCATTTTCCCCTTTTCTGGTTAAAAGCTTTAAAAAAAACCAAGGCAATAAATAGCTTACATTTTTGTCAAACTTAGCATACTACACCTAAAAATGGTTAACTCTTCTCCTTCCTTTTTTTTTTGAGTAGCTTTAAATTTCTGAGCATTAAATCCCAGGCAAGCCAAACGATTTCAATGACAGAACCCTTTTAAGAGCTTTAATAAGCCCAAATTCATAGAAGTTCAAGAAGATACCCTCAACAGTTAAGTATTATAAAATCACATTAATTTAAAAGCATTACATTTCTGACATTTAAAAAGTCTGTGGCATGGCATATCCATAGTTTGATTTTTTTAATGTTCTTATAAAGGTCATGTTTATGGTATAATAAGCACACATTTGCAAGGGTTATTAATCAGAGTAAAGCTAGGTTGCAAACAGATTTCCAAAGAATTTTCCATTTTTATTCTGAATGCATTAGCTACTTAAGAATGTCACATTCTTAAGGGCCTACTTGGAAAAAAATTAACGATTAATTTTGTTCAAAGGGATGTCTTCATTTTAAATAAAGCCAGAGTAAAGCATAAGAAAATAAATGCCTAGTGTTCTGCTAGTTCAGCAATCTTTTATGGTAATTTAGAAAACTAATTTTTAAGCTAATGCCACTTTGCAAGAGAAACATTGGGGTCCATCAACTTCTTTAGGAATTCAATGAGAATTTGAAAGATTCTTTTCTAGTTTGTATGTTAGGGGTGGAAGATACTTTTTATAACACTTCTAAAAATACTGACAAAACCCAGGTCATACAAGAGTTAAGCCTTGTTGCCTCAAAAAATTATCTGCCCATTTTGTCTTAGTAAGAGAGATATTAGATTCCTTCTTGTTAAATACATGAAAATAGGCTTCTTTTATCTCAATATTTAAGAAATACCTAGAAAAGGAATGTCCCTGAAGATCCGATATCTACGGGCTACTTAGAAACATTATTTGCTACAGAAACAAGAACTCAACCTATCCTTGAAACATAAGCGCTTTTTCAAAATATTTAATCTTAACAAAAAGAAACAAAAACAGAGAATGGCAAAGCCTAACAGTTGATAAACGATACCCGAAGTGACAGACGTTTAAGCATTTGATTTTCAAATTTCCATACCTCTGGCTTTTCCAAGAGTTTCTCTAACCTCGTCTGTGATGAACTTCACAAAGCCAACCAAACAACACTGACACCGCAGTCTTGCTCCAGTGAGAGGAAGTACTGAAGTCAAAGACCTGCTTCAGCTGATGGGTGTTCAAACTGATTGCTGGAGCCAAATTTCAAGGGCTCTGAATAGCACAGCCCTTTAAAAAGGAGACGCAGCACAAACCCATTAGAAATGACGAGATTAGTCACTGGCATTGCCAAATGACTAATGATTCGAGAATTCTGGAAAACCTTTCTTGTATGGAACAATACATCTGCCTTTCTTAATTTAGAAAATCAAGTGCAGGAGCTAAATCATGGGCCCCATTGAGGACTGGGCCAAGAAACACAGTAAAGCACTAAGCCACACATAAAAGCAAGACAGGTAGATTCCCCTAGGCCATGATTCTTCCACCAAGCCCGTCAAAGCAGGAAAAACGGAACAGCCATGAGAAGAGGGAAGAACAAGGGTGAAGTCCAAGGGGCCAGGAGCTTTGGCAGAAGGCCCTCCTCCTGTGGCTTTCCCAAGAGCTAAGCAAGAAAGACAGATTAAAACTTTCCAGCCTTCCATGAGACCTACATGCAACAACTAAAGATAACACAGTAAAGACATCATAACATGGTGAAAATTTAAAAAGTAACTTTTTAAAAAAAAGTCAGGTGCGGCCAGGCATGGTGGTGCACACTTGTAATCCCTGCGCTTGGGAGGCGGAGACAGGAGGATCGCGCAGGTTCGAAGCCAGCCGCGCTGGCGTAAGAGACCCTGTTTCAAAAATATAAAATAGGTCTGGGAGTGTAGCCCGGAGGTAGAGGGGCTTCCAGGAACCCCGGTACCACCAAAAAAAAAAAAAATCCTCAGGTGCTTCAGTAGTTATAAATATTCTAATAATGTATAAAAATGAATACTTAATTTGTAATTATATCTAAGTTGCTCCATTGTCTAACGAGACCAAATGATGATTGGTTGGAGATTTAAGGTTGCTATAAATTTTATCTTGGCAAGTGCAAGTTACACATGGGTATAAAGGTATTTAAGTATTTTGCTTTGAGATGAGGTATGGTTTCTAGCCATGTAATTATAAATAAGCACCTGGGTATGGTGGTGCATGTCTGTGATCCCAGTACTTGGGAGGCTGAAACAGAGGATCACAGGTTCAAGACCAGCCTCAGCAACTTAGTGAGACTCTGTTTTAAATCAAACAAAAAATAAATAAATAGGGCTGTAGATGTGGCTGGGAAGTAGAATACCCTTGGGTGTAATCCCTAGTAACAGAGTGGGAAAGAGGGAGGGAAGAGAGAGAGCGCCTTACCAAGTAGCTAAGTCTGGCCTCAAACCTACAATCCTATCTCAGACTTCCAACTACTGGAATTACAAGTATGTACCACCTTTCCTGGCTCAAATAAATTTAAATTCTGTCTCTACCATTAACTAGCTGTATCCTAGAAAACCCATTACTATTTACTAATGTAATTGCCTTATCAGTAAAATGGAAAAAAATAATGACTTTTTTATTTTACTCCTAGACTTGTTGTATGGATTAAATGAGAACATTCATATAAAACCAATTGTGCTACTACTTGACCATATTCAATAAATTTTAGTTTTAATATTATTTTAACATAATATTCACTTTTATACACAAAATTCAAGAGTTACCGCTTTTTATCTGTAACAGTGAGATACTGGTTTTGGGTCATTCTCCTGGTAAATTAAATATGGCCACCAATACTTGTGGATTTCCTGTCCTAATATAAGATAGGGATTTTTCTATGCCCTCATCCCACTAGCCAGGACCCACTTTGACCAGTGAAATATGGCTAAGCAATTCCCTGTGGATTCCACAGCTCAGGCCTCCAGAGACCTGGCAGCTCCTGCCTTTGCTCTTTGATACCGCTTGGTAAGAAAGCCTGGAGACCCTTTGTTAAGGAAGACAGATGATCTAGTACCTTCTGGAAAATGAGAGATCATGGGAAAGGAGAAGCAAGGTCCACAGTCAATGGCCTGCACCAATCTCCAGAAATATGAATGAGGTCATCTTGGACCTTACAATGCAGAAGACCCTCCAGATAAATGCTGCTCTGTAAACGAATCAGGTAAAACAAGTAGAGAAAGTTCTAAAACCTCAAATAATACAGAAAACCATAATGTTACTGTTGTAAGCTAATTACTTTGGAGTTGGTTTGTTAGGCAGCAATAAATTTAAAAAACAACTACTATGCATAACCCATATATATATATATATATATATATATATATATATATATATATATATATATTCAATAGACTTTAGTAAAATTAGAGTTTCACTATGTTGCTGAGTCTGTCCTTGAACCCCTGATTCTCCTGTCTCAGCCTCCCAGGTATTAGAAATACAGGTATCTGCCACCATGCCCCACCTGCAATATCTTTTTTTTTTATCTCTCTCCTTTTCTTCCCCCAAATTTAACATCATTTCTGTGTATAACGGACTTTGATTTGTAGTTTTCTTTTCATGTGATGATTTTTTTTCTTGTTTTGGTATTAGAATGATACTGGCTTCATTAAATGAATTGTGAATTGTTTTCTCCTTTTTCTATGTTCTGAACTAATTTTATTTTTAAATGATTGGTAGAATTCTATCACTAAAGCCATCAAAAATGAAACTCTTGCCGGGAGTGGTGGCACACGTTTGTAATCCCCGCGCTTGGGAGGCAGAGACAGGAGGATCGCGCTGGTTCGGAGCCAGCTGTGCTGGCTTAAGAGACGCTGTTTCCACATAAAAAAGTTAAAAAATAGGTCTGGAAGTGTAGCCTGTGGGAGTGTATCCCAGAGGTAGAAGGGCTTCCAGGAACCCCAGTACCACACACACACACACACAAAAGAAATTCTTTTGTGAGAACATATTAAAACAATAGCTATGCCAGGCATGGTGGCACACACGCTTGTAATCCCCATGCTTGGGAGGCAGAGACAGGAGGATTGCGCAGGTTCGAAGCCAGCAGCACTGGCTTAGGAGACCCTGTTTCCAAATAAAAATATAAAATAGGTCTGGGAGTGTAGCCCAGAGGTAAAAGAGATTCCAGAAACCCCAATACCACCAGAAATAAATAAATAAATAAATAACACTAGCTAGTTTTCTTACATGAAAGTATTAAGGTTTTGTCTTTAGTCAGCTTATATTTTATAGCATCCGTGTCTATATATCTCTTTTTATTCTGATCATCTATATCATATTTTTTGTTCTTTTTTATAAAGCAGCTTTTATCAGATATTTTATTTGTTTTCTATTTTATTCATTTCTGCCTTCATTCTTTCTTTCCATTTTCATTTATATTTCTTTTTTAACTTGCTAAACTGAAATACAGACTTTATTTTTTATGTGGCTTTAGTTTCATAGCAGTATTGGACAGAAATATGTAATGATTTTCCAAGTATCCTCTGACCTGCACTTGCATAGCCTCTACTACTATCAACAACCTTCACTAGAGTGCAATTATTACAACTGATGAACCTGCATTGATTGACACATCATTATCACCCAGATGTCCTAATTTACATTAGGTTTACTCTTAGAGTTTTATATGCTATGGGTTTGGACAAATGTATATATATATATATATATATATATATATATATATACACCATTATAATATCATACTGAACAATTTTATATTACTAAATAAATGACCGACATTATATATATGTGTGTGTGTGTGTATATATATATATATATATATATATATATATATGTAAGGAAAGAGGTGTTTCTGGAATAAACACCAAAAGAAAAACAATGGGCTGGCAATAATAATCATATACTATTTTGATTTGCTCAGTTTCAGAAATAGATAAATAACTTTAAGCTATATAGTCAATGTGAAAAAATTAGATGATATAAACAGAATAGAATTTTTAAAAAGGCACTGCAGTCTCACTACCAGAAGTCATCTCTGTTTTTGATATTTTTACTGCTTTGCTCCTTTATTTACTATGTATTTGATGGGGAGAATGGAGGGTGCAAACATACAAATTTTGAAAAGCATAATCACCTCAAACTGTCTGTGTCCTATTGAGAATAAATGAACACCTTAGTGAATATGAACCCAGCAAAAATAATGTTCAAAAACAACCTATAAAATTTTTAAGTGCTTTATTTTTGGTATAGGCCATATATGACTTAACCAGTGTTCCATCATTGGGTCATTATTATATTAAATTATTAACATCACAAACAAAGCTGACAGATAGTAGTTTTATAGTAAAAAAATAAACTATTTGGATAAAACAAATTGTGAAGAGAGTCAATCCACTGGGGAGGAGGAAAGTAAAGTATAACACGAAACATATAACATTATTCACTAGTTATATAACAGAACTGGCTTGGTCAATGTTTTCTCTGCTATAATCCAAAACAACTAACTACAAAACTTAGAGAAGGAAGATTCATTTGCTCAAAGGTTTTTGGAGATCTCTGAGTTTCATCTAGTCGAGGTGGGGTCTTTGGAGTTCAGAGCATGATCTGAACTCCAAAGAAGGGCTCTGCTCCTCACATTACATCAAAGAAGCAGGAAATAACAGAGCCAGCAATCAAAGAGATTCAAAGATTCAAGCACAACTCCTAAGGCCACACATCCAAGGACCCACTTTCTCCAGCTACACCCCACTAGCCTAGGTTGCATCCAAAAAAATCCATCATCACAGATTTATTTCTCAATGTTAATCAACTCTGAACATTAAAACATGAGCTCTCCAGGGGACAGTCTATATCTAACTGTAGCAAGGATTTAACTAAACAAGTCTTTATCACAGCTGGACACTAGCTGCTTCCTCTCCACCTTAAGAGTCTTTACCAGCAATCTCTTCTTCTATGAATCCTGACATAACTATTACCATCTGATGAAATTTTAGTGTGTATTTAATTAATAAGTCCAGGAATGTAGCATGGAATCTAAATACCAAGCTATATAATTTTAAACATGGCACAGAGACAGTTCTCAGTTCCCACTCAACAGCTTTGTACTGTACCATATGTTTAGAAAATCAATTAAGAGCACACTAGGGTGTCTGAAATAGTATGTATATGCAGTGAAATTATTATAATGTGCTTGTGTTCCCAACAAAAAACCTTTGATATATACTGAGAGATGGTTCTTTGCCAAGAAGATTTCTTATCTAGTTAAATAAATTAAGACAAAATATTCTCTGTTACAAAGCAAGCAAACTTGGATGTACATATCTCATATGATCCTCATATGCAAGACTGAGCAATCCCCAAACCTAAAGATTTTTTTTTCTGATGTTCAAATATTTAAAATCATCCAGCTTGCCTACCTTTTTGAAGCCAAAAACACACTATCCTTTTCAAGAGCAAATGACTGAATCTCAGAACACTTAAGTCATCCTTGCTGACTGTGTTCTAATATAATATTATAAAGGTACATGCCAGAGAGAAAGTTGCACTATTTATCAGTGCGACACAGAAGAGAGTGTCTTCAGCTTAAATGAACCATAAATATTCAGTCACAGAGAAAGGGTGTTCTGTTGTGGGGCAGCATAAACTCAATGGAATTTATAATATCTCCAAATGAACCATTTCCCTCTTCTCCAGTGCTCACCATACAACCTGCAGACTGATCTAATATCTTTGGCAACCTTGAAAGGAGCAGCTATAAATATAAGCCATAGCAGTTTGGTGTAAAACCAACACTACATTACTAATTGCAAAGAGGTTTGGATTCCATATGCATTTACTTTTTAGCTATCAATCTTTGGCAACCTGCTTGTTTCTTCTTAGAGTAATATTAGATCATGAGTGAGGCCAGTGAGTTAGATGCCTGAGACCTCAACTTATGTATAAGTAGACCTAAAACAGTGATTCTCAACTGTCATCAGAATCACCTAGATGGCTTTAAAAATCACAGATCACTGGTTCTCACCATCTGAGAATTTCATTTCTTAGAAATGATGCTGACACTATTGACAGTGAGAACCTTACTTTGAGAATAGCCGCTTTCAAATATCCTTAGATTAAAAAGAGAATGTCATAGATTTCTCCTATGGAGTTCTAAATATGAATCTAGAAATAGTAAAATGGATATGATCCTGCTCCTACCAATGTAAATAATATCCATCCAATGTTTGAGTGATATCCCTGGTTCCCTAGGAATCAGAGCTGGAGGCAAGAGTTAACATAATTAATTAATAAAGAGTGCTTTATTGGGAAGGGCAGGACAGCAGAAGTGAGAAGAAGGAATGAGAGGAAGGGAAGGAGGGAAAGAAACCCCAGTGATGCATGGCCCAGATGCCTACTGCTTCAGGACAAGATGCAAAGAGGCACCACCAGCTCTTCTGGGTCACATGTGAAGTCTACAGAATGGCTTTTGAGAGAAGCTGTGCCTTGGGTAGTTTTGTTTTAAACAACATTCTCATTGCGTTAGCCGAAAAGACTTGACTACACATGACTTAGAGGAAGAAGAATTATTTGCTCACAGTTTCTGGTGATTTCAGAATTTCAGTCCATGCCAGGCTGCGTCTGTGGAATTCAAGACATGGCAGTAAGGAGCTAAGCAAAGCTCTGCTCCCTCACTATGGAGGCCAGAATCAATAAGGTAAGCAAGGGGATTCAAGGACAGACGCATGTCCCAAGGCTATGCTCCCAGCAGCCCACCTCCTCCAGCCACACCTCATTTGCCTAGGTTACCACCCAGTCATCCATTGCAACCCTTATGAATTAATTCTATCAACTCTGAACCTTAATACATGAGTTCTTTAGAGTGCAATCTACATCTAATCATAACAGTAGTGCATGAGAGGAAGAGAGGAGGGAGTAGGGAATCTGCTCCTCCCCCTATTTACCCCACTGTTCTATGTGAGTCTCATGGTAAGTTAACTCTCTTGCTCTTTTGAGTTTCATCATCTGATGCATTAGGGGAAAGCTCTTTTCCACTTTTTAAGATCTGCAGCACTTCATTCAAGTATGGGAGTTTCAAGAGAAGCCAGAAACCCAGAGCTTAGTGTAGATTGAACTATTCAGCAACAGCCTGGTATGAGGCCTGGACCTTCCCATTCTACTCCTGGACTGCTGGACTCCAGCTGGCAGAACTGGGAGGCCCAGAGTTAGAGCCTCCACAGTAATGGAGCAAGAAGCTGAGCACCTAGAAGTGGAGCTACTGAGAAATAATTTTCAATGAAGCCAACAAAATCTGTCTGCTGCCACTAGAAATTGAAAACCCTCTCTCATTTTCCTCAACTTATCTCTAATAAATAGGAGATCAGAAGCCCTTCAGAACTTTTAGGGAAAAGATGCTGCTACCAATCCTGAGATCAGTGAGCTCACAGTGCCCAGAAAATGCTAGAAATCTTCAGCTAAAATCTGAGGATGAGTGATACCTGCTGTAATTGCATTTACTGGGAATAAAAAGATAGCTTGAATTATTTTAAAAATGTAAATGTTAATCTCATTAATATACCTTCCAAGAAGTTGACTGCATCAAGGATTACAAAAAAACAAACAAACAAAAATAAAAGTTTTTTTTTAAGTAATAAGAAACTTAAAACAAAATTTGAGTGAAAGTTTACAAGTCTCTTAATAAGTGTGAGTGATGGCCAGGCGTGATAATCCATGTCTGTAATCTCAGTGTTTGGGAGTCTGAGACAGGAGAATTGTTGGTTCAAGGTCAGCTTCAGTAACTTGGCAAGACCCTATTTCAAAATAAAAAAATAAGAAAGGTTGGGTGCATAACTCACAGGCAGAATACCCCTCAGTTTAATCCCCAGTACAAATAAATGAGTGAAAGATAAACTAATATTCTTGAGTGATAAAGTAAAATTAAAGATAACAAATATGTTAAAATGTATAAAGAATATGAAAAATGCATGTAAATATAAAAGATTTAACTTTTTATTTATAAACTTTTGATTTTTATTAGAGCTAATTTTTTCCACTAAATATATATTAAAATTTTAAGATGAAATTAGTTTTTGTATGTGTGAATGTATATTGCGTATGTTGCATTTGAGAGTATATACACCCATCTCTACACACACATACAAACTATATATGTGTTTATATATACATCCATATGCATCCGCATAACAAAAATCTGAAGAATACTGGTTTGAGGGGACACTACATCACCAAACTATCTAGAATGCATAAAGAACTCAGTGTGGTCTTGCTCAGAGGTTATGGGATATCTGAGCCTGCAGACTCAGTGATATGGGAAGGTTTGGATGATTAAATAGTCAACCTATCAGAAATAATTTATTTATCCCCCACCCTACCTCAATTCTGAATTTTGCATTCTCTTGGTGATCCCCTTCAGATATCCTGTTCATTTCTTTATATTCTTAGAAAACTTTGGCCCCTGGAACAGATTCCTACTTCTTTATCTTTTGCTATAACACAGGGATTAAAGATTCACCATACCCACTGTCTCAACCATAGACTTTTCTATCGTGGTTCTCAAACAGTGGGCTCCAGGCCAGCAGTATCAGCATCAGAATCAAAACAGAATGTATTGGAAATTCATAATCACTGGCCCCTCCCCAAACCTACAGAATCAGAACCTCTGTTTATTAGGTCTAACAATGTGTGTTTTAAGGAATTTAAGGTGACTTTGACGCATATAGAACTTAAGAACTCTGATTCTGCCATTCACACCTCCCTGTCATTAGCCTGTGCACTTACATGATCAATATCTGGAACTGCTTCTCCAAAGTTGTGAACTCTCAAATCCTATCCTTTGATTACAATCCATGCTTTCCATCTTCTCCCTTCATTAAACTCTGTGGCCTCTGAATTCTGCCCAGACTCCTCTCAGTCTCTCAGTCCCTCCTTCTTTCCTGTCTTCTCTCTCTAGCCTGGACCACATGGTCAACCAATTAAATGATATCCTCATGAGTACTCTTCATTCCCCCAACTCTTTAGCTTTTGGCTGCTACTCTCTTGCCAATATTGCACTGTAAATCAATCCAGCTGCCTATTTCTCCAGGTCACTCTTGTGTTGCCAAGCAGTGCTAGGGAAAATGACATGGCCATGCTCACTGACTCCACTACGGATTTATTATATTCAACTTCAGCTGGTTACTGCCTGCTACTTGGCAATCCTTTTCTTATTCCCCAGTCTACTTCCTCTCTCATCCATAACAGCTGTTACAAAGCTTTGTAACTTGTCCCATGCCCTCAACCTCACCTTCAACCTCTCTTCTCCTTTACCCAAAGAAGAGAGTCACCAGAACAAGGCACCTTAGAAATCCTTCCTACAGATATGTGTAGCTATCCTTTCTTCTTCTAAAGGAGGTGTCTTTATTTCCTATCCTAGGTAACCCCATCCATCTTCCTTTTCTTTGATCCCTCATCTATCAAGAACTTCATGCCTAGCTATTGATGATTTTAATGACCATTGTTATGAAATTGCATTATTTGTAATTACTTCCTATATTAGCCATCACAGCACTATATTTTTATTTGTTTCATAATGGAAGTTGAACCCAAGGGCATTCTACCTCTGAGTTATATTCCCAGCCATTAAAATAAATAATAAAAAAAAACCAGGATCTGCTCTTGCTTGATGGCTAAAAGTCTCACTAGTTTGCTGTGGCTGGTCTTGAACCTGTGATTTTCCTGTCTCAGACTCCTAAGTACTGGGACTAAATAAATATGTGGACCACCACAACCAGATGATGCTATATTTTCTAATAAGGTTATATATATATATATATATATATATATATATATATATATATATATGTATATATGAAATTTACCATTTTAACCATTTTAAGTGCACGATGGTATTAAATGCACTCACAGTATTATGCATCTCTTGGCACTGTTAATCTCCAGAACTTTTTCATCTTCCCAAAGTGAGCCTCTGTACCCACTGAACAATATGCTTTGTCCCTCCATACCACTCATAATCACTATTCTGCTTTATGTCTGTATGCATTTGACTGGTCTAAATACCTTATATAAACAAAATCACACACAATTTGCACTTTTTAACCAGCTTAGTCTACTTAGCATAATGTTATCGAGATTCATCCATATATAGAATGTATCAGAATTTTATTATTTTTAAGGCTGGATAATACCCATGTTCTGTCTATACCATATTTTACATACTGATTCATCTTTCCAAATACATTAGGACAGTTTCTTCTCACAACACTTTTCTGTTGTATCTATTCTCCACTTTACTTTCTTTTCTTTCCTTTTCTTTTCTTTTCTTTTCCCTCCTTCTCCTCCTCCTCCTCCTCCTCCTCCTCCTCCTCCTCCTCCTCCTCCTCCTCCTTCTTCTTTTTTGCAATACTGGGGATGAAATTCAGGGACATTCTACATCCGAGCTATATCTCCAGCCCTATTTTTTATTATTTATTTTGAAACAAGATTTCACTGAGTTGCAAAGGGCCTCACTAAGTATCTGTCAGACTTCTCTAATATAATATGAAACCCTGGAAAGTAATAGCTACTCTTAGAATACAAACCATATTTGGGTATTCCTTATGACTTTTATTATGGTTAGTTATAGAATGGCCCCTGAAGAGCTCAGTCATTAAGCTCAGGGTTAGCTCTAATAGATTTATCTGGGTGGTGGCCAGGGCTGGTAGACTGTGCCTGGAGAAGGTGGGTTTTCAGGAGTGTGACCTTGGGATTATATATGGTTCCTTCTCCCCTCGCTGGTGCTTTCTCTGCCTCCGAACTCCATGATGTGAGGGGCAAAGCCTTGTGCCCTCCCTCTGCTTCTCACACCATGTTCTGAGACCTAGACACTCTCCTCACATGGACTGAACCCAGAATTTCCAAGAAAATCACAAGCAAATAAATCTTCCTTTTTCTATGTTGTGTGGTCAGTTCTCTTATATTATAGCAATAAAAATGCTGGCTAAAACAATGTCATAATCTCATTGTCATTTTTTTTCTATATTTCATTTTAACAAGAAGAGTCATACAACTGAAAGGAACGATTCCAGGCCTCGGCTACCGTGAATCTCTCTTGCTTTCCTCTTTAGAGTTTCCTGATACCTCAGTGAGGGGTGCTGATGGGAAGCTAAGTTTGCATGCAATTGCCAATGTGGATTTCTTTCTATCCCATAGGAAATGGAAAGGAAAGCACGTGGAAACATGCCTCCTTCTGCAGTTTCTGAGTGGGAAGCTGGTGGACACAGCAATTCAGATGGCTCCATGGAATGCAGTGTTGTTACTTGTGGAAGTGCCACACTTTCTTCTCAGTCCCCCACTCTTGTTTCTGCATTCATTTCATACCACACTATTTTTTAACGTAGACCCTTCTCCCAGTCTCTGGGGAAACTCAGGCAAAGAAAGCCTACTTATAAGAACACAAAGATTTGAGCCCAGTGTGGTGCCACCCGCTCACAATCCTAATACATGGAAGGCAGGGACAGGAGGATTGCAGGTTTGTGGAAAGGTTCATCAGCTTAGCAAGACCTTGTTCCAAAATGAAAACAAACAAACAAACAAAAACCTGGCATAGTGGTATATGCCTGTTACGCTAGTACCTGAGAGGCTGAGACAAGAGGATATCAGGTTGGAGACCATCCTCGGTAACTTAGCAAGACCATGTTTTAAAATATAAAATAAAAAGGGCTGAGAGTGTGCCTTGGAGATAGAATATCCCTGGGTTCAATCTCCAGTACAAAAATAATATTAAAAGTAAATAATAATAATAATAATAATAATAATAATAGTAATAATAATAAACGTATTTCAGAGTGCAGCTCAGAGGCAGAATGTCCCTGGGTTCCATCCCAAGAATCACAGTAAAGAATGAAAGAATAAAATAAAAAAGAAATATAGAAGTTTCAATATGGCTTTGCCATTTATAAGCTCTCTACATTGGGCAAGTCCTGTGATCTCCCTGGGTTTCAGTTCTCATGCATAAAGGGGAAATATTCATAAATCAAAAGTGTATCTTCTGTGTAAAGCATAACATAGTTTAGGAATTTAAGTTATCTTCTTAAAGATTACTTTTAAAAAGGGTTTTAAAACATATCCTTCATACTAATGAAAATCAATAAAAACCAATAAAGTTTAAGGGTTGAAATATATAAATGATATATTATCCATATGGAAAAGGCTAAGAACACTAATTGAAATTATTAATACTGTTAACCTTTAGGAAATTCTTTGAGCACCCTGTGATATAGGAAGGGCTCAAGGGAAAAAAACGCACAATTCTGATACACACTCAGAGCATCAGAGCAAAGTGAAGAGAGCCCAGATTAGGTGGTAGCATCCTTTTTTCTCTTCTTTCTTCCTTTGTGCCCCTATAAAAATTATCCAATATTATAGACATATGTGGTCATTAGTAATGGAGATGATTCTTGGTCTTTGGACAACCATATTAAACAGAGGAAGACAATTTGGAAAAACAGAGAAATCAGAACTACTGCTCATGAGCCAGTTCAATGACTAACAACCTGAGTGAGTTAGTGCGTGCATCTAGACAGAAGACAGAATCTTGGATGTTTGAACATATGACAATAAATTGTGATAAATTAGAAAGCTTCTTGAGATACATTTTAATTAACCAGCTTTCTGATTCCATCTGAGATCCAACTTTTACTAATTGAGCAGCACCAGCCCAGTTATTTAACTTCACTAAGTCTAGGTAAAACAAACAAACAACAGCAACAACAAAAGAATGTTGAAAAGAAAAGGAAAGGCTGAGCACTATGGTGCACACCCATAATCCCAGTACTTGCAAGGCTGAACCAGGAGGATTGCAGGTTCAAGCTCAGACTCAGTAACTTAGTAAGACTCTCAGCCATCTAGCGGCAACTTGTTTCAAAGGAAATAATAAAAAAAAGAGGGGTGCTGGGGAAATAGCTTGGAGGGAGAATGCTTCTAGGTTTAATCCCTAGTACCACAGGGGGGGGGAGAAAGGGAAGGAACAGGGAGGCAAGAAAATAATAAGAAAACACAGAGAAAAAGAAGAGGACAAAGTTGGCTTTAGAATGAGGCAGGCCTGGACTTGTATCAAAGCCCCACCGCTGAATTCCATCTGTGATTTAATAAGTTATTTAACTTCTCTGTAAAATGAGAGAATTATATTGGGGATTAGACATGGAGTATGTAAAGTCACTGAATCCTAGGAGTTGTCCATAAGTGGACATCCCATTTGTCGTCAGTGACATTACATCATGGTCCTGACAACTCCCAGAATACAGAAATGCAACAGGAAAAGCAGGTGGCCAGGCATTCGAAAGAACATCAAAGGAAGAGCAGTGTAATGGAGTCACTTTTCTCTTCTAAAGTACCTTTTGGAAATTTCTTTTCTCTTCTATATCAATCTTTGAAAGCCCCTGAGGTGATTTTTCAAGAGCTGAGTGAAAGACAAGCTGATCTGGAGTGGATGCTAATACTTGAGGGACACAGCCTGGTTTCCAAAATGTGTGCCATCCACAAGATGCTACCTGGGGTAGCACATTTCAGCTCAAAGGTTGCAGACACATGTGGTTTTAAGCAGGCATTGCTGCAGGACACAGGATGTGGTCCAGCCTAGGTAGAACTGACCAATAGCCCATCTGGCTAATACTAAGCTTCTTCCTCACATGCCCAATGCTTCGATGTAAATTGTAAAGTGCATCACATATTCTTCATCTTGTGCTACAACACTATAGAGAGAAATTATTTTTTACCTTGGCTAGATATCCAGCTATGCCCAGGAGCAAGAGATCTTATGGCTCTCACATTAATTTTATACTTGCTAGTCAAAATTGCAGGTGCTATTAAATATATAGTGTACACACATATGTCTCATGGAGATATTTCATTTTATTCCTTCAAAGGGCCTTCTTTTTTATTCCAACTGCTGCTCCCTCTTGTTAGGGTGAAAAGATGTAAACAGGAAGAGCATTTTATTCCTCTAAAGTGCTTCACAATGATAGAGATAATTGCCATGATCGTGCCTTCTCGATGGCAGATCCTGTGCTAAAATACTTTTATACACAGCTTTTCATCATCAGAGTGAAAGAGGGATTGTTGCCCCATTTCACAAATAAGCAAAGGGAGGAGCACGAAGATAAATAATCTCACCCACTTTTCCAAAGCTGATAAGTGTCAGAGTTAAGTAGGCAATCAGTTTTTCATGGGTCCAAAGTCATCAGAGTACGTGCACTTCCTCTGAAGGGACTTGGAAAAGCAGAGAGAAGACTGGAGGGGGCCTGCTGGGTTAAGATGTTTAAAATGTAAAGAGGACAGCAGGGCGGCTGAACAAGGACTTTGGAATTAGAGCACTGGTACTTAGGTATTGGACTTTGGGGAATTTACTTAATCTCTCCATGCCTCAGCTAGATTTTCTATGAAATGGAGATAGTGAACTCCTCTGCTCAAGCAGGCTTGAGATAATCCTTGATCCCTTACACACCTGGCACAAAGAAAATATGCAATGAATACTGGCTATTTTGCTGATATTTATTATGTTGTGACATGAGTTTATCATCATGTATACTCCCATAGAAGCTGGCCTATATGAGTGAAATTAAGACAGGAAATACAGCCACCGCCCAGAGCATTTAAACATATCTCTCTCATATCACTTAATCAATGAATAGTAGGCTTTCTGATCTAATCACAATAATTAAGTGTCCACATAATACACCCATCTGATCAAATAGCAGGTCTTTAAAGCAATGATCACTGTCCATCAAGCCCATACAAATACATTTAGAGTGAATCATTCAACAAAATAATGGAAACTTAGCTTCTGAGAAACAATGCTTTATTGTGGAGGGGGGAGAAGATACCTTTAAGTTAACTTCTCTATGAATCAGTAAAGCATGCAATTGCTAGGACCTGAATGGAGCAAGCTCATTGCCGTTCAACCAATTGTCTCTGACTTGATAAAAGGGACCAAGAGTTAGTATTTTATATATCAGTCTGTGTCTTGTTAATACTATTTGGTTTGCATTTGGGTCCTTCTTGTTAATATTTCTTGGCTTGCTTTATTATTATTAAAAGTGATTAAAAAAATTAAGAAGTGGCAGCTTATCATTTGAATCGTTGTGTCTGAGAATTTTTTTTTTAGGTCGGCACAATAGCTTAGGTTAAGGATGTGCTCTCTGAGAATAGCCTGCCTGGGAAGAGGCTCATCCACTAGCTGGCTGTGTATCCAGGAAACAACTACCTATCTTGTGATACCTCTGCTTTCTCATCTTTAAAATAGGGATAGTATAAGCTGGACCTGCTTCATGAAACTGCTATTGATCTTACAGAGATTCCAGGGCTTATTTTCAGTCAGATACCATTCCACATATTGTAGGTACAGCATTGAAAAATATGGCTAATATTCTTGTATTTAAGAAGTTTATAATAACCATGAAGAAATATAATAAATCAATACATAATATCTCAAAAGTGATCATAGAATCCCATCTTTAACTCTGACAGCAGTTCTGTGATTTGTTCTGAGTAGCCCATTTGGCCTTGCCAAGCTTAATGTGGTTTTAAAAAAGTGAAGTAGAGTAGAAGACATGAAGGTGTATTGTACAATATGGTAGCTATTTTAATCAGCACTTTTGTTGCTGTGACTAAAATACCTGGCAAGAAGAACTTGAAGGAAGAAAGGTTCATTTGGCTCCTGTTTTCCAAGGTTCAGTCCATGGATGGCCAGGTCCAAGGCAAAATCATCATTGGTGGCAGGGTATGGCAAAAGAAAGATGCTCTGCTCATGGCAGCTGATAAAGAAGGAATAAGGAGGGACTGAGTGAAGAGGGGAGAGGAAGTGGACAGGAACGGCTCTAGTCTTCAAGTCCATACTCCCAGTGACCCATCTTCTACAGCCATACTCCACTTCGGTACCTTGGTACATTGTAAACATGCTTTTCACTCATGAGCTTTTGAGGAAACATTCCAGATCTCAGCCATAAAAGTAGCTACTAGTCCCCAGTGGATATTAAACATTTAAAATGTGACTGATCAAAATGATGCTGTGTACTCAGTGTAAATGTACCTAGCATATTTACCAGATGTGCTATAAATGTAAAATCTAGATTTTAAGTTCTTAGTGTGAAAAAGAAAATATAAGGTATGTCCTGAATATATGTTGATAAAATGTTAAAATCATACCATTCAGGATATATTAAATAAGCAAAATGCATTATTTGGTTTTCATTAATTTTTTGTTTCTTTTTATTTCAAATATACTACAAGAAAATTTAAAATCACATGCATGACTTGCATTTATGGCCCATGTTGTTTTTCTTGGGCAGTGCTGGGCTAGAGTAATGAGGCCAGGTTGGATGGGAGCATGGAATCACCACAGGTCTCTCCACTATGGTGACATTGGTGAGGGCCTAGACAGAAGTGAAGGAGTGAACAGTGTGGGTTTCTGGAGGGAGAACCGTTCCAGACTGAAAGAAGAGTCAGGAATAAATGAAATAATTTATGCTACATATCTAAAATATCTGACACATAATAAATGATTAGATATTAGCTCTTGTTATTCAGTCCCCAAAGTTTGGACTAAATAATATATAAGCACTTATGTGATACAGTTAATTTAAGGAAGTAATTATTCATTTTTTTCCCCTAAGAAGCTACAGCAAAGATTGACCCATCACTAGGGATTGTGGAGAAGCAGTTGGACGGAATGTAAGACCTAAGTACATTCTCTGGGTTTGACAAATTTTGTGATCCCGTGACATTAAGTAATCTATTTGGTCTTTCTGATCCTAATTTACTAGTGTACAAAATGGAGGGGAAAGATAAATATCTTCCCTCCTGTTTTAAAGAGGTGGTATAAGGCTTTGGAAAAGTTATTGAAATTGTGTGATGCAGGAAAGACAAGAACAATCACAAGACACGCAAGTGATAAGCACCTATTAATGTCATCATTGAAATGTACAAGCATGATGTCCAATACAGTTCCTCTCTGTAGCAATTTTTAAATTCTCTATGTTGAAAAGGAGTTCTTACAAATTAAAGCATTAAAACCCCTTAGCTCTCTCCACCTGTTCTATGGCCTGGGCGATGAATGGTATGGACAGCATCAGGGGGCTCTCCTCTGCCCTTTATCTTTTAGTGACTTTGGCCCTTAAAAGGCAGCAGATGATCTGAATATAAGATTGGGGGGTTCATTTCCTCATGAGTTGCAATGAGTTGGCTGTGACCCTGCACCAAACCAGCTGTAAGACTGTAACTTTCACACAGCACAAAGATGGCCCTTCTCCTTGTTCAAGTACCTTATCATCTTGGGTTTTATTAAACCCTACCTAGCATTTGAAAATAACTCTGTCATTCAATCCTCCATAATGATACAGTTTTAGTGTGCCATCTGTTTCTTGCTATGTCCTTTACTGTCAATGGCTAAGTATAAAAACCTACTTAAATGAGAAAGTAGCCAGGTATGTGGTAGTGCACAGCTGTATTCCCAACACTTCAAAGGCTGAGACAGGAGGACCTCAAGTTTGAGGCCAGCCTCAGCAAGTAGTAAGATTTTAGGTAACCTAGTGAGACCTTATTTCAAAACAAAAACAAAATAGGGCTGGGGGAATAGCTCAAAGATAGAATGCCCCAGGGGTTTAATTCCTAGTAACACATACACGAACACACACACACACACACACACACACACACACACACACACACAAAGTATAAAAAGTTCTGGGAGTGCAGCTCATCTGTAAAATGCCCCTGGGTTCAATCCCTAGTACCAAAAATAAATCTATACATACATA
Organism: Muscardinus avellanarius; assembly: GCF_963383645.1. Classification (NCBI taxonomy): domain Eukaryota; kingdom Metazoa; phylum Chordata; class Mammalia; order Rodentia; family Gliridae; genus Muscardinus; species Muscardinus avellanarius. The sequence goes on along the minus strand of NC_137804.1, from coordinate 18,824,889 downwards.
CACACATACACACATGCATACAAAAATAAGAAAGCAGTTATTGCAACCTCCTAAAAGTAGCTTATGCTATGTATCCTCTCACGGAAAAACAAGACAAAAATATACCACACACACACACACACACACACACACACACACACACACACACAATTATAAACACGTCCTTCTCTCTAAAGACATTTTTGCGGACAATTCTTTGACATTTTAATCCACGAGGCTGAGAATCAGACTGGAGAACTGGCAAATGTGTTATTTGGAGCCCCTTCTCTTCCTGACCTTTGAGATTAAACTGAGCCCGGCCACGTACATGGCAATTAGTCCCTGTTTTTGCCTGGTCAGCTCCCGTCACCTCATTCCTGAAACTATGCACTCCAGTCTCTAAAGAAAGGCGCTCTTTCAGGTCCTCCATCATCTCAAAATCCCTTCATACTCTACGTCTTACCCACTGCAGTGGACCCACCTCTTCAGTTTCTTTACTTACCACAAACACTGCCAAGAAACGGTGGTGCCCCTTTTCCATACACAGATCAAAGTAAAAATAACATAAAACCATAAAAGACAGATTTTATATATTTAAAATTAGAATACATTTTTGTATGATTGTTAAAACCATATAGCCAACCCCAGACACTTTATTTACCTGTGAGGTGACATAGCATTGCTATTTTGACTTAGCCTGTTGTTGGTTTGTCTACTCATCACCCATCAAAGTTTCTCTCTGTTCTATAAGGCTCTACTTGGGCGCAGGCTTTTGCTAGTGACCATCCCTAGCTTCTGGACTCTAGATTAAGAACCCTACTTGTTAAATGCCTGGAACACACTCTGGATCCTCCCCCAGGATCCTGAGCACACCTCAGCGTTATTGCTGGGTTACTTGTCTGTTCTTGAATTCCATTTTTCATTAAGTACCGCCCTGTTCTACTTAACTTCACAGATAATAGTATTTATTTGCTTCTTTACTAAGTATCTCTTCTTCCACTAAAGTAAAAGTTCCATTAAATCATGTTTTATTCCTCAAAGTACCCCCAGGACCCAACACATAATAGATCTTTTATAAAAGTCTATTATATGAAAGTATGAGCCTTCATAAATTTCAAATTACTAGCATACCACTACAAAGACTAGGCGTTTAATAAATGCTCACGGGAATGCTGAACGGCTTCACTGCTGTCCATTAAAATTATCCATTTTAAAAAATTATTAGGAATAAAACTCATCGCTAAGTATTATGTGACCCAAATTAAAAGTCTATAAGGATAATGCAACTGGTAGGCTATTGCTTTGACAGACCTGCCCTATAATATGCACCCATATGAGAAGACAAACAGTAAATACCTATACTCTGGATTAATGAGTCCCCTTAAAAATATCAAGTCACTTCTTGAGATACATTAAAAAGGAGGAAATGTTCCCTTACAGCTGGTCTAAAGAGTGTAAGACAACTACTAGTTAATTTGAATTCTGCCATGATAAAAATTAGATGATCTCCATGATCCTTTGACCTCAATTTGCAATGTGGTTCTTCTTCAGACATGGGCATGGGAAGCACAGAACACGAGGCAAGAGATTCCTCCAAAGTCATCTTGCCAGCATCTTCACAGTATAACCAAGAGAAAAAGAGACTCGCCTGACATCAGGTGGTAGAAGAAGTGAAAACAAGAGATTCTCTGGGCTTCACCACCTCTACCACCGCCCAAAGCCACTGGCTACACCCTGCTTCTCCTCTGGTCCAGGCCCTTTGCACTGGGTAGCTAGCTTGCTGCTCTGCCCACACATTTGGGATTGAGTCTGTACTATCCCTTGCTTCCTGACCCTGCAGCACCCAAAGAATTGGTTCCTGCCACTCCCACATCAAACTCTGGTTGCCAAAACCTCAGCCAGGGACCTGTGCCCAGAGGAGCTCAGCCCCCAGGGAGGGAGCAGGGCTTGATCAATGCCAGCCCACTGCGGAGCATCGGATCCGCTTGATCACCCCCACCAAGAATCTAACTCAGCCCTGCATGATGCTCTAGAACTCGAATACTCATCTTTAGAGGACAAATAATTACTTTAAAATTCTTTATTTTTTTCCAATGAGCAAAACCAGAACAGACTTCAACAGATCATGTAATCATATGCGATTACACATCGACTTTTAAAACTCTTAATTTGCCCTTGACATGCAATGAGCTTTTCCTTGAGAAAAACAAAGATATAGTTCCCATGCCATGAAGATCATCCTTTTGTTTGTTTACTTTTTTGCTGTTGTCGTTCTGTGGTATCGGAGATTGAACCCAGGGACATTCTACCACTGAGCTACATCCCCAGCCCTATTTTACATTGTACAGTGTATGCATAACAACAGCTTTCTGCCCTGAGTCTTAATTATAATTGGCTCTTTGGTACCCAAAAAAGATTAGAAACTGTACTAAACCCTTGCAGTCCATAGCCACTTCCAATGATGAGATTATATTGTAGGTATGAGTTTTGATCCATGTTCATGGAGTTACAGTTTTAGCCTCTAGGAAAGAAACCAGCTACAGCTCTTGCTATAAATATGCTGTATCTTGGGAAAAATAATTCCTCACTTTTATTTTCTACCAAAAGATACACGTTTCATGTGTATCTACCAAAAAATACACGTTTCATCATCCTTCTGAGAGAGGGGAATTTAGATAGAGAGGGAGGATAAATGGATAAAAATCAGGATAGATGTCAAATAAACAAGATAGAAGATGTAAGGTCAACAGAGAAAAGTAAAATAGATGATAGGTAAGAAAGTTGACAAATAAGGTAGATGATAAATATGAAAGATGATTAATAAATATAGATGATAAAGAAAAGAAGTCAGAAAAAATCAGCTTAGGAATCTGATGGGTTATTTTTGGTTGTTTTCTTGTTATTTGTGGTGTTTGGGATTGAACCCAGGGACAATCTACCTCTAGCTATACACCCAGCCCTTTTTAATATTTTTGTTTTGTTTTGAAATTGGGTCTTGCTAGGTTGCCAAGGTCCTCCCTACATGGCTGAGGCTGTTCTTGAACCTGGAATCCTCCTGTCTCAGCCTCTCACGCACTCACAGGTGTGCACCACAGGGCCTGCCTCTGTTGTTGTTTCTACTTTCTCATTTGAGTAGTCGCTTCATCCTGTATTCCTCTGTATGCATACACATATCTACAGAGATCTTTTGAGAAGCTTGATGAAGTTTCCATTCACAGGATTTCAGTAGCTTACCTTTAATAAAACCCAGATGTGCTCCAACCTGGAGTGGGCCTGATTTGCCAAGAGTACTTGTTATTATTTAAAGAAAAGTCTGAGCACATGGATCAACTGAATCACATCACTGGGGCACAAAGATGCTTAGTTAAAGTCATTTTTAATAACTCTCATTTAGATTGGTTTCATTGTGTGACTTACAAATCACATCAGCTTTATTAAAGGCACCTCCAATAGGTAACATAAAACAAATTTCCAAATGCTTGATATACTACAAATTATGCACAGATGTGAGACTGTTTACAGTCCTTTGGAACAGTAAGAAGTCAACCTTGTATTTATATTGCCTGGTCCACTGAGTACCAGTTAATTCTGAGATGTTGGGATCATTACAAGGAGTCCCAACATGTGAAGCCATTGTCAATAGAGATGAAACTAAAGACAACCACTATGGTGGTAAGCAACACTGTGAGAGTGTCTTTGTTAGAAAAATAAGAGGGGACTCAAGAAAAATTTTATTTATAATTAGAGAAGATTTAAACCCCTAAATGCTCAGAAGAGAAAAAAAGATTACAGATTAGAAAAGTGTATGTCAATTCGGGCAAAACAGGAAAGGTAACTGCAGCATTTGGAAAGGCCATGTTCCACTTGAATACAGCTACGAATTTCATCATAGCTGAGAATGTAGTGGTCTCTTTAACTGTGTCTAGGTTAATGTTCCCACGTAATAAAATCTAGTCTCATAATTAGTCTTCAGAGACTGAAAATAGTACGAACTGTAAAAGATGAGACACCAGCCCTTGGAAAGTGCAGAGTTAGAGATGTGGAGTCAGTGTGCAGGAGGCTACCCGCAGGTCCATGCTCCATGCTCGGTGACCTGAAGGAATTTACTCTATTAGGATAAGAATGGATGTGACCTATAAACAGACAAGTGAGTTTTAGCACCGCGAGCATGTAGGATCTTGGAAAGCAAGAATCTCTACATGACTCAGTTTTCTCTCTTGTCAGAGAAGCAGCTGGAGGTCATCTATCTGGACTTCCTTTTAGCTTCCAAACTCCAAGAAGAAGAGGTGAGTTCTAATACAAAGCCAAAGATCTTGAGCATGTTTTTAAAACTGTTAATACTTTAAGAAAAAAAAAAAGATTTTGGCATGGTCACACACACACACACACACACACACACACACACACCCACCCACCCACCCCTGTAATTCCAGTATTTGGGAGGCTGAGACGGGGGATTGTAGGGTCAAAGTTAACCTCAGAAACTTAGTTAGGCCCTGTTTCACAATAAAAAATAAATAAAATAGTACTAGGGATGTAGCTCAGATGTAGAATGCTCCTGGGTTCAATCCCCAGTACTGAAAAAAAAAAAAAAAGAACAAGTCCTTAGGGTTAATTTTTTTTTATTAGTATTACTTACACTATCACTTGGGTTACAGCAGTAACCACTGAGCACGTACTATGTTGTAAGCGTGAGCTAAGAACCTGTTAAGCAGCAGCTCGTGTAATGGCCACAACAACCCTACAGAAGGTGTTATTTCCTTTTGGGCAGGGCTTAGGAACTCAAGATGACACAGGTCACAAGTACAATATAGAGTCAGGTAAACTCAGATTGACCTTGCTGATGCCACTGATCCAAGTCACTATCCCCACCTCATGTCTTTTGTGATTCCTGAATATTACACCCAACTTCAAAGTTTTTACTCATCCGTATGCATTTAAATCACCTTAATATTTTATCAATTTTCTTTTGGACTAGAGATTGAACTCTGGGACATTCTACCTCCAAGTTATATGCCTATCCCTTTTTATTTTGAAACAGGTGCTAACTAAGTTGCTAAAGCTGATTTTGAACCTGAAAGCCTCCTGTCTAAGCCTCCCAAGAATTGAGACTACAGGTGTTCACCACCATACTCAGTTTATCAACTTTCTTTAATAAATGGTTCATTCCAAGTTCCAGAATGTTGAAGTAAATTTGGTATTCTTCTGTTACATTGCTTAGAATTTAGTAAGGTGTTTTTATTCTATCTTTCTCATTCTCATTTTCATGTGTTCTCAATGATGTTTTGTATTAAATGTTAAAATGATTTTTATTAGAGCTTGGTTTGAGTCTCCTTAATTATAATATTCCATCATCAATTTTCAAGAAAGCAACATATTTAATTGTTTAAAAAGTTCAATTTATCAATAGCCTTTGCAGGGTCTTTTTCTTTTTTATAGTCAACCCATTGTAATTGGGCCAATGATTAAAACCTCCAGGATGTATCACGGGTGTGTGAGCATGCACGCACACACCCTAGGATTTAAATACCACACTAGGATTTAAATACCATAAAGCAGTTTCTTCTTGAAGGTGAAGGTCTTTTTCCAAAGCTTCCATGAGAGAAGAATACACAGAGATAAATTTAAAATCACATATGTAGGCTAGATTTTTGCCTGTAAATAAAGCTCTCATAGGCCCAACTCTACCTTTCATATTTCTTGAACCAGATACACACAGACCACAAATATAATGCACTTTGGTAACACACCCTACATCTTAATATTAGTGGAAATGGTTATTTATTTCCATTTTCGACCTCCTTCAGGTGCTCCTGTACCTTTCATAACAATGGCAGATGTAAATTCATTTTGCTTTGATGAAGCAGGTAAATACACTAGAAGGCAGGCAGAGGGTGTGTTGTCTGTGTCATTTATAACATTAAACATTATAAATGTTTAATGGCTTTCTGATTTATGACCAGAGCTGTCAGATCCTACTTCTTATCAATTAATGATCTCCATGAGTTTCTAGAAAGCCTCTCCACCCCTCAGTTCATTTACCATTCTCTTTTCTTGCAATATTTATTCAAAATATCTAATTGATACCTAGTAACTGTATCTATTTATGGGGTACAGTATGATAAGTGGATGCATGTATATAATGTGTACCGATCCAAGCAGTATAATTGCCATTTGTTTGTGTTCAGAACCTTATAACTCCTCTCCTTTAGTTATTTTGAGTTAATATCAAATTGTTATAAGCTAGACATAGTGTTGCACACCTGTAATATCAGTACTTGAGAAGCTTAGATAAGATGATCATAGGTTTAAGGCCAGCTTCAGCCACTTAGTGTGACCCCTGGCAACTTAGGAAGATCCTGTTTTAAAATAAAAAAAATGAAGCCGGGCATGGCGGCGCACGCTTGTAATCCCCGTGTTTGGGAGGCAGAGACAGGAGGATCGCGCAGGTTCAAGGCCAGCCGCACTGGCTTAAGAGACCCTGTTTCCAAATAAAAAAGTATAAAATAGGTCTGGGAGTGTAGCCCGGAGTTAGAAGGGCTTCCAGCAACCCTAGTACCACCAAAAAATAAAAAATAAGCCGGGCGTGGTGGCACACGCTTGTAATCCCCGCGCTTGGGAGGCTGAGACAGGAGGATCACACGGGTTTGAAGCCAGCCTCAGCTACTTAGTGAGGCTCTCAGCAACTTAGTGAGAGCCTGTTTCAAAATAAAATATAAAATAGGTCTGGGAGTATAGCCCAGAGGTAGAAAGCCTCTGGGTTCCACCCCCAGTACCACAAAATAAATAAATAAATAAATAAATAAATAAATAAATGAAATGGGGCTGGGGGTGTAGCTTGTAGGTAGAATGTTCCTGAGTAGAATGCCCTCAGAGACAGAATTCCCCAGTACCTAAATAAATAAATAAATAAATACTATTCTATAGACCATTAGGCCACGAAACATAATAGAGAACCCAGAAATAAGTCCATGTATTTTCAGCCAACTGATTTTTAACAGAGGTGCCAAGAACATACTTGGAAAAAGAACAGCCCCTTCAATAAACGGTGCTCAGACAACTGAATAAAAAGATGCAGAAGAATGCAATAAGAACCCCGTCCTATCTCTCGTCATGCATAAAAATCGACTCAAAATAGATATAAAGTATCACTCTCTTCCTTTAAAATAATTCCAGAACTTCTTAATTCCTATTAGTGATTGTCAAGATTGAAGAAGTGACGAGGACACTTGGACCTTTCACTTCACTCCAAGCCTTTCATTTTTTAAATAATAGTAATTATAGGGTGGTTCTGTTATAAGTAACCCAGTTTTGACAACCCCAGGAACCATGTCATTGACATGCAGTCTGTTGCTACCATAGAGAAAAAAAAAAAAATGGGCAGAGATTTCTTCTTAAAAAACTATTGTTTAATTGTTATTCTGGTTTTTTCAAATATTAAAATGCATCCAAGTAATTTGAGAGATTATAATTAGATTTACTGACAGGCATTTCCAAAGACATTTAAAAGAAAAACATCATGCCTAGCATAAAATAATGTTATTTTTAAATAAGAGAAAAATATGAAGTCTTTAAAAAAAAACTTCTCAGTCGTCTATATGCCCTTAAAAAAAATCCTACTAAATAAAATTTTTGACTTGAGAAGTTTCACTTTCTATAACCATGCAGAAAGAATGAATGAGGCGGGGCATGGGGACACATGCTTGTAATCCCAGCATTCCATTCACGAGGCGGAGATTGGAGGATCACGGTTGGTGGACAGCCTCAGCTACTTAGCAAGACCCTTCGCAACTCAGTGAGACCCTGTTTCAAAAAAAATTAATAAAAGACTAAAAGTTAGTGATGGGGGTGTAGCTCAGAGGTACAATGCCCCTGAGCCCCATCCCTAGAACCACACAGAAGAAAAATGAGAACTGTTTTATGCAGATATTATTCTAGCTTGTGCACCCAGAAGCACACAGACTTTGCTGTGAGAACACAGGCTTTACTGTCATTTGGATGCATAACACCTGTTGTCTGTCTTTACTTTGAGCAAATTTAGGTTTCTCTACTCAATCAAAGTAATTTATTTCCTGAATCTCTCATGCCCTTCCAGCCTCTACTGGCAGTACATTAATTCATTCTCCATTTATCTTCTGAAATACTGCAATGGACTCCTATCTGGCTTTGATGTTTTCAGTGTCAACCTTCTCCACATGCACACCCAGAGAAAGCACACATACAAGAACTATTTCCACCTTGCCCACAGTGAGAGCATCTCACAATTTGAGAATCACTTTTCAGCGTTAAACAATTTTTTCCCCACTTGCCCACTAGGATGTCCTTGGATCCTCCACTGGAGACAGCTCAGAAAGGACCCATGCGTTTAAATTCAGTAACCCCAGTGTTAGCAACCAAGGGCAAACCCACACACCTGTAGTCAGCATCCCTTCCACAGGCCGCCAAGGAATTACAGAGGACAGGAGAATCATCTGAGTACAAGGGCAGTCCCAGGCTAGGGGGAAAGCAAAGGACTATTTTTCTGCACACCTGCACTTGTTCATGTACACCTGATTGCTTCTGGAAACCTCCTCTATGACAATCCCCTTCAGTGTCTGGGCACTGAGGGTGTGCTATCCTGCAATATTGTCATATATATATATATATATATATATATATATATACAAATACTGTTTATATATATATACAAATACTGTTGTATATATATATATATATGGTTTGTTTAATATATATTTTAATATATTTTGTTCAATATATTTTTGTTATATATATATAAAACTATATATATATATATATATATATATATAGTTTTATTTTGCTTTTGGTGGTTTTCATATAGAAACAGCCTATACTTCCAGTTCTTTGAGTATCTGGTACATAGCCTCCTCTTTTTCCACAATCTTGCCTTCCAACCTACCTGAGCTACTCTTTTCTATGATCATATGACTATAATTTGCCTATAATTTCAGTTTTGAATATTTTATTCTCTAGACTCTCATTACACCAACTCAATCATTCAACCCACAGCTACCTATAATCTGATGAGCCAACCTTCTTTCAGGCCTTCACCATCTTCATGATCTTTCTTCCTAAACAAACTCAAACCTTTAGTTAATCTTTATAATAACACCCATGTATTAGCCATAAAGCTCTGGTCCTTTATTGCTTCTTTGAATGAACTATCTGTATCCCTGGCTAAGTTCAGTCTCTCCTCATTCTTGTGTCCCAAAGCCTGCGCATAGCCATTACTTTTTCATTCTCTCTCTCTTCTGCATCAAATTTTCCTCCATACTGTCTCAGTCCTATTAATTTTTAAACATGTTAGTTGTATTCAAAAGCAAATACAAGTAAAATCTTTTCTTGATTCTAAATCCTTATCCAGCTAACTTTCCTTCACTTTATAATAAATCTTGAAAAACTTGTCTACAATTGCTAGCTCAAAAAATGAATTCCTATTCCTATTCTCTCTCTTTTCCCTATCTCCCTCTCCCTCTCCCTATTTCTCTCCCTCTCTTTCTCTGTACTGGAAATTGAATCCAGAGGAATTCTAACTTCAAGCTACACCCCAGTGATTTTTTTAAAAATTTGAAACAGTGTCTTGCTAAGTTGCTAAGGCTTGTCTCAAAACTGCAATCCTCATGTCTCAGCCTTCCAAGTACAAGTATGACAGGCATGGACCACCAGGTCCACTCCTAGGCGCTCTTAATTCTACTCCACCTAAGCCTTTAACTATACCACTCTACTGAACCTGCCATTACTAATATTAACCAACACAATAAAAACACAAATGGCCAGTCCCCAGTCCTCACAGTCCTTGACCTATTGATTCTTCCTCTTTGGATTTCAGGATATTGGTTTCTTTTTAACATTTTGGCTGGTCCTTCTTACTCCCCTTTCCTATTTCTTACCCATCCCCATAACCCTTAAGTATTGCAAAATCTCAGTTTTTTTGTTGTAGTTTTGTTTGTTTGTTTGTTTGTTTGTTTGTTTGTTTGTTTCAGCACTGGGGATAGAACTCAAGGGCATTCTACCTCCAAGCCCTATTTTTTTTATTTTTTTATTTTGAAACAGCATCTCACTGAGTTGCAAAGGGCTGTCCGCCAGCCATGATTCTCTTGCCTCAGCCTCCCAAATGCTGGGATTACAGTGTACATCAAACCTCAGAATTTGATCTTAATAAATCACCAAATTTCCGTCTCTATGTTATTAATTAATTAATTTAGTTAGTTAGTTAGTGGTACTGGGGGTAGAACCCAGAGGCTTTCTACCTCCGGGCTATACTCCCACACCCATTTTATATTTTATTTGGAAACAGGGTCTAAGTTGCTGAGAGCCTCACTAAGTAGCTGAGGCTGGCTTCGAACCTGTGCCATCCTCCTGTCTCAGCTTCCCAAGCATGGGGATTACAAACGTGTGCCACCACACCCAGCTCTATGTTATTTATACTAACTTACTTGGCATTCTCTTTTAATCTTGTGCTTTAAGTATTATCTATCTGCTGGTAACTCCCGTATTTAATCTCTAGCCCAGACTTTCCTATTAGGCTTCAGACTCAGTATATCCAATCATATATTAAATACTTCCACTTGGCTACTAACAGGCTTTTCAAGCCTTACATACCCAAAACAGAACTCCAGAAATTTACCCTTCACATATATTCTTCCCAAAGTCATCTCCATCTCAGGGAATGGCCCTTCCATCCCTCTTACTACTCAAGTCCTGAAACTCTAAAACCTTGGTTCCCTGTACCCAAACTTTTAGCATATCTTGCCAAGTGCACCTTCAAAGTAGAGCCTCCCCACCATCCCTACTGTTACCATCCTGTCCAGTGTACCCCCATACTTCAGCTGAAATAATTAGGATTTCAGAAATTTGTACCTGGTTTGCTTGCTTCTGCCCATGTCCATACTCAAGCTGTTCCCAGCCCAGCAGCTAGAGTGATGCTATTAAAACATAGGTTAGGCCAGGCGTGGTGGCACACCCTTGTAATCCCCAGGCATGGGAGGCAGAAACAAGAGGATCACGCAGGTTCGAAGCCAGCCGTGCTGCTGTAAAAGACCCTGTTTCCAAATTTAAAAAGTATAAAAATAGGTCTGGAGTGGAGCCCGGAGGTAGAAGGGTTTCCAGGAACCCCAGTACCACCAAAAACAAACATACAAACAAACAAACAAATAAAAAACATGGGTCAGATACTGCCAGAACCTTCCCATTTCACTCAGGGTCTAAAGGAAAGAGCTGTCATACCCTAAGCCTCTCCCCACACACAACTGATCATTCTATCATCTCTCTACATGACCCGCCACTACCACCCTCTCCACTCAGAGTTCATCTCTGACAACTCTCCATTAATCTCCTGCCACTCCACCGATGCTGGCCTCAGTGTTATTCCTTTTACATGCAAAGGACAAGTCTTTCTCACATGTTTTGTGTTTGCTATTTCTTATGGATGGGATGATTTTTACCCCAATACTTATCTGGCTTGATTTCTCAGCTTCTTACATGTTACTTGTAGGTCACTTTTTCATTGAAGCAGTCCCTGATCACTTGACACTTGTTTTCACTATTTTATTTTCCAAGTAAAAAAGTACTCCGATAAGTTGGGTTGGTGACACATGCCTATAATCACAGTACTTGGGAGGCTGAGACAGGAGGATAGCAGGTTCAAGGAAAGCCTTGGCAACATAGCAAGCCTTCTAGCAATTAGTGAAACCCTGTTTCAAAACAAAATATAAAAAGGGCTGAGACTATAGTTTGGAGGCAGAATGACTCTGGATTCAATCCTCAATAGCAAAGATCAAAATGTATTCTTATATTAGCATAGAAAATATTTTTCTTGTTCATCCCGCTGAATTTTCATATCTCCACTAGAACGAAAGTTCTATCAGTCTAAGAATTTTTTTTTCTCTTACTCTGCCCTCAGTATCTTAAAAAAATTCTGGGCACATAGCAAATTCTTATTAAATACCTAGTGAATAAATGAATACATTATTGTCTTCAAGTATCAGTTGACTGAAAAAATACAAGGTAAAAGTTTTTACGAATACAATTATGCCTTTCAATGACTTATACTTTTTAAATTATAAATTATAAGATCATTTGGTACATTCAAAGAAGGGTAAAATGGATACGCACCAGAGGATATTCTAAGCCCTTCTAGAATTTTCAAAATGCAGACAGTATTTGGAACCATATAGGATTTTCAAATTTCTGTGATGCCTTCTTGTTCTTGCTGTAGTATTTGATCCAGAGACTGGACTCACTGATCAACTACTCTGCCGAGGTCATCTTCCCAATATATACAGCCCATCATATCTCTCCTCTGGTTAAAATTCTTTAGAATTATCTGTGCCTATGGCAGTACTTCCCAAATGTTCACCTGCATTAGAAACACCTGGAAAGCTCCATCAAACAGACTGCTGTTGAATCTTATCTTAAATTATATTTTTACAGTACTTTTATTGGTGCACTATAATTATACGTCATAGTGAGATTTAATGTGATACAACCATACATGCACCCACCATGTGATATGTTTCCCTGCACATCTCACTCTGCTCCCCATTCTTTTCCTGTCAGTTTATTTTTTTTTTACAAAGGCACCAAAAACATACAGTGGAGAAAAGACAGCCTATTCAACAAAGAGTATTGGGAAAACTGAATACCCATATGTAGAAAAATGAAACCAGATCCCTATCTCTATCTCACACCCTGCACAAAAGTCAACTCAAGATGGACTGAAGACCTAGATGTTGGAGCAGAAACTCTGCAATTACTAGATATAATATAGAACCAACTTTCCAACATATAAGCACCAGTGGAGATTTCCTTGGTAAAACTCTCAGAGCTCAGGAAATAAAACTGAGAATCAATAAATCAGATGGCATTAAATTAAAAAGCTTCTACACAGAAAAAATAAAAGCAAAAATATGAGGACAGAGCTTACAGAACGAGAGAAGATCTTTTGCAGCTACTCCTCTGATAGAGGACTGATACCTAGTATATATAAAAAATTCAAAGAATGCAAAAATAAAAATGAAAAAACGAGCAATTGAACTGAAGAGATATTTTCAAAAGAAGAAATATAAATAGCCAGCAAGTATATGAAAAATTGATTAACATCACTCGTAATCAGGGAAATGCAAACCAAATCTACACTGAGATTCCATCTAATTCCAGTCGAGATGTCAAACACCAATGATACAAACAGTAACAAATGCTGGTGAGGATGTGGGGAAAGAGGAATTATTGTACACTTTTGGTTGGACTGCAAATGAATACAACCATTTTGGAATTCATTATGGAGGTTCCTTAAAAGACTGGGAATGAAGCCTCCATATGATCTAGCTATGTTATCCCAAATTTTCAAATTCACTAAAACTAGAGTGGAACCAGAGAATGTGCATGTTGACCAATTTCACTAGTGACTCTATTACAGCTGGTGTTGGGACTGCATTCTGGGCCAAAAAGCAAACACATTTGCTCGCCATGTGTCTCCTATAAATGAACCTACAGGATGCATTTCGGATATAAGCAGTAACAGGCACTCCAGCCCAGTCCACTGGAAGCTTTCCTGGAACACTCTTCCAAGCTTGCTCCTAACCAGTTCTTCCAGGATTTCTCCTAACAACTCCATTCTACAATTTCAACTCCTGGGGTTGATAAAAAAGAATCTTTCTTATTTGGTCTCCTGAGAAACCCTCCCAGGGACATTCCTGAAAGTCAAGTCATAGAACTAAGTCATGGGAACCACTGGTATGTTAAGCTGCCAGTCAGCTGTAGCCAACAGCCAACCCAAAAAGGTGAAAGCCAATATTTATCCAAGCTCTTACTAACTGTCTGAATATTTACTACCAACATTACATGCATCGCATTATTTGACCCTGTCAATAAATCTTGATGGCAGATATCATTATTATCTACATTTTACAGATGAGAAAATTGAACCTCATCACGATTAAGTTTTGAGCTCATACTTGAAAAGCCTGCTAGTCACAAAGCCTGGAGTTGAGCTCAGTTATTCTAATTCCAGAGGTCAAAATCATAACCACAATGCTGTACTTCCTTCTCCTAAGTATGAAATTAGAAAAGACACAAACTAAAACAATTAAAGTGTATGCTTTGCAACACAATTTGGTGATTTTCAGGAAGAACTAAAAAAGACAATCATCAGATCAGCTTTTTAAATAATTAGTTTTGTTAGTTTGTCTCCAAATACATATTAACAGGAAATTGTGTTTTCAACAAAAGGTAAAATTTTATACTGTTAAAATTCCACCCCCAAGGGAAAAGAAAAGGACATGAAGTCATTCAAAAGCCTCTAAAATGTTACATTTCCACAAACTGATCTCATACATTTGCCTAAGAAGTGCTAATTTTCCTTATAGTAGATATTATCTGGCATTTGGGCCCATGGCTTCTATTAAGTTTGCATTCAAAATATTTAAAATATTGATAAATCCCAGGAAAAGGCATATTTCAGCTGGCTTTACAGACAATACTTAGGGGCTTATTAGAACTGCAGGCACTCAGACATCACCCCAAGCCAGCTGAAGCAGAATCCAAATGATAATGAGATACCAGGCAGACACATTGCAGACATTTGCTCAAGTTAAGAGTCAAGAGTCCTGGCATATGGGTAACGAGTGTCATGTTGTACAAGTGCCCAGGTACTAACATCAGGCAAGTCTTCTCTTTTCTAGCTAGCTGTCTGACTTTGGGTGATCCGGCCTACGTTTCTCCATTTGAAAAAATAAAGAGGAAGAAAAGTGGAACTCGAAATATGGGATTAAAACTTACTCGTAGAATGGATTCATCTGAGGATCTAGAAAGATAACTGATGACCAGTTCTCACTTCTAAAGGATCTAGAATCATTTGGGAGTGTAGCTTGGGCACTGGGATTTCTAACACTTTCCCCTGGATTCATGTGTTGCCAAGGATGAGAATTGCTGGCCTATAATATCTGGTGTTAAAATACGGTCCCTTCACCAGCATCATTGCCATCACCTGGAAACTTGTTAGAAACACAAATTCACAGGCTCCACCTCAGACGTACTGAACTGGAGGCTCCAGGGGTGGTGCCCAGTGATCTCTGTTGAACAAATCTTCCCAGTTATTTTTCTGCACATACACTCCACTCTGAGAAAAGTGACCTGGAAAAATCATCAAGGTCTCTTTTTTTCTAGAGAGCTATAATTTTAGCACACATTTCTGATTGGGAATGTTAGCCATATGCTTGCCCCATGAGTCCTATGACATTTAATTGGAAAACTGTCTATTTTAGGAGAGTTGTGGCGTTTGGGAAGGAAAAGGAGGTTCTCAGAAAGTCTACTGTGTTTGTGTGTGTTTGTGTGTTCCTGGGGATTGAGCCAAGGGCTATTCTACCACCAAGCTACATCCCCAGCCCTATTTTTATTTTCTGTTTTGAAACAGGGTCTCACTAAGATGAGCTGAGGCTGGCCACGAACCTGTGATCCTTCAGTCTCAGCCTCCCAAGTACTGAGATTACAAGCATGCCTCAACCAAGCCCAGCTACAAGAAGGCTACTCTATCATGACCCAAGACTGCCAGGATTGCCACTGTGCAATTGACTGATAATTAAGGGCATGTTGATAGTAGATGTCTGTGTGCTAAATGGCAGAGTGTTTAGAGTAATTAGAATTCCTTATTAATTTCCCAACATATCACTCATTATCAGGAGAGAGTTGTAATAAACTTTTTTCCTAATGAGAACAGCTTATATGTAAATATATTCCTGTGATCCATATTCTTGTGAGGGGCACAGTCTCTCCACCCTGCATCTGACTTGCTAGAATGGTGTTCTCGTAAGTCCCCTACAAGGTCTTGCTGGTATTGGCACTGGACTTTGCCGGTTCAGGCAGAAAGTTGAAACAGGGTGAGTGAGATCATAATATTGCTGGACATTTTATTTAATAAGAAGAAAGGGCAGCTGCAATCCTCTAGTTAGACAGATCTTAAAAAAGACTCTATTTAAAAACAAAGAAAACCCTCATCTTTAATTATAAAAACAAAAACCTTTTTCTTGTGCCTCATTTTTTTTGAGATCTTATAATCAACATAATGATGCAAAAGTCCTTTCTGGAAGGATATCTAATCTACTTTAAAATATTTTTGATCCTTAAATCCCTTAGCGATGATAATAATATTAATTCAGACCATTTTAAGTTATAGAAATGAAACGTTACAGTCTATGGAAAAAATGCATTTAGAAATACACAAAGCCTCTAAACTTTTTTTTTTTTTTATAAGATCAGCATGGTCTCTGGAAGCGAGCCTGGCATTTTCCATCTGAATTGTAATCATATGCTATCTTCAAGACATATGTGTAAACAAATAGCAGGACAGGAGAAGTGGTGCCCAGTCCACACAGGGGGGCAGTACGAAAGTCAATGGCTGTCCCCAGCAAAGATGCCATTTCTAACTGTTATCCCACACAATAGCTTTTCCTACCCCTGTGGCTGGGCAAAGGAGCAAGCAAGCAGCTATGGGTAGGCACCTCCTTGGACACCAGAGTGTATAAACAATGGATATTTTGTAGGTATGTATTTATACTTTCCCTTTCTCTCTCTTCCTCTCTTTCTTTTGCTCGGAAATCCAACCTGGCACTTAGGTCCTGCCTGTTTGTCTAGCCTTTCCTTTTATTTTAGTCTTTTCATTTATTTGTAAAATACATGCAGCGGCACCCAGCAGGCCTGCTTCTTGGGTTTCTAGCTCTTTCTCCTGGAAGAAACTAACCATCTGTCCTGTTCCCAGGCGGGACTGGAGTGAGGCGTGGGTGCCACTGTGGCCTCAGAGGTACTCGCAGACCCACTCCAAGGTCACATCAAACTCTTATTTGTCTTCTACCCACAGGTGACCTAGAGTCTCCTACCAACTCCTACACCAAGGAAATCAGATCCTTTTCTTTATGTTCCAAACCCATGTTAAGGCCTGCTGGTACTAGAGGTTCAAACACTTGCAAGTTACCCCAGCCACTCCCAAACCTACGTTGTTTTTGGCCTTGTGCACCAGATTTGTCTATCTTCCCTCTCTGCTGTTCTCCACACCCGTGTAGTGTGGGCTTTCACCACTTCCTAGATGCCGGGGTCCATGGCCTGTGTGTCCCTGATTAGCTTCCCAGGCCCAGACTCACCCCTTGGAGACCTGCCTCTCCCTTTATCTACCCGCTATGTGCTGCCTTCTGGTCTTGGTGCCTCAAGGTTGAAGCTGCTCAAGTGGAATCTCTAATATTACATAAGGTGAAATAAAGAAACAACCAGATGTCCACCCAGCCAGGTGGTGGCATTTACTCTCCAAGGCTCAGGTTACAGAAAACGAACAGGTAAATAAAATGGAAGTTTCACCAGAACACAGGTTCTTACACCTGGGTTATTCCACCATGGGACACATATTCACTTAAAAAATACACACATTCAGTTAATAAAAACAACTATTTTAGCTCCTTTCTTTTTAATTTTGGTATAGGGGATTGAATTCAGAGGCATTCTATCTCTGAGATACACCTCCAGGCTATTTTTATTGTTTTAATTTTGTTTTTGAAGAGTCTCACTAAGTTGCTGAGCTTAGTTTTGAACATAGGATACTGTTTCAACTTACCACATACTAGAATTACAGGTATATAATTACAGGTATGTGTCACCATTCCTGGCTAGTTATAAGATTAAAACAAAATCTTAAAACATCTGGACTTATAAAAGTTGCAAGCAAAATATAAAAAAAACACAAACAATAAAAAAAACCCTACATTTTTCTGAGGTTTCAATCAGACCCTCTGTTGCTTTACCAAAATTGCTTTACCATAGCATACTGAACTGTGTGATTTTGCCCCTTTACAAATGAGGAAACTGAGCCCCACTTGGTGGGGGGCTTGCCCAACTCCCTCAGCTAGTCAGTATCAGGGGACGGAAATGGATTCTTAAATCTTAGCTCAAATATGACCTTCATAAGGGGGCAAACTGGATCACTCTAGAACTTTGCCACATCTCTCTTGAATGCATTCCCCGCCGGTGTTACTTCTTATATCTAACTTTACAGCACACTTAACACATGAATTATGTTTACTGTTTAATAGCTTCGTCTCAAGAAAATCTCCCTCCCTCGCGGGCAGAGATCTTTGTTTAGCCCACTGATTCGCGTCCAGGGTCCAGAGCCATGCCAGCACACCGCAGAGCTCAGCATCTAAGCAAGGGACCTACTAATAAAACGCTGGGATGTCTCCGCTGTCTGCGACTGAATGAAGGCGCCACAATGCCTCTATTCTCAGTGCTGAAATAGAAATCCTATTTCACTCCATGCTGAGCCACTCTTTTTGACAAAGATTAAGGAAGGTGAGCAGGAGGTCTCCTACCATCCTGGTCTCACTGGGGGTAAAAAATCAAAGTTACAAGTATTCAAGTATGCCTTACACCTTGAAGTTTAAAGATGTATAAACAATGATGAGTTTAAAAGCAAGAGAAGTCCCCAAATGAGTTAGTTGCTCCTTAAGGCCTATTTCTTTAAATATGGGTTTGCTAGGCACTGGCTGACAGGCCTTTTAAGTAGAGCTATTTTAAGATTAAGAGGCAACCCTGATTTTATAACCCACAGTGCACACGGATTATCTTCCCACTCCTCTGTCTTTGAAGACAAAACTGTCATCTCCGCAGACGATGTGACTCAAGGACTCTGGCAATCCTGTCAACTCCAAGGAACTCCAGTAGGACTGAAGCCTCTCTTTCCCCGAAAGGTACTTTAAAGATAAGGTCTTAGGCTCGCCCAGCACCTCACTAAGCTGGCGTTCTGTAATCTCTCGGAATCAATCCTGAATTGGGCTGTCAATTGACTGGGCAGAAATTCTGGCTCCAAGAGGGAACAGGGAAAGTTTGGAAGAGAAACAGCCCAGGGCACTAAAGAGGAAATTCCTTCATCAGCCCAGGAGATGATACCACTCCTGATACCTGCCGGAAGCTAGACCCACAGTACTGACGCAGGTAAGGAGCAGGAAGGGGAGACTAAGATCTCCCTGCAGCTAGGAGATTAATTGGATATTCAGTTTGGCGTAAATCACCAGCTGGTTTTCATGACTCCCCTCCAGAGCTACAGAGATGCAGCCTGAGCCTGCCTCGGGCCTCCAATCACAATGCAGGAGCTTCACATTTTCTTTTTTTTATCCTTCATTCACTAATCTTAGTAAATGACTCCATCCCTCCCTACTAGACAACAAAGCTATCTAACTCTAAGAAGAATATTTTGTGCATATTGCACATTGCACACAGGTTCTCCCTTAAGAACAAACCTAGGAAGAAACAGAGATGCAAACACCAAGGGGTTTGGCCAGCATAACTCATAGTAAGCAGCAGAGGTGGGTCTGAGACCGACCCCAGAACACAGGATCCCACTCATTTCTCCGCACTCTCACAGAAAGGACTCTCCGTGCAGGGTCCCTAACTCAGAGGGTCCTGACCACAGATCTCTGCCCTGCAGTCTCAACAAGGCAGTTCCCCAGAGCAGGAAGGATGATGTTTTCCAAGCCTGGCTGGGCCAAAGGACCACCTGAGAAGCTTTACACCCTCCACTTTCCTTTGAAACGAAGATGTTTCTTTTCCTTGTTACTGCAGAGATATATAAACAGCAGAATAAAGACAGTGACTCAAAATCCAATGTCAGATAAATTTTGATGAGAAAAAAATAAAAAGGTAAAAGGGTCATTCCATAGATAGTTCTGAGGACCTAATATATACCAGGCGTTGTTTAATGTTGAGTACAGAGCAGCAAACAAGAGATGTAAACTCCTGGCCTAACAGACATTCTATCTAGCTGGGTGTGGTAGCCCACACCTGTAATCCCAGTCCTAGGGAGACAGAAACAGGAAGATCGCAGGTTTGAAACCTGTATCAGCAATTTAGTGAGGCTCTCATCAAACAAGCAAGTCCTTGTTCCCAAATAAAAAATAAAACAGGGCTAGGGGGTAGCTCTATGAAATAGGGTATTGAATGCCCTTGGGTTCTGTTCCCAGCAACACACACACTCACACACTAAACTATCTGTATAAAATAAAATAAAAATCCCAAGTCTTCCTTCCAAATCTAATAATTTGGAATGTGTTCTTACCTTTGTGTGTGTGTGTGTGTGTGTGTGTGTGTGGTACTGGGGATGGAACTCAGGGGCCTTCTACCTTTGGGCTACACTCCCTGACCTATTTTATATATTTCTTTATTTAGAAACAGGGTCTTACTAAGTTGCTGAGAGCTTCACTAAGTAGCTGAGGCTGGCTTTGAGGCTGCGTGATCCTCCTGTCTCAGCCTCCCAAGTACTGGGATTACAAGTGTATGCCACCACGCCCGGCTCTTTTTATTTTTTATTTGGAAATAGGGTTTCACTAAGTTGCAGAGGGCTTGTTAAGTTGCTGAGGCTGGTGGCAAACCTGAGATCCTCCTTTATAAGTCTCCCAAGTACTGGGATTGCAGGTGTGTACCACCACGCCCAGCTTGTGTTCTTAACTTTTATTGGAAAATACGGATGGTTATATCAGTATAGCTATTAAGGAGCCTTAAATATTTGTTCTCTGAGGATTTCTTTCTTTACTCTCTGAGCCTTGTTCTTTATATTCCAGATTTTTTTTCATGCCACAACATACAGATTTTTTTTTAAATCATTTATCATAGCAGCACACTCTTTTCACATTTTGGAGACACAATAATTTCATCTAATGCTCTTCTCACTGATGTTCATTTTCTGTTTTCAGTTTGTACTTAAAAAATAACCTTGTATTTACCACCATTAGTGATATGTCTGAGTATTTTGGGGGGAAATAAATGGAATATCCCTAGCAAACTGCTTGCTAGGGCAATGAGGACTTATCTAAAAAAAAAAAAAAATATATATATATATATATATATATATATATAGTTATAGTTATGTAATTATTATCAAATCACATTGTACAGAATTCCCAAAACTGCATTTTCTTTACACAATGGTGAAAAACAATGGCCCCTTCCCACACTCATATCTTAAAATTTTGCCAATCTGGTAAGTGAAAGATATATATGTATGTATGTATCTATGTATACATATGCATATATACATATATACATTATACATATATGCTTATATATACACGCATACATACACACACGTATACATATATGTATTTGTATACACGTGTATATGTATGTGTATATGTACATGTATATATGTGTACATGTGTATATGTGCATATATATACACATATATACATATATGTCCCATTATTTAGCTTTTTGATAAAGAGTCAAATTATCTTCCACAGAACCTATACCTACTTGTATTCCCAAGAGTGAATGTGAGTTTCCGATCTTGTCTGAGTTGTGGCTCTTTGACAGTTCTGATAGGTGGGCAGTGGAATCTCGTCACTGTACTTTGAATTCCCTGATTGCATATGATGTGAAGGTTCTTGTTCTCTGACTACTTTCCCTCTTTCTATCTTCTTTTTTAAATGCCTTTGGCTCTTTTTTTTTTGTCAGATTGTTTTCTTATTCTTGAGTTTAAAGAGTTCTTTTGAATGATAGTTCTTCATTAGATAAGTCTTTTGGGAATATTTTCCCCCAGAGCTGTGACATAACTTCTCAGCCTTTTGATAGTATCTTTGGTAATGCAGAACATTTCCATTTAAATGAAGTTCAGCCTCTCAGTTGTTTTTCTTTCATAAACAAAGGTGTGTGTGTGTGTGTGTGTGTGTGTGTGTGTGTGTGTGTGTGTGTACTGGGGATTGAATCCAGGAGGATTTTACCTATGAACTATACACCAGCCCTATTTTATTTTTATTTTGAAGCATGGTCTCCCTAAATTGATGAGAGTCTCACTACTTGCTAAGGTTGTCCTTGAACCCATGATCCTCCTGCTTCAGCCACCCAAGTACTGGGGTTACAAGTCTATGACAGTATATATACCAAGCTTTTGATGTTGTAATTTAAAAATCTTCACTACACTCGAGGACTTCTAGGTTTTCTCTTACATTATCAACTCGGAGTTTTATAGTTTCCATCTTAATTAGGTCTATGATACAATTTTGTGTTAATACTTAGGAGAGGTCTGAGATCTAGGTCCAGTTTTTGTTTTTGTGTTTTTGGACATGGATGCCTACTTGTTCCAACACCATTTTTGAAAACAATTATCTTTTCTCTATTGTATTTCTTCTGACAAAGATCAGTCTTCTCCATCCACATGGATCTATATCTGGGCTCTCTACTCCGCTACACTGATCTCCTGCTTATTCTTTCTTTCACCAATACCACACTGTCTTGATTATGAGCACCTTATAAAAGCACAGAGTTTGAAATAGGATGATGTCAGTATTCCAGCTCTCTTCCTTCAAAATTTTATTTGCTATTCTGGATCTTTACCTCTTTCATAGACCCTTTACAAGAAGTTTGTCAATGTTTGTTCATACAATTCAGTGATTTATCATAGTTATTTGTTGTTTCTTATTGATTTTATAAGTTCTTTAATAATTAAAAAATTTAGCCATTTATTTGATAATGGTCTAACAAATAATGGTTTTCAGTTTTGTCCTTTTTTTTAGTTTAGGATTATTTTTCCAAAGCACAAGTTATTAGGTTTTGGTTGTTAAATTTGTCATTTTTCTCCTTTAAAATATTTATTTTGTGCCCCAATTAAAAGGGGAGTTCTTCTCTAAATGTAAAAATTTGTTTGCCCTTGTTTTCATTTAAATATCTTTGCCTCCAATGCTTCTGTTGAAACCTTTGTTCAACCTGCAATTTATTCTGGTATAAGAAGTGGAATAAGAATCAATTATGCTTATTTATTTTTCTAAATGTTTATCTAGTAGTACCCAAAACATTTATTTAATACTTTATGTTTTAACCAATTGATTAAAATGTCTTTTTATAATAGCCTAATTTCAGTCATTAAAGCACTAATGTTTTCTTCTTGATAGTCTAGTCTATTTCTGTTGCCTATCCTTCGGGACCCACATATTTAATTATCATAGCTTTATGATATATTTTAGTATAAGCTTCCCCTGTCAGATTCCTCCTCTGTCATAACTTCCTGGAGAATTCACTAACATTTCTGCTTTCAGACAAATTGTAGTATCTGTTTATCTCATTCAAAGTCAAATCCTATTAGTCTTGAAAGTGCATCTGCATTACATTTATAGTTTACGTTATGGAGAGCCAACAGTCTTGTGATATTCAATTTGGGGGAAGTTTTTGAAAATATTAATTCCTGGGCTATATCCATGGGGTTCTGATTCAACAAAGAGCTCCACAAGGAAATAGGTAAGAATGTTTTCTAAATTTTTGGTGCATTGTAATTATATATCATGGTGATGTTCAGAGAGATAGAAACAAGCATCCACACAGCAGTTGGTGTGTTTCCCACAGGATCCCATGCCACTCGCCCCCATACATGTTAAAATTGTCATTGACAAATTCATATATAAACATAGCATTATTTGAACTATTTCCATCATCAAATCTCCCCTTTTACCTCCCCCAAATCCTGTCCCTTTATTCTTCTAGTATCTCTCCTTGTTTGTCTGAAGTCTTTTTTGTTTTTATCTTGCACATAAGGGTGAAAACATACCACCCTTCACTTTCCAAGATTGGCTAATCTTGCTTAGCATAATGTTCTCTAGTTCAGTCCATTTTTCTGCAAACGACATAGTTTTGTCCTTCTTAATGGCTGAGTAGAGTTCCATTGTGTGTATAGACATTTACAAAACTATGGTGGATACAGGAAATGGAACCTAGAACTTTTCAACCCCCCCAGGCTTTTGCTCAGATAGCTTTGGGAAATAGTATATATGGAAATTCAAAAAAAACAGCAATTACCCCTATCAAGGATATTCCTAAAGGAGATGCATTTGTGGTGGGTCTTCCTGATTAATATGTGAGATTTATATCTTATTTATAAAGTGTCTAAAGACATCAGAAACCAAGAATGGAAAAAGAGCATGCTTAGATTTCTCGGGGAAGTGCCAAAACCCACTACAGACCAAGTAATAAGAAAAACTGGAATCAAGGACTGTGAATGCTCAGAACCAAGGAGTTGTTCAGCAGGGCCAGAACATAGAATAAGATAAAGGGAGTTTTGTAAAAAATAAAATTGTCAAGTAAATTGGGGCTAGAAGGTGGGCTTTACTGCACACTTGGGTAAGACATTTGGATCTCACATATCAGGAAAATAAAAATTATTGCAAACCTTTAAGTATATATGTGCCAGGGGGTGGGTGTATCATGTCTATAACTCTGCCTGGGATAGCACAGTGTTGGTTGAGTTGGAAGCATAACAGAAACAAGTCAGGAAACTCATTAGGGACGATTATAGCAGTTCACGCTGGAGATAAATGATGTACGCTGCTGACAGTGAAGAATGGAGCGGGGGAGGCTTGATCGTGCCTTTGGGACTCCTGTGGGCTGCAGTGATTTATTGCTCCAACGAGTTCCACCCTTTTATCCACCCCACAGCTACTGGAGGATGGGAGAATCTGGGGGCTGGGCAAGCTCTTGGAATTCCTTTAAACCCTGCAAAGTGCAAGGATCCACACAGGTTCAAACCCAGTGCAAATAATGGCAAACTGGAGCTCTAGGTCCCAGAAGCACAGATTCAACCATTTGCCCCCTCCTCTTTCTGTTTAATGATGGGAAGGTCTCTTCATCCACAAAATGAGAAGGACAATAGTTACCTGCTAGATTTGTTGTGAAGAAGATCATAGCAATGAACACTCACTGTTCTCTGTGCCGCTAGGATAACAAATGGTTCTGGGAAGAACCTAAGTTCTAGGCAGCTCCAGCCCATGTCTGTTTATTTGGGCTAGACAATTATATCTACTTATCTTTCTTTTTCTCACCTAAAATATAAGGTGAAGAAGCTGGGTGTAGTGGAGCATGCCTGTAATCCCAGTACCTGGGAGTCTGAGGCAGGAGGATCATAGGTTCAAGGCCAGCTTCACCAACTTAGTGGTGAACCTCAGAACCTCAGAAAGATAGACTGTTTTAAAAAAAAAAAAAAGATAGACATGGTGACACAGGCTTGTAATCTCAGTATTGGAAGGCTGACACAGTAGAATTGTAGGTTCAAGACCAGCCTCAGCAACTTAGCTCAGAGGTAGACTCACTCTGGGTTGAATCCAATCCCCAGTACCAATAATAAATAAAGACATTACTTACTTACTTTATTAATTACAAATAGAAAGGTCTGGCGATGTAGCTTGGAAAGAGAATGCTCATGGGCACAATCTTTAGCATAATAATTAAAATAAAATAAAAGGATAAGGTGAGGTCAATTAGGGAAATTTCCTTAAAAATAAGTGTGTCAGATGAAGTTCCAGCTGCTGTCTATATACGGTTTCCTCTATTCCATATTACGTAGGCTTACATGATAGCTAAGATGGGGAAGAACTTTATGGTTAAATGGACAGAGGACTTAAATTAGGACACAAGACTGTGATTTCTACATAACATTTCTAATTAGTATATCATTAAAGTGATTTACTGATTTTCTTCACTTAATTGTCTTTGCCTTGGCATCAATAGAAACAGCTAGGCATGGTCCAGAGAAACGACAGGTAATATTGGACATCTATCCAAAGAAAGGCGAAGCTGACTTCCCCTTCCTGCCCATGCAGGGTCTGTGCTGTATTGTAGGTAAGGCTTTAAGCATGTGCATACCTTAACAGGGATTGCTGTGGTCTTTTAAGATCCTTTGGCAGAAAGGGACAGGAATGTGAGTATTTCCTCTTTGTGTCAATGTCTCCTACACCAAGATTACTCAGAGGTGGCTTAAGAGTGTGTACTCAACAGGAAATATCAAAGCATAGTGTAAACACTTTGTTACATAAGATAGCTACTCAGAAACGTCTCCTTTGAATCAGTTCCTGCCATTTTAAAACTCTTTGACCTTGGACAAGAAACGTAACCTTGGGAGCTTCTTTTTTGTCTGTTGTGAAATGGAAACAATCACATCTGGCTCATTAAAACAATAGCATTGCTTTAAGGAGTAAACAAATTTGTACTTGTAAATAGCTAAAAAGCTCATAGACGATGGCCATAATAACGGAGATTTTATTTCTTAATAAATGTGCCATCTTCACTATACAGACATGCTATAGACATTCCTGATTATTTTGGAGCCTAAGGCATGCTAAATAAAGATGTTAAAAAAGTAAAAGGATATGGTATTAGATGCAGAAGACATCACCACTAAAATATGGAATGATACAAAGGTGTGTGTACCTTTTAACGCCACAGGCTCTGAAAGAATGAAACTTAAAACCGTATGTGGGGCTATGTTTGGCTTTAGATTTAACTGACTTAAGAAATGTTTCAAGGATGAGCCATCTAGTTGTAAAGATGTAAGACAAAATTTCACTTAACAGGTACTTTTTTTTTTCTATTGCATCAACACTATTTTTTTAGCCCTGTTTATTTTCAAACAGGGTCTCATTAAGTGACTGAGGGTGTCACTAAATTACCGAGGCTGGTCTAGAACCTGTGGCACTCCTGTCTCAGCCTCCCAAGTGTGCACACCAATGCCCAGTTTATATATATTCCTAAAGCACAGGGTGTCTTGCAATTTTATAGCACAATTGATTTTTTTAAGTAGGAAATTTAGCATTCATATACAATTAGCTATTTATTTTATTTAGCTTTATTAGAAATAAAATAAAGAAACAGATTGGGGAGAGGTATCTAAGGACAAAAATATTGGAAGATACTTCATGCTGTTTCCTCTGAAAATCCCTACTCTATGAGGTCTTCAAGGCAGTTTTCCAATAAATGATTCACCAAGTTGAAGGTACTTAATTCTACACTTAATGATAACAATACAAGTAGAAATTGATCAATAAAAATTTTCCAAAAGATGCTTTGGAGTACCCAGGAGAATTAAGTCAGCCTTGCATCAGCAATCCTCTAAGAATTTACCCTATGGATAGAATAGTCCACACGCACAAAGAATCTTGTATTCACAATGATATTGTTTTTACTAGTAAAAAAAATGAAAACCCTTTTTTTCTTTTAAAAGGGAGAATAAAGTAAGCCATAATTAGAATTATGAACTAGAATACTATGTAATCATAAAATAAAAAGAATGAGAAACATCAATATAAGATAAACAAACGTGGGGCATGGTGGCAGATGCTTGTGATCCCTGCGCTTGGGAGGTGGAGACAGGAGGATTGCACAGGTTTGAAGCTGGCCTCACTGGCTTAAGAGACCCTGTTTGCAAATAAAAATATAAAAAGTAGGTGTCTGGGAGTGTAGCCCGGAGGTAGAAGGGTTTCCAGGAACCCCAGTAACACCAAAAAAAAAAAAAAAGATAAACATTGCAATCTGCAAAAACAAGACACTTAGTATGCTTGCATTGTCCTGACAAGCAAGGCAGGGGTGTGTTCCTCCACTGCTCCATAAAATTTAGTCTTCTAAACGCAACAAGATGCACTAGTAAAGG
This sequence comes from Muscardinus avellanarius, assembly GCF_963383645.1. Taxonomy (NCBI): domain Eukaryota; kingdom Metazoa; phylum Chordata; class Mammalia; order Rodentia; family Gliridae; genus Muscardinus; species Muscardinus avellanarius. The sequence goes on along the minus strand of NC_137804.1, from coordinate 18,797,459 downwards.
AAGGAAGATTTAATTTTAATTAATTGTACTTCTATACTATGAAATTTTAAAACTAAACATGTATTACTTTTGAAAAAGTACAAAAATATTCTGAGAGTGGGCATAGGAAGAATCCTGTCTTTCTGAATTTGATGCTCTGAGGGTCTAAAAGAAATTCATATTCTTTTGTGATATTAAGAATATCATTCCTCACGTGGCCCATCATGCAGGAGGAACACAGCGAGAAACGAATCTGCTGCTTCATTGGGAAGAGCGTGGTCCCTCTCTCAGGCACACCTCCAGGTACTTAGCAAGCATTGCTATCACTGTGATTAGCATTACGAGCCACAACATAGGGGAATGACTGGGATTGGTGCTGCATGGTCCATGAACGATTATTTTATTTTATTTTTTTATTTCCTGTCCCTGTGCAGAGTTTCTGGAGTGGACCATGGATCTATCCCTGATGTCAGCCCGAGGCTCCTCCAACACCAGGTGGCTGCCTGGTTAAAAAAATGGAGGGGAGTTTAGTTTGTACATTTGTTTACGTGTTGATCATCTCTTTCTTAAAAAGCTTCTGCTCTGTTTGAACTGTGAGACCACTGTTCAGAGGGCTTCTTGATTTTGTTTTAATTAAGACCACCCAAATAATATGGAGGGAAGGCCCATGCTACCAAGGAAGCAGCCTTGGTAAGTGTCACCCAGCCTGGCCACTCAGCTGACTCTGATTACTTAACCCCTCCGTGCCTGAGTCTCCCCACCTGTAAAATAGGAGTAGTGATTGTTCTTTCATTACAGTTGTGAGAACTGATTGAGAGGACACTCTTAAGAAAGTGGCTGGAAGAGACTTGGTATTTACTAAAACCTAGCTATTATGAGTAGTTACAGCTCTGCCTTGGTAGGCAAGGGGAATTGCCACTATTATCTGTGTTAACTGATTCAAATGCTGAGACTCAATGCAAATCCAATGTCCACCACGAGTTCAGGACTTTGAAAATCATATTTAGTTGAAGTACTGATGATAGCCAGATAAGTGCTTTTCTTCTTCTTTTTTTTTTTTTAATGGTGCTGGGGATAGAACCTAGGGACATTCAACCTCTGAAGCTACACTCCCAGCCTTTCTTATTTTTTTACTTTGAAAGAGGGTCTTGCTAGGTTGCTGAGAGTCTCAATGAACTGCTGAGGCTGGTCTTGAACCTGAGATCCTCCTATCTCAGCCTCCCAAGAACTGGGATTACCACACCCAAGTCTGTGCCACCAGCTCCAGCCCCGATACATGCATTTGATAATCACTTGGCCTGTTTCCCTGTCTGTGGAATGGGTACTTGGACTCCATTTATTTTATCACCCCTTTCAGAATGGAACAGGATATGACTCCATTAAGCAAGGATGAGAACAGAGTCAAAAATCTCCCAGCTTTACCTCGACAATGGTCGTTAGCAAAAGAGTGATGTCGCTGGGCCTTTTCTGCAGTCGGATTGGATGCTCAAGAGAGCAAGAATTGCTTCCGCTTGGTCATTTGTTTCCTTGTGTAAGACACAATCCAGCAGCAGTTTGGCCCAGGTAACCCCTACTGTGGAATAATCTGCTGCTCATAGCTGCCCCACTTAGCAGTCATAATAGAAAAACAAAAGCACGCGCTACCTCTCCCACACTAGTCTCTATTTGGCAGAATAAATGCTCTGAGAAGTGGCTGGCATTTGACAGGAGGTGGGTGAGTTCACTTTTGTAGGTAAGGACTGGCAAAGCCAGCCTCGTTCACTCAACACTAGCCAATTGAGCAGGAGAGAGTGGAGTCTCGGGTCGCTATTAAAAAGTCACTTGTGTCAGAGAGCGCCAGAGCGTGGCATCTCATTCAAAGGCCATTAATGAATCTGGCGTCTTCATCCAAGGCTCCATGCTCAGCAGCATGTGAGTTAAACGTCTTTCTGCTTTCCGTTCTAGGAGGCATTTTTAGCAGAAGCTGTGATGGAGGTGCTGCCTTGTCTGTGAGTGGATTGTTTTAAGGGTATCGATTGTTAGCGTGATGACGGGTCAGGAGATGGAGGGCAGGTCATTAGCCGTAGCCATCAGTTGTTACAGAGCCCAGAGAAATGCTAATGGATAAACAAGGTCGACAGGAACACCAGGGGCCAGTTTGGAGTGTCCCAACATGACAGAGCTTTCGCCAGACCTTTCTTTCCCTAAACAGCAAACAAAATGATGTTTGGGGTGGGCAAACTGTACACTGAGCCAATGAGGACTTCGCTCCAGCTTGACCGGCACATCGTCATGGGCAGCTGGTCACTTAGAAGCTGTCGGCTCTATGCAGAGATGCTGCTGGGAAGATGATCCATGTCCACCTGCACTTGGTCATTGGGGTGTTTCTTCTTTGCGGTAATGGAGATGGGTGCTGAGTCAGGCTTGTGAGTAAGTGGCTTTAGCCACTGCCAACATTTAATGAGAGTGAACGTCATGAAACTGTCTCCAGTCAAATGCTGTTTAATTTAATTCTCATGCTTATTCTATGGAGGTATCATTTAATATTCTGGCTTCACAGAGAGGGGGAACTGAGGCTCGAGGAGATCAAATTATTGGCCCATCTTCTGCCCACTCTTCAGTCCATTGGGACTACTGTGACCAACCCATCCCAGTTTGTAGGAAATGCTCTCAGTTTTAACACTGAAGTCTTCACATCAGTGGGACCCAGTCAATCCCAGGCAAAATGGGATGGTTGGTCCCTGCGATGGGAACTCAACATGAAATTATCAGTATCTTATAGAATAAAAACCAAAAGACAGAGTGAAGAATTGGACCTGGTTTCTCATGTTTACAAAAAGCAGGGAAAGTGATCTCTAAAGCCTTACTACTCAAAGTGGGAGGGAGGGTAGACCAGAAGCCTGAATGTGGTCTGGAAGCTTATTAGAAAGCCAGAATCCTGGGCCACACTTGAGCTCCACTGAATCAGGATTTGCTTCTAATAGGATACTCAAGTGGTATGCAGGAACATTACATCTGGAGAAGCACAGTTCTAACATCCTTTCCAGAATTATAGCACTATGATCCTGAATCAGCTAGTAAAATAAAAGCCTTTGGGAGGGGGGATTCAGCTCTATTGAGGGTCCCAAGTAGAAAGAAGGGGATCCCATGCTTTGGGGACTTTCACTCTGGAAGCCAGTGTGGAGCACCACCAGGGAGTTTATCATCAGGTCCAACCTTCACGCCACACACAGACTGATATTCCTGAGAGGAGGTAATGTGGTCTGGGGGAAAGAATCCAGGCTTGGACCTCAGTCTGAGCTGGACTACAATTCTGACCCTGCCAACTGCTGCCAGCTGATCTGGGGCACACCTCGGGATGCTCTCTGTCAGATGGTTGACGTCACCCGTCTCAGTGGTTCTCCCTACTGGCTGTCCTGCAGCCAACTGAAGGCTTTAAAGAAAGTACAGATGCCTGGCTCCATCACCAAAGATTTGGACTTTACTGCACCTCAGGATAAGGCTTTGCTATGAGCAGTATGTCAAAATCATCCAGGTGATTCTTTCATTCACCCAGGATTTAGGTCCATGGATCTTCCTCCTAAGACTCATGCTCAGGTGGCACAGAGGAGCATTCACCTATGTTAAATTCCTCTTCCCTGGGCAGGGGGCACATCACCTGTCAGCCCCTAGGCAGTGTACAAAAGGGAGCTGAGATTTTTCTAAGAAAAACAAGAGGCCTATAAAGCTTGTGCTTTGAGTTCTAAACACACACACACACACACACACACACACACACACACACACACACACAAACTGCCCTTACTTAACAAGAGATTTGATACTAAGGAAAAACTAGACAACAGTGCCAAAAAAAACCCCAAAATAATTGCCTAAAAGGTTAGTATTGAGGAACCCACATTGCTTATTTAAAGGAAAACGTGTTTCTAAAGCAAGCAATCTGCCTTCAAATGTACCTTCTAAATGGTAAATCTTCCTCCGGACATGAATCCTAAGAATCCCCACAGAACTTTGCCATTCCTCAGGGCAGCTAATTAAAACACCTGGTGGTAATCAGCGCCGTCCATATTGCACACGGCAAGGGAGATGCCTCCCAGCAGTTAACACCATGTTGCCCCAAAACAAGGGCACCGTAAGTTATGAACTGTCACGGGGCTTTACAAGCAGGCTTCCAGAGAGATGCCAATAATCCCATACAAAAAGGGCAGAATGTTTTGCCTTAATTTTTTTTTTTTTATGTTAGGTAAAGTCAGCCAAAGAAACCCATCTCTTGAAGTTCAGCAACACATGAGGAGTAGATAAAAATCAATACCAAATCCCACTTCCCTTCCCGAGCAACTATTAATAAAGTCTCTTGGCTTTCAATGTATCTTTCCCCATCAGAGAGTTGCAGACGAAAGAAGACCTGGCTTGGAATTCCAGGGTCCCCTCCCTGCTCCCTGGCTCTCCTCTCCCTGGACCTCTGAGATTTCTTCTTTGTTCCAGAACCATAACAAAGAGCAGATTATGTGGCCCCTGTGGTCCATTTACAGCTACAATGCAAGGGCCATTTTGAGGAAGTAACCCAATGCTCCTTTCTTCCCTGCACAAGTCTCTGCTGGAATCCTGAGCGGTGTCACTGGACATTTATTTCCAATGTTGTTATGTTCCAAAGTCCTCTCTTCTCTTTCTTAACTTGTTTTTTCCCCTGCCTCTTCACCACGAGGCCCATTTATGCAGTGCTTTTAAAGTTATGATGCTTGTATTCAAATCTCATCGAACATCATCACCAGGTAGATTCTTTAACACATTGTAAAAATAAGAGAGAAAAAAAAAACAACAAAAAACGGAGAGCCAGTCATGGTGGCAGATGCTTGTAATCCCAGTACTTGGGAGGCTAAAATGGGAGAATCATAGGTTCAAGACCAGGTCAGCTGCTTAGACTCTCAGCAACTTAGTCAGATCCTGTTGCAAATCAAAACATAAAACGGGCTGCTGGGGTATGGCTTGGAGGTAGAATGCCCTGTGTCCAATCCCCAGTGCCATAAGAAAAAAATAATAATGCAGAGAGAGAGAGAGAGAGAGAGAGAGAGAGAGAGAGAGAGATTTACTAAATTGTCAAATGCTATACTACTGGAAAGTGACAAAGTAGATACTTGAACTGGTGGGGGTTGCCAAAAGTTTTTCACCCATACTTCTTTCCCCCTCAATTGTAGCTTCCCAGTTAGACTCTCAATAAAACCTGAGATGTCTTTGCAGAAAGACTCCCTTATTTGCAACACTAGCTGGGTGAGCTGTCAGATCTCCTGCAGGTCCTCGGCCTGTTTGCCCTGAGACTCTGAGACCCCATCCTTGCCCTGGTGTGGCTGACATTTGCAGGGTGAGTTACCCAGGATGCCTTGCCAGTTGGCCTCTGGTTCCATTATACCCATGAGAGATGGAGCAATATTTTGGAGGATGAGAGAAAGGGAGGAGCCAGCTCATTTTCCTGTCTGTCTCTAAGGCTGAGGCTGGGTCTCCTCCTTGCTTCATATTCTTACGCCTGCCAAGATTTCAGTTCCTCCCAGAAGGCCAGGGCCTTGGCCTCCAGGACTCTGTCCTGTCTCTTCATTTATACTCACCAGTTTCTTGCTGTTTCTCCATGCTCTGGATGACCTTACCATGCCCCATGCAGCTTCTCAGCTCCCCCATCACCCACATAACAAATCAAAGCCATTAAAGTTCCTGTATTTGAATGACTTAGCATGGTTCCTATTTCCTGGTTTAACTTCAATAGACAAAATTACTTTTCTCCATTTTTACATATTTGCACATGGGTTAGATGAAAGCAAATAATAATCATAATTAAACTTAACTGACGACTTCCCATATACTTCCTAGTGCTAGGCACTTTTCTATCCATTGTATATTTCAGTCCTCAAAATAGAACTGTGAGAGCCATAGTGGCACATGTATACCCACATGGATAGCAGCACAACTTGAAGTACCCAAGTTATGGAGCCAACCAGCCTAGGTGCCCGTCAACAGATGAATGGATGGAGAAAGTATAGTATATACACCCAATGGAGTTTTACTCAGCCATAGAGAAGAATAAAAGGAGGCCATTTGCAGGAGGGAAATGGATGGGACTGGACGATATTATGTTAACTGAGATCAGCCAGACTCAGAACATCAAGGGCCCCATGTTTTCTTTCGTATGTGAAAGCTAGAGAGAAAATAAGAAAGAAAAGGAACCTCATGAACAGGAGGAGAAAGACCCATGGAAGAGTGAAAGGGCATTGGGGTAGGACAAGGGTAGGAAAAAGGCAGGTTAAGGAAGGGAAATAGACCAGATAATTTTATGTGCATATAAAAGAGGACCAGCATGATTCTTAGTGTCCTGTACAGGGCAGGAAAAGGCGGAGGAAGGCGGATGGGAGGGAGGGAAGCAAAGCAAGTGGTATTGTCTGCATATACACAGGTATCACTGTGCATCTCATCGCGATGTATATTTTCACTGCACCATTAGAAAAATAAATAAAAAGAAAGAATAGTAAGGAACGTCATTATTATTCTTTTACAAAGAAATAAAATATCCAAAATATCACTCCCTAATACCATCATTAAAAGCTAGGGCTTCCACACACTGATTTGTTCAATATATAATTTTGGATGGAGCACAAATATTCAGTTCATAATATTAGCTCATTCTTCCTAATTAATATTTAATCTAATTATTAATTATGTGATGCAAAAAAAGCAGAAAAAAAAACCCCACACTGTTGAGCTAGGTTCAGACCTGTGTTATTAATTTTACTCTCCAAAATGAAAACACAAACATATCTATAGTTCCAGATCTCATTCAGACTCATTTCTTTAACCATTATTTGGAATATTTTTCTAGCATTACTATTACAAATAACTTCATAAAAATATTGCCAAGCCCCTACACTCTGTTGCAAAGGCATTACAGTGAATCTCAGAAGTACTGTGCCTGAGCACTGACTAACTGTGCGACCTTGAAAAAGCTGTTTCAATCATCTGAGACTTGAATTCCTCATCTAAAAATAGGAATAACTGCATTTTGCCTACCTTCTGCAATGGGTCATTTTGAGGACAAAACGAAGCCATAACGTTTATACATTTTGTAAAAAACACAAATTGCTACAAGTGCAAGAGATTGAGTTTACTGAAGTATATATGCATTCATTATTGTGTTTTCATCCTCAGAACAATAGCCACAAGTACTTTACCTCATCAGCAGAATACATGAGAAAATCACCCACACACACACACACACACACACACACACACACACACACATTTAAAAAGTAACTATGAATAACAATTTTAACTCTGTTTTCTCCTTGATAACCTTGACGGTTATCAAGTGATAACCTTCAAAACTGGTGACTTTTGAGGGCATTTTTAGCCACTACTGCATAGTGTCTTTCTCTGCTGCTCCTAGGCTCAGGATGAGGGCTGAGAAAATGCCAGTTCCATGAAACTGTGAACTAGTGGGTGATTACAAAGAAGAATTTTAGCATCTTCTGTGATGATGTTAGGTGTTCTTCCAACATTACAAATAGATCTTAATATTGTATAGAGTTTGCATATTTCTTCATACTTCAGGGTCCTATGATGAAAGAAACAGGAAAAAGATCATGTGGTCTATTACACGTAATTTATGATCTAATTTCAAAGGACTAATACTTACTTCTTTGGATTAGAAAAAAAATTTTTTAAAGGCAACTAATAATGTTTCAGAAGCAAAAGGGATTATTGCTCTTGCCAATGCAAAAGTAGGAGTTTTATAGGGAACATTGGCCTCAAGGGATGAGTTGAGGAAGTGGATTTCCTTCCTCTCTGATTTCCAGTACTCTTTCAATCTCATACATCCAGCACTGGACAGGGAGCTAAGGATACAGATGAGACAACATTCATCTATTTAAAACTCTCAGGTGCCCACCAGTCCTACCCTCACTCCTGCAACACCCCATCTCCCACCAGGTTCAGTGCTTTGGTGAGACAGCATTGCCTCTGGGCATCTGTCCTGACACTGCTGACCTTGGCTATGTTGCTTTTCTCTTTCCTCTCATTTTACAGAAACAAGATATTGCAAGTGGGCAAAAAAGAGACAACTGAAAGATGGATAAGAAAGAGGAAGGGGTCCCCTGAATTCCCTCCAGCCCTTTGGTAGGGCTTCAAGTGCATTTGAGGTTTTAGAAGGGGTGGGGGGCGGGGTCATGGAAATTCCATCCATTTTAAAGGCTGTGCAAACCTGGGGTTCAATGAGGGCTGACTTCTAGCTGCTTCATAATGATTTTAACACCGTGGCCAAGCAAAGCTGCTTCTTCTTTTCAACGCTAGCAGTTTCGTTCAAGCATGATCTCAGCCACTTTAAGCTTTGGTATTTCTATCCACTTCTTATGTTGTATTTTTCCCTTAATGCCGCTAATCATGTGTGAAATTCTGTTACAAAACTAATCTTTGTGGGAAATGATATGTAATGGCTTCTTTAAGGAGAGACAGGCAGAAAAGAGGGCGGCCACTGTGACCTCTTGTTTCCTGACATGTTTTTCATAGTGTAATACAAATAGAAACATCCCTTCCTCAAGGTCAAAGTAGAAATGGGCTTCTGCTTATAGAAGTAACACTCTTTCTTAGGCAGGAAGAACCTGGGAGAATTATTCTTTGGGGTTGATTTTTGAAACCTAGAATATGCATAATAGTTGTGAAACTTGAAGGCCCACTGTGCTCAAAAATACTAAAAAATTCATCTAAAAATCAGTATTTGAGTGTTAGAGTTAAAATGATGTGAAAAGGCTCAGAAACATATAAAAACTGTGGATAAGGAATACTTTAAGGGTATCTATAGGATAACGCACTGTTTGACATGCCAGAGTTAAACACACACACAACTCACTGCACACTAACCAACGCATTGCCTCTTATTAAGGGAGGCTTCAGTCAAAGCAGCTGTGGCCAAGTCTTCAAGAATGGAAGTCGGAAACCACTAATTTAGATTTTTTTTTTCTTTTTTTGGAACAATTATGCCACCCACATAAGGGTAACTTTGTGAATCCTCATTATCTCATGAATTTTGGAGCTTATCCCTTAAATAAACTCATCTCATTTCCATATAATTACAGCAACCAAGGAGGTCCTTAAAAGAAAAGAAAATTTGTTCAAAATTTGAGGTTGTAGTAAAGAATCTGAGTTATGAGCATATTGATCAAATTCAGAATTTGGCTTTTTAAAAATAAGAACCTCAAATAAGTTTGAAAGAGGAATGAACTGTGTAAAGGGAGAAAATTTTATGGTTTTAAAGTTCTCTTAGATTTCAGGTTCTCTGACAGTATTCACCTGTGACATTTTCCGTCCATTACATACTAGTAATTCACTGCACGTTCTTGAGATTCATTTGAGATAAAGCACAATGATGATAATACCCAAGTTTCAGGGCGTGTTATCTGAACATCCAACTTCGTTCCTAAATCGTTCTCTCCCCTGGTCAGGCAGAGGAGAGACAGAAACCCCTACTGGATGTATTGAAAGCCTCCAGTGGCTCCAATTCCCCAGAACTGATTGCTCACTACAAACCAATTAGAAGGAGTTAAATGTTTCCACTGAACAACCTAAAAAAGAGGAATGCTTTTCTCTGCTGCTGGCTGTTCCCTGATCTTTTCTTCCGTCCTCATAACCTTGCCATTAAGCTGCGTTTCTCCTATACTGCTTTGGAGGTGAAACCTGATGGTCTGGCCACACAGCCCAAGTGTAAACGCTGACTTGAGACTGTCCTAAGCATCCCATGGGGAATCCAAAGTCCTTCCTAAGACTGCACAAGCATGTCTGTTAGAGGCAAGGGAATAAAATTCTGCTGTGCAATTCAAAGCTTCCTCCATGAAACAGGTTCTATTATGATAGGCACACCACCAAGTATTTTTCCCACTTTTCTTAAGCATTTGAAAGGAGACAGCTGATTCCCAATTAACACTAGGTTGAACTTGAATGGCTCATTCACACTTTCTAAATTTTGCTTGCCCTTTTCTCTAGGTTTAATTAATATGCCATTAATAGTAACATTTAGAGCGAGCACTAATATTTGTCTCTCTTGTGTGCTGCCGGTTGAAGTTGTATCATTTGGTTCTGCAGGATAGACTCATGGAGCGAGCCCCAGTCACCTCTGGGCTGCAGGCTTCCATAGTCTCTATCCAGTTGATCCAGACCTAAAAACACTGAGTTTCAACCACACAGAATTTCCTAGGGACAGCCAGATTCTGGTCTTCTGCCCTGATGATGAACAGGCAGGCAGGCACCTCTTCAGTCAGCCACAGGACACTGATGTTGTTGGCAGCCACTCACCACTCCAGTGGCAGGGAAAAGTGTTAAGCCAGGAGGGAAAGAGGTGAAGACTAAGATGTATGATGAGCAGAGCTGGAGACAATGCGCAGTTACAACCTGCGGCCAGGCGCTGCGCCCTGTCGGGATGCATTCAAGCACAGGACCTGCCCTTCGGGCCAGCACACTTCTACCTCACCTGGAACCGGGCAGCTCCTCAGGCCGTCCTGAAAACCACCCATAGCCTCCCCTTCCTTAACCTGGAGAGACATCTCCTGGCTGCCTCACTGTTATTTCTGGATAAATTATTAATGGCTATTCATCCTTCACACATGTGATTTTTAACTATGTAAAATATTTATGGAGGTGGGGCAGACGACTTCCTGAAAATTTCTTATTTTCCCCTTGCTTAGCTTAGCGAGTAAATCCCCCTTGGGTTGCTGATTGGGATTTTCCCTGCTTCTTTTTCTTCCTTGACCCTTATCTTTAATTCCATGTAATGAATGCAAGATTGATGGAATAAGTAACAAAAGTATCCACGGTGACTGAACAGCAAACTCTTAAATCACTGCTCAGTGAGTGCAAAGGAACAATTATTGAAAACAAGGCACTAAAAATCCCAATGAGAGGTAAGAGTGGGGCTTAAGTCATTAAAGGGGTCCATTAGTCTTGCGAGGCTGAGACAAGCACACTCAAAACACGAGCTGTCCTTAAGAACTGGAAATATTATATAGCCTACCAACTTGTATGCACACACACACACACACACACACACACACACACACACACATACACACACACACACACACACGCACGCACGCATGCACGCACACAGTTACTCCAGCTAAGCCAAGACAGGGTCTGATTGCCCAGTCCCTTAAGGGACAGAGGCTTAAAGAGGAACAGATAGGCTGAGGCAACCTATTCCAGCAAAGATTCTTCAGCTCCATCTGAAGGGGGCAAGGCCTGACAAATCAGTTTATTTATAAGGGAGGTAAATATCCTGCTTCTATATCAATTCGCCTGGTACCACAGCATTACCATGCTCTCCATCACTCCCTGCTGGGGACACAAAAAAAGACTCATGACACCTCTACCCCATCCCCAGAAATCACCAGAAAGCCCAAACAGGCAGCCCGGCTTTCTGGCATATTCTCCCTGACCTGATAAAACATTTGCTGTTGAAAGATGATGAAAAGTAATGGTCAACCAATTTGCAAAGTGAAAACAGTTTTTTTTAAAAAACAAAATTACCCAAAAGAGATAAATTTGTAGATGAACACACATACACACATAAATATGCATACACACATACTCATATTCATGAGCATACACACATGTGCATGCACACACACACACACATATACACTCACATGAGCACACATACAAAGCCGTAGAGGGTTGCAGACCCTAGAATGCTGTTGGATTTAAACATGCCCAGGGCATTACGCTCACTTCCTTTTGCCCTTGCTCTTGTACAACACATTTTATTAAAGCTACTTGGGCTCCCGGAGTTCTGGTGTCTAGTAGCTCGAGTGAGGGGCCGCGGAGTGTCACCCGAAAGAAATGGCATTCCTCCACACACATGATTTCCTGCAGGAATAGGAAAACACATCTCAAGCCAGAGTGGATGTGAGACTGGACCAGGTTCCTGACACACAGGGCGACTTTAGCCTAGCCTTTCAAAGAGTAGAGTCTCATCAGAAGTAAGTAGGACATCACATTTCAATTTGTACTATTAAAAACTTGCATTACACAATGCAACTAATTACCCAGTGAATCACCCTGCTTTACAAGACAGCTGGACCACAGCACAGAAAACAGCATGAGCTAGCCTAGTGACCATTCCCCCAACAGCCACACCATAATTCCCAACAACCCGGACGGCCTCAGACCAGGACCTCTAGCCTCTACTGCTCCTCTGACTAGCTCTACCTCCTTATCACAGTCACATTCAGAATTTTTGCAAGAGCCTGAAAACTTAAAATGAAATTGTAATCTTCTTTGGTGCCCATCAATATCATTATAGATGCCGAATTCTGTCCAAGGAACATATTATCTTTGCAAGCTTTTCCACTAATCAAAAATGCATGCCTGATAAATGCTATCCCATTAGTTGTCTACAAACAAGCTTTCCACCTTCATCGCTACTCCTATGAAGGAGGCGCCGCTTAACTCCGGAACCTGCTTAAATTCGGCTGGGAAATGAGGATCTTTTCTTTTCAAATCCATTTTGGTTATTTTAAGCCGTCTCTTCCAATAGGACACAAATTAGAGGGAAATCAAAACTGCTGTCAAGACGACTAAAGGTATTTAGCTCGTGCAACCCGGGTTCCTTCCCTACTTTTTTAAATGTTTCAAAGGCTCGAGAAAAACAAAACAAAACAAACAGCACATCCCGAAATACCCAACAAACTCATTTGTGCCTGAAGCCCAAGTACAGCTAAATACCTCTTCCCTCTGAGTGGAGACGCCAGACTTAACGTTTAAAGCAAAGAAATCAACCAGAGCGTTTGCATCTTAGAATGGTCCTCTGTCCCCTCCCTCTTCAGTCACTCTCACAAACCTTTTTTTTATTTTTTTATTGAACATAAATGGTATACATTTAAACCATACTTGGTGCCCTCTTCCCCCCCTGCCCCTTCTCACAAACCTTTTAATATCAGATAGATGCCCTTAAATGATGACGCCGGATGGGACTTACAGAAGGAAAGCATAACTTCAGAGAGGAGGAAGGGCTAAGACAGTCCTGACCCTTGGTCTCTTCTTATTTAGTGAAGGGCTCCTGTCCGCTTCTCCTGCAGCAAGTTGCAGCCTTACAGTGCACACATACAGCTCCCAGCCCACTTAGAGTGCCCAGATCCCAGCCTCCACATGCCTCCGGAAAATGCAGGCAGCTCAGCTCCGGCTGGAGACCCCAGGGGAAGGAGGCTTCTACCGCGGCACAAAACTAAAAGGCACAAATATTAAACAGCTCCAAGACCTCTAAAGGTTTAAAAGAATTGGCATCCTGCGCTAGGCTGAGCTAGAGGGAGCATCGCGATGGTGTGGAGGAGCTGCTCAGCCCGTGCTTCCCAGAAAGCTTCCCTCCTCTGCGGGAGAATTAGCAAAAACCAAATGCTTATTGAGACGTCGTTCCTACTGACTACGGGTTCGCTGCATCGATTGTATAGGAACTTTGTTTCAGGTTCCTTTAAGTTGGCCCATGACTTCCCACGCCGCACACCATTTCTCCCTCTTCACCTAGCTGGAAAAAGCCAACTTCACGCTGCCCGAGGGATCCAGGCAAAGTTTATCCTCCCTCGCTCACCCCACTCTCGCCTCTTTTCTTTTCCAACTTAAACGCATCCACTGGGAACAGCCCCGATTGATTGAGGCACAAAGGGAGCTTTTAAAGGGTGCACCGGCAGGATCCTTCCCGTTGCCGATACATATAGATATTTTTCTAAGGGCTGGTCTGTCTGATGCAGCGAGACAGGTAACCCCAGAATTGCATCGCAGAGGGAACACTCACCAAAATACATTATGTGTCTCATTAAGCGGACAGCTGGGAGCCCACCGCGGCGCCTTCAGCATCAGCTCGCGAGCCAGGCTGCGGCGCCGAGCAGAGCCCTGGCATGCTACAGTCGGCCACAAGGTCCCCGGCGGGCTTGGAGAGCTGTGAGTGCCGAGCGCCTCGCCGCGCAGGCTGCCTGGCCAGGGCTACGGCCCCGGGCGGCTGCAGGGTGCGCCCGGGCTGCCGGCTGTGCTGCCCATCCTTACTGTAATCCGACTCCTCCTTCTGATGTCCTTGTCCGCGAGCCTGTGACATCAGGACTGGAGTACTACAAACAGACCCCCCCCCTCCGCCCCACCTCACCCCACCCGCGATGAGCAGCCTCTCCACGAGGTGCTCCGACTGCCTGCCTGGACCAACCATGGCTCTCTTGGGGAGCTAGGACCAGCCCAGACACTTGGGAGGGGGCGGAGTGCGGGGCGCGCCAAGGCTCTCTTAAAGAGAGAAGGGTCGCAGATCCATCCTGGAGCCTCCGTGCTGGCTGGGGGAATTCACCCTGGCGTGCAGAGAGGGGACCTGGAAAAGCGAATTCTGCCCCGAATGTGGGATTAGACAACACTTAAACCTCGCCCCTCCTGAGAATGTCATGACCCTCGCCAAAATGTAGCTTTCCCTGCCAAGTTGGAAAGGCAGCAAGAGGAGAGATGGTGCTCTGTGCTGCAATCTTTTCGCTTTGAGCTTGGGTTTGTTGTTGTTATTGTTTGTGATGTTTATTCATGAGAGGAAGAAGAGGTACTCAAGGGACCATTGCTAAGGTAGTATTGGTCTTAGAAGTGATCTAATGGCAGAAAAACACTTGCTGGTCAAGTCTTTTTTTTTTTTTTTTTTTTTTTTTTTAATTTCTTGAGTCCCCTGAGTTAGGTTGATAGAGAAATGTAAAGAGAAATATTTGGTGTTAGAGTCAACAAGCTTCACACATTGCAGACGCTGCCTCCCTTGGTAGGTATTTAGAAAACACAAAGAGGCTGAACGGATTTTTGACCCCCTAAAGGGGAGAAATATTCATCTTGAAAGGCATTAAGATCGTGTCATAATTCAAGACTTGTCACAGATATGATACAACCATACACACGCACATACGCGAACACATACACAATTTGAGATGAATCCTTTAGAAAGCTTAGCAAAGTCTCTGGCTCCTCCAATGGTATAAGGAATTGCAGTCCTATCTTACACAGAAAAAGGGTGTTAGAAAGAAATCTCTCAAAGCCATGCTGATTATTACTTAAATGCTCAGCATGGAAAATAAATCCATACAGCAAGTTCTGTTCCCAAAAGATTCATCGTTTTGGAACCCAATTTACCTCCTGAACTATTTAAACATAAAGATATCCATAAAAAATAAGAGTGGGAGAAAAAATGGCAGTCTCTGGAAGGAAGCAACTGATTTTTTTTAATCTAGGCTTTTATAAACCATGTTACCAAAAAGTTCTACATTTTTATTAATGTATTCAATGATATTTCCTTAAACGATTCTGTATCTATTGATGGGTTTAATAGGTTTTGGAACTAGGGCCAGAGGCTCACCATGACAGCTTTTTGTACAATCTTGCAGACACCTTGTTTTCACTCTGAGAGAAGAGTAATGTGAGTGGGTCCTGCTCTCACAGTAGATCACAAAATATTTGGCAAATGTGAATAAAGAACCAAATACAAATTGGATTTACAACAAACCTGAAGATAAATCTAGTTCGGCTCTTTTAGAAATAGCCTTCATTTAAAGCAATTTGATGGAGGAAAGTTTAAGTAGCAAAGGGTCTTTTTTCTTCACTCCTTTTAAAAATTAAAAATAAAAACAATGTTGCAGGCAAATGCTGAGGAAAATAAAACCTAAATGTTTTTTTTTTTTTCCTTTTGGACAGATGGAAATTGTCCAAATGTACAATTAATGGCTCTCCCTTCAGGCAGAGGAACCATCTGTGGTTGAGCTTATTCATGACATCAATCAGCTGCCTTGACCTCCTACGAGGGCTAGGGGGCACTGTAGTTCAATATTAGAGTTTTTGGTCCACTTGACTTCCTGTAGTTGGAAGGCACAGGCATTGAGAAGGGAGTTTAAACAGGAGATTGGAAAGGACTGTGTATGTCATTAATTAATAACACCCATACATTTGCATGGCATTTTCTAGTTATAAGATACTTTCATATATGTCTTTTGTCTAACCAACTGAGGTACAGGAAGGTAGATGGGCTTAATATCACAAATCAAAATCAAGACACTCAGGCTTAGATATGTTAGGCAATTTTTACAATGATGAGATTACTAAAGAGCAGTTGTCAGCTAGGTGTGGTGGCACACATTTTTAATATCCGTATTTGGGAGGCTAAGACAGGAGGATTGTATGTGTAAGACTATTGGCAACTTAGTGAGACTCATAGCAACCTAGGAAGACCCTGTTTCAAAACAAAATACAAAGATCTGAGGATACAGTTGGGAGGTAGAATGTCCCTGTGTCTGGTCCCTAGTTCCATCCCCCTACACACACACACAGGAACAATTGTCCTTGTAAGTTGAATTTATGTTAAGGGCCTTCCAACAGGTTGCCTTACTCAAATAAATGTGCCATTTAGAATGACATAGGGAAAGGTTTTCTCTAATCACAGCATGTCACTGCATGTTTCAGAAACAAATATGTTCACAAGTTCATGGGCATAGAATTTAGTAACAGAAAAATGCCAATTTGTACATGGTCTATAGAGGATTATACCACAATGAGCAGTGTGTAACCACCAAAAGAATATAATATCCAAGGGACAACTGAAAGTTACATTTCTGCAACGAGATCCTGTTCAACTAAAAAAGGGAGGTATCTTCTTTATTGAAAAATGTGTGGGTCCCCTTCCTCTATTAAGCGTCATCTGGAATATTAAGGCCTGAAACATAAATTTGCTTATATCTGAATGAAAAGAAGCAATTGTCATTTTAATTTTACACTCTTTTTCTTTTCTTAAGGTTACTTTAAATTTCTGTATTATATTTGGAAAGAAAAATGCAGGTGGGCATGTTGGTGCATGCCTGTAATCCCAGTACTTGGGAGGCTGAGACAGGGTCATACGTAGGTTTGAGGTCAGTCTCAGCAACATGGCAAGATCCTTAGTAACCTAGTGAGACACTGTCTCGAAGTTAAAAAAAAAAAAATCAAAAGGTCTGGGGAATATGTCTTGGAGGTAGAATGCCCCTGGGTTCAATCCCTAATACCCCCCCAAAAACATAAGAAAAATGTAACTAATTTTTTTCCTGTGGCCAACATCTCCTTAATTTTCTCAACCCCAGACTCTGTTCCTATGAGTTCAACTTGTCTGCACTCTACCTGTGAGGTCATGCAAATCTGTCTTTCTGTGCCTGGTTTATTTCACTGATTGTAAAGCCCTCCAGGCTTATCCAGATTATGGCAAATGATTGGATTTCCTTTCTTTTAAAAGTTGATAGCTTCCATTTTGCATATATATGCATTTTAATTCATTCCTGTTGTGAACAATACCACAATGAATTTACCTGTGCAGACATCTCTGCAACCTGCTATGGATTATATTAATATGCAATGACATCTAAATGAAACCACAGTTGATGTCGGCTAGACATGGGGATGTGAGTATTCCAGCTGTGCCAGAGAGATACGCTCATGTTACCTCGAGAGAGTAACCCAGCGGCTTCCAGGGAAGGACCTGTTTTATTGCCTCTTAACCTTCTTTAACCCTCTCAAGAAATTCTCAGGACCTGGGAATGTCTGAGAGGGAATCAGGTCAGTTCATCTGGGGCCAACCATGGTATGAGCCAACTTACCAGACAGAAATACACCTTTCACTATTTAAAGGGTGCCCTTAAACCAGTGACATCTTCAAGGTTAAAACATCATGGCTAGGTGAGTTTTCTCTCTGCTTTAATATCCAGGCCGCTGCCTGTCTTAATTCCTCTTTTCCTTCAAGTCTTGCTCAGAGTTTTATTATCAGTGTAGTCCTTCAATTCCCATTTTAAGGCTTATGCTTTCATCCATCCTGTGATTTCCTGAACTCTTTCTCTCTTCCTTTATACCAGTCATCATCTGACAAGGTAATATAGACATCTGTTTATTATTATTCATTTATTTATTATGGTACTAGGGATTGAATACAGTACCACTGAGCAGCACCTCTAGCACTATATTATTACTATTTTCATTTGTTTTAAACAGGTGTCACTAAGTTGCAGAGGGCCTAGCTAACTTGCTGAGGCTGACCTTGAACCTATAATAATCCTTTCCCAGCCTCCCACATACTGAGATTACAGGACTGTGCCACCACCCCCAGTGACATCTGTTTGTTTTGCTTGCTCCTTGCTGAAATATAATCTCCACAAGGATAGGGATTTCTGTCTGTTTAATGGCGCATTCACAGTCCTGCATTGGTGGCTACTTGGTAAATTTTGTGAGTGAGTGAGTGAATGAATGAATAAATGAATGAATGAATGAATGAATGAATTAAAAAGAATGCTCAGTGCAGCTGCATCGTGTGTAAGACATCATACATTTCTATGTCCCTGCAGTCAACTCTTTGAGGTTGGTAGTGCTTTGTGCAAAGCATTTACACAAATTGAATATGTCCATGCTTAGCAGCAGCTGTTCTTAAATTCCGCGGAATACAGATGCCAGGTGGTACTGCAGGCCACAGTTTGTGAGCTTGTTTGTCCTTTCAAATCTTTATAGCTGTGTGCGGCAGTAATTCAGCACCAGGTTAGCATAGCCTGGTTGTGTCTCGCATTGCCTTCCCCTGAGTTTTAGTTTAGTTCGCCCTTATCTCTTGTCTGTATTACAGCAATAAAATGTTACCCAGTGTTGCTGACTCCAGGCTTGCCGATTTCCAATCCATCCTCCATATTAGCTCTGTTGTTTTCTTCTTTAGTAAAGGCATGATCTGCTGGGACATGGTGGTACACACCTATAACCCCCAGTATTTGAGAGGCTAAGACAAGGAGGATTGCAGGCCAGCCTCAGCAAATTAGCAAGACTCCCTGCAACTTAATGAGACCCTGATTCAAAATACCAGGGGCTGAGGTGTAGCTTGGAGGTAGAATTCACTTGGTTCTATCCCTAGCACCAAAACCAAAATCAAAAGGGCGTGATGTCACTACCCTACTTTTTACTCTTTCATCTTTATCTAACATGACATATAAGGCCTTTCCCAACAGGCCCTTCTTACTCCCCCATTTATGAATGCAAGTCTTGGCCAACATCCTCACTGCTATAATCCAAAACAATGAAAAACACAACTTAGAGAAGATTTATTTGCTCACAGTTTTTTGGAGTTTTGGGGGTTCCGTGCATGTGAGGCTGAGGTCTGTAGAGCTCAGGACATGGAAGCAGAGAGGAATTGAACAAGGCTCTGTTCTCACATCATGGAGACTGGAAACAAGAGAGTGCCAGCAAGCAGCCCCTCCTGGTGGCGCACGCTTGCAATCCTAGCATTCAGGAGGCTAAAACAGGAGGATTGCAGTTCACGGCCAGCCTCAGCTATTTAGTGGGGCCGTTCACAACTCAGTGTGACCCTGTTTCAAAATAAAGAATAAAAAATAGGGCTGGGGTTGTCACTCAGAGGTAGAATGCCCCTGGGTTCCATCACCAGTACAGAGAAAGAGAGAGAGAGAGAGAGAGAGAGAGAGAGAGAGAGAGAGAGAGAGGGAGGGAGGGAGAAAGGGAGGGAGAGTCATACAGACACGGAGGGAGGGAGAAAGGGAGGGAGAGAGCACGCACCAGCACAGTCCCTAAGGCCACCCTCCACCTCCTCCATTCATACCCTACAGGTCTAGGTTACTGCCTGGCAACTGCCATCACAATGCATTTAAACATTAATGAGATTATAAACCTCATGACTTGATGACACCAACTCTGATAATTGATACATGAGCTCTTCAGGGGACATTCTCTATCTCATCCTATGCTTTATTCTCCAACCTTGTCAAGTCGTCCCAAATCTAAGGAAGAGCCTGTGTTCTCCCTTACCTGCTTTCTGTACTGGGACAATTCCCATTCAATCTTTGGGTCTGTGTTCAAGTATCATATCTCCTAAGAATGTTTTCCCATCAGCAAGACCAAATGTAGCGTAGCTTGCATACTTTTCACATCGCATACTGTCCTTATTCCTACTGCAGCATTTACACACTGTGAGAACTTGCCTTTACTTGTCAGTAATTTAAATGACAGAGGATGTTCTTGATTATCTCCGTGATCTGACACAAATCAGTCATTTAATGAATGGATTCATTATCTACCAATCCATTCAATAGTTTTTTAATGCATTCAATATCTTATTAGTTCCTATTATGTTCCAGGAATTCATTCATTCATTCTCTCTTTCTCTCTCTCTCTCTCTCTCTCTCTCTCTCTCTCTCTCTCTCTCTCTCTCTCTCTCTCTCAGAAAATACAAAGAGAAAATGGGGGAAATGACTTTTAGGTCCCAGGGAAGGCAGTAAGGACAACATGGTGGACCAAGGTAGATACCAAATAATAAACTAAGAGTTGAAGTCAAATAGGTAACATGGAGACAAATTCAGTAGGACTTTAATTATTAAGACTTTGATTTTTATGATGACCTTTATGGAATGTCTTTGTACTAATAATATTTGACATGCTGACAGGTTTGCTGTGACTGTGTGGGTAACAGACTATGGCGAGAAAGTGCAGATTCAGATGACCAGTTAGAAAGCTTAAATAATCACAAAGAAAAGAGAGGGTGGCTTGGAGCAGCATAAAAGCATGGAGGTGGTTAAATATGGTCAGATTCCATGTGTATATCAAAATGGGTCCTTGGGGTGTCCTGATGGTTTGTTTTGTAATTGATGAAAGGGAAAGTAAAGAACAATGGGTTATTCAAGATTTGAAGGCTAAAGGATTGAAAAGGTGATATTTCAACTAATTGGTACAAAGAAAACTGCAGATGACATTTGCATGGTGAATGTCCAGAGGTGGCCAATGTAAGCATGCTTAGTTTGATGCTCCTATAAGACATAACTGGAAAAGTTTCACAGCAGTTTTACTATCAGGGTCTAGAGCTTAGAGGAGATGTTTGCATTTCATGTTTAAATTTGAAGTTGTCATTTTATGGATGGCAAATAAATCCATGAGGTTGGACACTATCTTCAAAGAAGAATAGAAATAAAAAAGTAAACATTAAGCCCTCAGACATCTTAAGAACAAAAGAAGCTGGACATAGTGGCACACATCTATAATCCAAGTACTTGGAAGGCTGAGAAAGGAGAATCATAGGTTCGAGCCCAGCCTCAGCAATTTAGTAAGACCCTGTTTCAAAATAAAACTAAAAAGGACTAGGGGTCTGTTTCAGAGATAGAATATTCCTGGGTTCAATTGCTAGTATCAAAAAACAAAAACAAACAAACAAACAAACAAAGCAAGAAGACAAGTCCATGAATATCTGGAGATAGAGGATTTATTTGTTGAAAGCATGCTAACTTGTAGAATAAATGCTTGGTGACATGTCATATAAATGATATGTAATGTGAAGCTATCCATTTTAAGCCCAAGTTTGCCTCTAATGTAGCACCATCTGATATCAGAACCATTTGAGAAGTAGAGAAATAATTTGCCTGTATGAGAACAAATACTGAGTTAAATTAATCCAGGCGGGTGTTTCAGTCAGAAATGGTTAGATTGTGTAGAAAATGTTACAAACTCATAAATCATTGTTATTTTCAGATTCTTACTGGATAAGATACAATGGAAATTAAGTGCCTGAGGACCTTAATATGAAAAATTAATCTCCTGTAAGAAAAGATGCATGGACACTGTGATAAGAATAAAAATCCTATAAACAACATAATGGTCTAAATTTCTACTTGTTTGTGTTTCCTGAACTTCAGAGACAACCACTTATATATGTGGCCCTGTTTCTCTAGTTAACCAGCTAATAGGGACTTTTAATAATCATACTTAGTAACTGGTATTAAGAATCTCCACAAAATTATTACCTTGGAGCCTACTGTGAGCTATGAAAATGCATTCACTAAAACAAAAAAACAAAACAAAACAAAAAAAACCCAAAACTATTGGAGTCAGTTGTGTTTGGGTCATGCCTGTAATCCCAGTATTTGGAAGGCTGAGACAGGAGAATCATGGGTTCAAGGCCAGGCTCAGTAACTTAGTGAGAACCTGTTAGTTAATAAATAAATAAATAAATAAGTCACATGTATAGCCCAAAGGTAAAATGGCCCTGGGTTTAATCCTCAGTACCAAAAAATAAAATTCTTATTGGGTACCTATGTGCCAAGTAGTGTTCTAGATGCTGAAGGTTAATGAATGGAACTATAGAAATCTCTGTTTATACAAGCTATATTCTAGAGGTTTCTATATTTTAATTTATCCAATAGAACTTGGAACCTCTTCCTCCTTCCTGTCAGACATTGATCAGAACCTAAAGCATTCTGTGGCTCATTAATTCATTGGTCATAGTTTATTGCTTCTTTTTCCAAATACAATACATATGAGCTCAGAGAGAATTTTATTGTGTTCACACTATGTCTGGTGCCGTAATGGTGTAAAAAACACAGGGTGCATGAAATTAATATATACTGAGTGAAAAAAATAGTTCAAAAGTCTTCTATCTCTAGACTAGATTCCCTGATCCTATTAAAAATATATAAGCCAAGTGTGGTGGTGGCACATAAGTGTAACCCTAGTACTTGGGAGCCTGAGACAGGAGGATCACTAGTTTGAAGGCAGCCTCAGCAACTTAGTGAGGCTCTGAGGCTCTCTGCAACTTAGTGAGACCCTGTTTCAAAATAAAGAATTAAAAAAAAAGGACTGTAGGAGGTGTAGTTCAGAGGTAGCATGCCCCTGGGTTCAAAAAAAGAAAACAAGTAATTGCATACATGATTACAACTGATACCCTTATGTGAGAGAGTCATTCCAAGAATCCCAGTGGTACTTAAACCTGTAGATATCACCAAGGTCTATCTCTCTTCTGTTTTCCCTCCTGTGCATAAACACCTATAATAAAATTTTATTTTATAAATTATGCATAGTGAGAGATTAACAGTCATCATAAAATAGAACAATCATAGTGGTTGGTTTGCATTAGTCTGTTTTCTTTGACAGTAACACAATAACACAGATGAGATAGGTTGTAAAGAAAAAAGGTTCACATTGTTCGTGGTTCTGGAAGCGCAAGGTCAAAGTGCTACATCTGGTGACAACATTCTTACTGGCAGAGTTACAAGGTGGTTCTGAGCATCACAGAGCAGGAAACAGGAAGTGTGGGTCTCCTCATCTCCTTCTCTCTTTTTATAAAGCTATGAATATTCAGTCCTAGACACTCCATCCTTGATGACCTTATCTAATCCTAATCATCTCTCAAAGACCTTATCTATTAATATTTCCACCTTCTCCATACTTCATAGGGGCGATTACAATACATGGAATCTTGGGCAACACACTCCAACCATTTTGAAATCATAGAAATACTGTAACAAAAAGTTTCCACTTTGGGGACATCAAAATTAAGTGAAGTAAAGGTTACTTGGACACAAGTGGTATGATGCCAAGACCAACTATCAAGTAAAACAGCCACTCGGCAACAAAGTGGTGAGTAGTCTACACAGGGTCAAAATGCACTTAACTAATGATGATTCTTATCCCAAGAAGGAA
Organism: Muscardinus avellanarius; assembly: GCF_963383645.1. Taxonomy (NCBI): domain Eukaryota; kingdom Metazoa; phylum Chordata; class Mammalia; order Rodentia; family Gliridae; genus Muscardinus; species Muscardinus avellanarius. The sequence continues at coordinate 18,774,014 of NC_137804.1, read as the reverse complement.
GGAACAGGATAAAAGGAGAGTTATCACGATACTTGAAATGGCACATAATTTGAAATGTATAAATTCATAATTTCTGGAAACTTTCATTTGATATTTTTAGATGGTGGATAGCTAAAAATGCAGAAAATAAAATTATAGCTAAGGAGACGCTAGTGCACATTATTACAGAAATATCTTTTTCTTCCCCTTTATCAGTCTAGCTGTTTTTTCAACTTTCCAACACTGCTCAGATATTCTGTTTTCTAAGATTTCTTCTAAGATGTCTCATTTGTTCTTTTAATTAACTCCTAATCGCTCTTCCTATAACCCTACTGCAGTATTTATCAGATTGCATTTCAATGACTCGCTCAGTTGCTGATATCTCTCCAGTAGAATGAATGCTCTTTGGAGTCATGGAAAAATGTTAGATAAATGCTAATTCTTTGAATGTTTTAACATACCCCAGAACACAACTGAAATGGATCCCCAAGGCATATTGAGTTAATGACTGTAGCCTGACATTAACAGACATTGTCTCCTATTTGGGAAGTGGCAATCCTTGTGGTAGAAGGAGACAATGGTCAGAAGGAGGAGACTCCAAGAGAAAGAAATCTCAAAGCTCCAAGGAAAGTCCAGCTAGGAATCCAGGTATGTCAGCCATCAGGCAAGAGGCAGATCAGGCATATAGTGGGTAGAGCAGGTCAGGAATCTAATAGAGGAGCCAAGCACCAGCATTGAGACTAGAGAATTCAAGCAGAGTTATTTGGGTGAAGCTAATTAAACCCCCAAATATTCTCACGGGAGGATTTGTATGTGTGCAGTCACATTGATTGGCAGATAGTCTTGGTCCTCTTACTTAAAAAGCATCACAAACTTCCTTTCTGCAGGTTCTCAGGGTTCTCAGATTCAGAGTTCTCATATTCGTCTTTTCTCTCCCCCTTCTCTCCTCTCCTCTCCTCTCCTCTCCTCTCCTCTCCTCTCCTCTTCTCTTCTCTTCTCTTCTCTTCTCTTCTCTTCTCTTCTCTTCTCTTTCTCCCTCTCCCACTCCGTCCCTTTCATGTCTCTCCCTCACATAGGCTTTCAGGAAGTTTCATTTGCATCTAGTTTTTATGTTGGAGATCCTGTTTCCTTGCTTTATACCTATATAGATGTCTCCAAGCGTAGATGAACACAGTATCTTAAACTGAGTGGCCCCAAACTACCTAGTTCTGTGCTTCACTCATTAGAAATAAAATTGTCATCATTATCATTGACATGAAAGGGTACAAATCCTGCAATAACAAACCAAAGAATTTGTATGTTTGGGCTACTTCTCTGTCCCTCAAAACACTCTGTGTGTGTGTGTGTGTGTGTGTGTGTGTGTGTGTGTGTGTGTGTTGACTAAAGATTGAACTCAGGGGCATTCTGCCTGTGAGCTGCACTCCCCAGCCTTATTTTATTTTATTTATTTATTTTTATTTTGAAACAGGGTCTCACTAAGTTGCTGAGGCTGGCTTCCAGCCCGCACTCCTTCCTGCTTCAGCCTCCTAAGTACTGGGGTTACAAGTGTGTGCCACCACACCTGGCCCCTAACAACACTTGATACCTTAATTGAAGAAATGAAGTGTATATCCAAAAATAAAAGTAAAAGCAAAGGTAATAGGAAGTGACTATGAATACTGTAGAACACATGTATAGGGACTTGGTATAAAAATGGTAAGTGCTAGGTAATCCTGGTACCCGCAGGAAAGAGGCAGAATTTAGACCCTTTCTGTAGTGTCCACCCAGAACCTACAAGGTCATATCAGGTGTGATCTCACATTCCATGTTAAAAGATGTGAATTTTAGTTGACAGATTATGTGGAAAGTGTTTGCTGAGTGAATACATGAATAAACCTGAGAGTGTTTCCAAGGACAAAAATGTATTAATATGCCTCTGAAGACACTTGGTGACACAATAACGTGAGTTAATATATCTTGTGCAGCAGGTTGAAAGATCTTATACACTCCAGAGGTTTCCAATTTTTCTTAAAATAAAATTCATTTATGGTTCTTGGGCAGCTCTTCGAGAATTAGTCCTCCCCGCCCCAGCTTCACCACAAATGTGCTTGCAAACAAAATGGACGGAGCAAAATAGCATCGTATTGAATTTCTTATTTTGCTTTTTTTTTTTTAAGAAAAAAAAAAGATCTTTTGAGATAAATTGAGCACAGCTCTAATAAATCCGGATGCTTTAGGTCATGGACATAACATTTTTATATACGCCTTGAAAATAACTATATAGTCAGCAGACAGAACAACTGATCCCCGATGTTGCAAGAATTCACAAAGTAATTGAAAGTGTTTCCAAGTGTGCATAATTCTGTGCCTGCAGTCAAATACAGTCGGTGGAAATTTGTTTGGCTTCTTCTTGTCAAAATGTCTAAAGCCCATAAAAGGAAAAAATGCTGCTGGAAAAGAGAATATTACAATTTCGACACTCTGATAATTATATCTCCATCTCATCTTGGCTTTGTTGGGACATACTGATGATACTTAGGGCCCCCCTCTGATCCTTCTGCTGGATACGATGACCGGATGTGATTTTTTACCCTTGACTCAAAAGTGTCAGATCTGGGATTCCACAGTATTTGTCACCATGAACACCATTTAACTGCAGCGGGGACCCAGAGGAACTCCGCACAGCCGCACATGAATACAACTGGAAGAACTTAATTAATCTTGCTGTCACTTCTGTGATGTTTTTCATTAGTTTTGCTGCTATCTGATCAACCCTCCTCCTCCTTATTGGAAATGGCTACCCACCACCTCTTGGGAATGTGCTTCCAAAAGGTAAACAAAGTGTCACCTTTGTGGTAGGGAGCTGTCCGGCAGATGGACATTAGAACTGCCCCGAAAATAGGGAGGCAACCCTGGCATTTTGTAACTAAGATGAGGAAATCACAGAAAAGATAAATATCTAGTTTGCCTGTAACTGAAAAACTGCTTTAAACCCTATTCACAGATTAGATAGATGGAAGAAAAGGTCAGGCTTTTCTTTATATTTATTGCAGTATACTGAGTACTGGGCACACCCTCAGGAACCCTGGTGACTGCATATTTGGAATATATGTGATAAAGTTGGAATTTTTTCATTGACCACTGGGAATCAGATTAGGAAACGACTGGCTTTAACAAACAGACAAAAATAAGTTAGGCCGGGCGTGGTGGCACAAGCTTGTAATCCCCGCGCTTGGGAGGCGGATCGCACAGGTTTGAAGCCAGCCTCACTGGCTTAAGAGACCCTGTTTCCAAATAAAAAAGTATAAAATAGGTCTGGGAGTGTAGCCCGTAGAAGGGCTTCCAGAAACCCTAGTACCACCACCACCAAAAAAAAAAAAGTAAGTTATATTCAGTAGCAGAAGTCCTCACTATGAGCTATATATTTTTTTAATTTTTTTTTTTTTTTTTTTTTTTTTTTTGGTGGTACTGGGATTCCTGGAAGCCCTTCTACCTCCGGGCTACACTCCCAGACCTATTTTTACATTTTTATTTGGAAACAGGGTCTCCTAAGCCAGCGCGATCCTCCTGTTTCTGCCTCCCAAGCACGGGGATTACAAGCGTGCACCACCACACCCGGCGTATTTTTTTTTAATTTTTTATTGGTGCATTATATTCATAATGAGCTATATTTTTAAAGATGTGTTTTATTTATACGCATTCTTCTTTGCATTTTAACGCTGACCATAGTTTAATTTACTTTACAAATATGGCATTATTTTAAACAAAATATAATTACATATTAACTCTATGAAAGAACTCATCGTTATAAGAGAGCCATAGAAAAGAGAAAAAAATGAGGTTACCAGTAGTAACTTGAGAGGTTTGCTGGGCTATAAAGAAATTCAAGAAAACAACATGGCTCTTTTCTTGAGGTAGGAAAGCTAGCTTCCAAAATAGTCTGGAGTAATTCATGTTTTCGTGGATACAAGTCCTTGTCTAGTTTCTTCCCAGGTTGAATAGCACTGACTTGAGCAACCAGTGGACTATTGTGAAAGCACTCTTACTTTCCTTGTTAGGTTTAAAAGAGGAAGTTGGCTGGGGCATGGTGGCGCAGGCTTGTAATCCCAGCATTTGGGAGGCTAGATAGGAGGATCAAGGTTTGCAGACAGCCTCCGCTACTTAGTGAGGCCCTTTGCAACTCTGCGAGACTCTGTTTCAAAATGAAGAATAAAAAAAACTCTGTTTCAAAATGAAGAATAAAAAATTGGGCTGGAGGTGTAGCTCAAAGGTAGAATACCCCTAGGTTCCATCTCTAGTATTGCACAAAAGGAAGAAAAGAAAAGAAAAAAGAAAAGGGGAAGTTGCTCTGCTTCACTCTCTTGGCTCATACACTCTACGGGAAGCTAGTTTGCCATGCTATGAGGCAATTAAAGAAGCCCTATAAAGAGGCCTGAGTAACAAAGAACAGAAAGCTCTAGCCAACAGCCAGCATCGGCTTGCCATGCATGAAAATTCCATGTCGGAAGTGGCTCTTTCGGCCTGTGTCAAGCCTACAGACACCTATGGCCATGACCAGCACTTTAAGTGCAGCTACCTGAGAAACTTCAAGTCAGAATCACACCAGTAGGCAATTCCCATCTTTTTGACCCTCTACAACTAGATGAGACAATATATGTTGACTGTGGGTTTAGGCCTCTAAATTTGGGGTAACATTTTTACACATTGATAGGTAACTAATATAATATATCATGGAACTTTATAGTCCAGTTGTAACAATGAGATTTTTTTTTAAAGAATTACTTAAATTGATGACAGTCTTGTCTAGAGAGTCAACTAACAGAGATAGGGAAAGATGGGCATGGTGGTGCACCCTTGTAATCCCAGTATTTGGGAGGCTGAGACAGGAGGATCACGGGTTCTCGGCCAGCCTCAGCGGACCAAAGAATGTGTGTGCTCTCTCCATGGCATGGCTGCTATTCAGCTTCAACTGAGAGGATGTCAGGAGGGGATTTGGGCCCAGTGTCATCAAACTCAGCCTTTTATCCCCCAAATTTTAATTTATACCACTCAAACATTACCGATAGAAGAAAAACTTTGAAAATCATGTTAGTAACTACCATGACCTCTGTGGTTAGCTATACCCCAAATCTTTTTAGTGTGTGTGTGTGTGTGTGTGTGTGTGTGTGTGTGTGTGTGTGTTGAAATAGAGTTTCAATAGGTTGCTGAGAATCTCTCTAAGTTGTCAAGCCTATCATCAAACCCACAATCAATCCTCCTGTTTCAGCCCCCCAAGAACTGGGATTACAGGTATGAGACACCACATCTAGCTTAAACCAATGCTCTTTATTCCTTGATTTCTACTAGATCTCGCTCCCTGTTTATGATATAAAATTTCTTTTGACACAATTAATATTTCTCATTTATTTTATTGTCACTTACCATTTTTATAATGCCAGTGTGCAATACATCACCCAGAACTCCCTAATGACAGACTCATTTGGTTTGTGGAAATGCTGCTCTACAGCCTTCAACTGCCAACCCCTTTTGCTACTCTCTTTGCTGAAGAGAGCCACTTTTTCAGGTTTTTCCACTGGCTGGTGAACCATCACCAATAATCCACATGGGAGTGGCAAGACCAGATCATCTTGGACCAACTAGGACAAGATAGGACATCCAAAGAAGCCGCTGGCCCTACATCCCAGCTCAACCTCTTCCTCTCCCCAGTCTCTTCTTTCTCGAGGGATGACTCGAAGCATTCTCTCCCAAGTATTATGGTTGCTAATCTCCATCTTCATGGTACTCAATAAAAGCTTAGTTGTATAAATTTAAGTTCCTCGTATCTACAGACAAATAAGACGAATTTCCTATAGGCAAGAGTAGGGTTTCTCCCTAAGAGGCCCTTAAACTTACTGGATAATTTAGGGAAAAGCTCATTTTTTCTACTAAGACCCATAGATTTAGGAAGTATTGGGAAAAAATGGAAAACTCAGAGTTTTCATGGATGCCCTGATCCTGTACTCTAACGAACACTATGATAACTCCATGCCATTAGGTCTGCCAGGAGATGTTCAATCACGATCTCTTCTCTTTCTTTTCAACAGAGGTAATCACTCAGTATTTTATTTTTCCTAGAGGTTTCATTACTTCAAAAAGACAAAGTCTCACAAGAGATTTTAAAAAATGAATTTTTTTTTTTACTTTTGAGAAAAAATAAAAACAATTAAAAGGAGAAAATGACCCTAATTCGCTAAAGCATGATATACATTATTTTGGGGAAACTTCCATAATTCTGAAGGGTAAAATGTATTGAAAACTACTTTAAGGTGAGTAATTTTTCATATGGTTTTGTGCCTATAGCACATATCTTTAAAGTTGCATCATTTTAGTTAAATGACAACACTACTGTCTATGGTGGGAAAGAAAGCAAGAACTTTGCCTTAGAAAAATCTGTGATGCAGAGAAACAAGTAGCATCTACCCTAAAGGAGTTATCAATGATACATTCTCCTTAAACTTTGCCTGAATGTTAAGAACAACAAAGTACAGAATAAAACCAAATGTTTACCACCTATTTTCAAGTCTAATGATTAACATTGGCATCATTTAATTTCCTTGCTCATTTGCTCTTTTAAGGCACATTAACTGAATCCTCATTTGTCAAGCACTGGTCAAGGCTAGGGTTGTAGAAGTGATCAAGATAGATCCTTGGCCCCTTGGAGCTTATTGTTTTCCAGAGAATGGGGTACTGCAGTAGAAGGTGGGTCAATGCCTACAACAATCTCTTGAGATGAGCAGACAAGAAAAAGGTAGACAGGAGGGGAGGTTAGAGAGGGCTTTTGAGAATTTGACATCTCAATTGAAGAGTGAGAATGATTTAGAATTAGTGAAGCAAAGATAAAGGAAGAGAAACTGAGATTAACAGCATATGCAAAGGCTCAGAAGGAAAATAAATATAGAGACAATAGCTAAATGACATTTAATAAGGAGAGGCCAGGAGAGTGAGCAAAACCGGCAGGGGACAGAGTTTGAAGGCAACAATGAGCCGGCAGCAAGGGCCTGGAAAACATACAAAGAGTCTTTAATAAGCTGATGTGTCTTGTGGTGATAGAGTCAACCTGTAGTTAGCTAGTAAGTTTTTTATGGAAATGAGGCTCTTATATAACCATGAGGTTTTTTTGACATAAGCATAGGTGACAATGTTCTAATCTCTAGGACAAGTCATAGATTGTTTTGCTCAAGGTTTTTGTCTTTGTGTCAGCCAATGAAACACAGGGAGGAGGAGGAGAAGTAGATGGAAGAGGAGGAGGAAGGAAAGATAAGGAGAAAAAAAGAAGATGGTGAAAAAAGGAGGAAGAAGAGGGCGTAGAGGAGTTGGAGGAAGAGGAAAAGAAGGAAGAAGTGGAGGAAGATGAGGAGAAGGAGGAGGAAAAAGAATTTTGTATGCCTGAGCCTGCCTAGTTGGGAAATCACTAATTTGATTTAGTTTTAGGGTAAGTTAGTTTTCTTGTTTCTTGTTTCTTTTTTTTTTTTTAGTTATCATGAGAGCTGGGCACTGAATAAGCAAATGAAAACTGAACAAACAGTTGATTATTGGACACATCATTTTAGGCTTCAAATGAAGAGTCAGTACGCTCTGTGGATTGAATTCTGTGCCACACATATATTGGTATTTCAAATTACAGAAGAAAATGGATGGAAAGAATGACCTTTTGAGGCAAATACATTTTTATGTTTCATGTTGTATGCATGTTGCAGTATGAGTTTATGTTTTTACATATCTGGCTCTCAAGCTTAATTTTTTTTCAATCATCTGTCCTTCTTTGTCCTATAATCTTTTTGTATAACCCTGGTCACAACAAAAATAGACATCTTTTGAAGATCCTCAGGCCTGAAGAGTGTGAGTGTAAGTGTGAGTGTGTGTGTGTGTGTGTGTGTGTGTGTGTGTGTGTGTGTGTGTTATTGGGGTTTGGACTCATGAGCACTAACTACTGAGCACATCTCTAGACATTTTAGGTTTTTATTTTAAGACAGGATCTCCTAAATTGCCCAACCTAGCTTTGAATTTGAGAGTCTCCTGCCTCAGTGTCCTAAAATGCTCGAATTACAGATATGTGCCACCATGCTCAAGTGAGGTGTATTCTTAGAGTAAAACAACTTAGAGCTACCTCATGCAAATCAGGTCTTAGATAATTGCAGTGGCCAGAAATGTATTATTTTCTCTTTAAAGTTTTATAGGTGAAGATAATATCTCATCTCAGTAATATTGTGACAAAGTAATCCGATTCCTTTTTTTATTTCAGAGATTTAAAAGGGCTCATTTTTTTTTTTTTGTCTTTTTGGAATTGGGGATCAAACCCAGAGCACCGCACCTGCAAAGCAGGCACTTTGCCAATGACCTACATCCTGGCCCCTATTTCAGAGATTTAAAAGCAGCAATCTCTAAAAGATGCGTGTATATCAGCCACATGCTCACTTATGTATGTGTGTGCATTATAGATTTCACAATCTTATTTTTTGAGAAATATAAGTAAAACATCAGTATTAATATGGGATATATAAGGAACTCTGACATATTTCATAACAGCTGTAAGCCATGGTCCCCTCTGGGGAAATTCTTTTTTAATATGAAATATGCGGGATTTACTCGCCCCTGAACATAACTCATTTGATTAGGATGACCTACAAGAAAGATTTTCTGAGACTTATGACCTCGATCAGGCTAATGTGGCCCAGCTTGAAAATATGAACAGAGACAATCATGTTGTTCTCAGAAATATGAACTAAGAGATGCAGAAGGAACTCAGTGATTGATGATAGGTCCTGGAGCTAGTAGGTCATATATATGCAAGTCATGGTGATTCATGTACAGATGGATAAGCCCAGGAAGATAGAAGATAGAAGGAGGAGGAAGACTGTGTGTGTGTGTGTGTGTGTGTGTGTGTGTGTGTGTGTGTGAGAGAGAGAGAGAGAGAGAGAGAGAGAGAGAGAGAGAGAGAGAGGGAGAGGAAGGAAGAGAGAGGGAAAGAGAGAGGTATTTTATAACAGAGTCTTGGTTATTCAATATTTTTTTCTCATATACCTTTTCAATAATCTCATATTTCAATAATCTCACAGTATATATGTTTCTCTAATAGTAAAGTCTTTTCTTATATCCTCAACTAGCCAAAAGAGATTTAGTAGGCTGGTGCTGGGAAAAGTCAGTAGGTGTCAAGTATTTTATACCAGCTTTTTACAACTTCTGTACAAGAGAAAACAGGATGGCAGCATTGTCAAGAAAGAAGAGATGGAAGACTCAGGAAAAGAGACTCAATTGTTCTTGGTAAGAATCAAGAGCAGTCAGAAAGTCAAGTAATACTAGTTATAGAATAACTACTATAGGATTCACTACTAAAGTATTCCCTACTATAGGATTCCCTACTATAGGATTAACTACTGTAGGATTCACTACTACTTGGTTTCTAGAGGGAACAAATAACGGCTTTGAGCTCTTCAGATAAAAGATCTGTTGATGTCTAACTTATATCCACCACTAATAATTTATGAAGATACACATGTAAATGATGAGAGTAATGGTTTTTGATGCTGAGGGTCATTATGTAGCCTGAATTTGTATGTTGTCCTTGTTGTTGTTTTACTGATAAACACACCTTTTCTTTGAGTGATAAAGAACGCTGACATGAGAAACACCATATCACCTCTTTATCTGTCATGAGTGGGAGGGGCATTTATTGACGTGTTAAACCTCCAAATCGTGCCTTTACCCATGTATTGAGGCATGGTCTGTACACTTTTGGGACATCAGTTTGCATTCTAGGGTAGAGTCACATTGTAAAATTCTGTTGGCCATTAGTTAACATGGACACAATGACTCTTTCTTTATCTCAATTTCTTGTAGCTTACATCAACTACACTAGAAGACACAAGTCCTAAAAGATTTTACAGGAGAAAGGAGAAAGTTTTGTTAAACTGCTATAGAAAGTCGATTATGGAAACCAGTTTGGGCATGGAGGATAACAGAGAATTAGATAGTAAAGATGAAAAGAATAAGATAAAATAGATGTCCTTTTAAGAAAGATATTTCAAATAGAGTAAAAGTAAAACAAGAGACTATAACAAGTTAGAAGGAGGGATCAAGTACTAGAGATCCTTCAAATAAAAGAATATTTAAAATTGTATTTACGGGAAAATATCATTGGCAGTTGAACCAAAGTACTTGAAAGGATTTGTGGCTATAGGTAAAGAGGTTAACCAGATTGGGTGCCATTAATATAAATCTTACCTAATCCAATACTTGACTCAAATTGTGGGCTCAATGACCATATTTAATGTAGCTCTCAGATAAAAGATCTTTTCAAATATAATCTATTATTTTTCTGCAGTTATTTAGCTGTGGTTAAATACTGTGTATAAATGCCTTTTTTTCTACATGCACATATATACACCTGCACATACACCCTAGCTATTGCTGTTAAAGGTTAAATTGTAACACAATTTTGTAGCCAATATTATCAGTTGAGATTTTTTCAGAAATCATAGTTCTTAGAGAAGTACAAGGACAGTGTAAGATAGCCATCTTTCTGCAAGACTGAAGCTACATATGTTTCACAGATATGCATAATTATCCTACAAAATGCATTTCTGTCCTTGGCTCAACTCCCTGTTGTACCTGAAAAGTCATACACCCTCCTCTCTACTCATGCTTAGATATAACTTCTTCTAGAGCATCTCATGACTCTATTGATAACCCTCTTATAAACTATCTCAACACCTTCTTCTTTCCAATTTACAAATTATTAAAATTGATTCCACAACAATTTACAAGTCCTTTACTAGACCTTAAGATTCTTGAAGGCAGACTCTATGGAGACAGAGAGGAGAGAGGGAGGGAGATAGGGGGAGATAGGGAGAGGGAGAAGGAGAGGGAGAGGGAGAGGGAGAGGGAAAGGGAGAGGGAGAGGGAGAGGGAGAGGAGAGAGAGAGAGAGAGAGAGAGAGAGAGAGAGAGAGAGAATATTAGAAAAAGGTATATATTGTGATATGTATATAAGAAATGATAGTCAAAGATATTTGATAATACACAAATGAACATGACTTTTATTTCTGAGTATTTTGATAATTAAACTTTCTTTATAATGTTAAGTTAGGGCACAAGAGTACATTTTTATGTCACTACAAATACAGCATATCCAAGTGAAATAGCCCATATCATATATCCTAGCCCAAAATAATATCATTACTTTTACTTTGCTACAATTTGCTGTACTAATCCATATAAGTATATTCTAAGCATTAAAGAGTTTTAAAAACATGTTCTTGTCTCTCATTTCTAGCCTTGTTATTTATAATAATAAATACTAGAAGGAGATACATCTAGGGGTCTTAGGAGACAGATAAATGCAGGGATTGAAAAAATTCCTAGAGTCTGTCATGCCAGAAAACTTATGCTATATGAAGATTGCATCTCTTTCAATAGAGGGTCATGACTCCTCATAACCAAAACAAAATGTTTTTAAAAAGTGCTATGCTAGATTAAATATGCAAAACAGGACCCTGACAATCAATCAGAATTTAGTCTTAACCTGGAACACTACATTTCTTACTCACCAGTTTCTGTTTCCTCTTTCTATTCTAAGAACCAGAATTAAAGTGTGATGAGAAGTTTTGTTCATGTCAGGGAACTTTACCATATGGGATGGAACTCTAAAGAAATACAACCTTCAATGCTGTTTTCTCCAGGAACAGAAGAAGACTGCCACCTTGCCCCATCAATTCCAACCTAGGCACAATTCTCTGGAAGAATTGATCATAGCGCATGGCACTTTGTTGTTCAAATGTTCTTCACATTCACTAAGCTGTGCATTTCCTGGGAACATGGAGGGCATGGATTTTGTTTTCTTTCTTCATTCCTTCCCCCTTCTCACTCTCCCCCTTCTTTCTCTCTCACTCTCTTACTCTATCACTTTCTCATTCTTCATGGTACTTGGGATTAAACCCATGAGCATTCTATTTCTGAAGTTTCTGAAACTGTCCTTGAACCTGAAATCTTTCTCTCTCTGCCTTCTAAGTACTGGGATTATAGGTGTGCATCTGCAGGCTCAGCCTGTATTTATCTTACTCATACATTTGTTCCTGGAACCTGCAATAATATGTGCAACATAGTTAACTCTCAATAGATGTTGGTTTGAGGAATATATGTATTTTCCATGAGTGAATGAACAGGAAGAGTTGCCCTGATCACATTATTAGACACATGTATATTTTCTCTGACACATCTCTGGAAACAATGGTAAAAAATGAATATTTTAGCATGCACTTTTGCCACAAGAACTTATTACCATTGAGCTTTGTTTTAACCAAAGCAATAATTTATTTCTTAGCTAGGAAGTCTATTTTTCCAATGATTGGTTACATCATTATTCTCTATATAAAATTTTCTCATTTTCCTAATATTTGATCTGAAGAAAAATAATGCATCATATAGGTGTTTGTGCTTAAAGTAACAAATATCAGAACAAAGGGGTATTTTTAGGATTTATATAAGTTTTGGGGAGCTCTTCAATAAAACCTAGTCTTATGTTCTTAATATGATTATTATTAAAGTTTAGCATTCCACACATCTGGACAGTATTGAACAGATATTGTCAAGTTATAGGCAAGTGTTTATTATTATTTAACCACAAAAGAGTCATGAAACTGTTTCCCAAACCTGATTTACTGTTCAGTGGTAAGATAGAATTACATTGGGTGAATTCAAGGTTCAAGATTGACATTAAATATGAGATGTGGTCAGAGAATAGAAAAATCAAAATGAATCTTACTGAACCAAGGTAGGGGCTTGGGCCTGCTCACAGGTGGAATGATATCAAAGATACCCAGGATTGAATCTATGTGTTACAGCTCAGCAACTGTGTGATTGTATGAATGTGCACTTAACCTTTTTCAGTCTATTTGTGTATAGTAAGACAGGGTTAATAATCCCCATTTTTCTTTCTGGTTTTGAATAATCAGCTGAAATAGGTTCTTAATAAATGGTGGCTAGCATTATGGTTAATCATACCTCGATAGCATAAAATTAGCTTCTGTAATTTTAAAATAATTATTTTAATATAAAAGAGAAATTTACTACCTAGCATTCTGGGAAGATCACAGAGTAGAAAACACCAGTGATATATCTCCCCGCCTGGACAACAGTGGCAAAATCAGCTTGAGTATCTATTTTAGAACCCTAGAATCAAGCCAGGCATGGTGGTGTACACTTGCAATCCCTGTGCTTGGGAGGCTGAGACAGGAGGATCACACAGGTTCAAAGCCAACATCAGCTACTTAGTGAGGCTCTCAGCAACTTAGTGAGACCCTGTTTCCAAATAAAATAGAAAATAGGTCTGGGAGTATAGCCCAGAGGTAGAAAGCCTCTGTGTTTCATCCCCAGTACCACCAAAAAAAAAAAAAAAAAAAAAAAAAAAAAAAAAAAAAAAAAAAAAAAAACCTAGATTCCATTAAAGGCTTGAAACTTCCAAGAGAAATACTTGTGGTTAACTTTCATTAATTTCAGTGTTTAGAAAAGTTTCATCCAGCCATACCCTACCACTGGACCCATGGCAAACTGTTGTGTCCTGCTCCTGCAGTAACTTGGATATAACTTGCAGGAACCAGGGCAGGAAAAAAATGAGCTTTCCTCCAAGTATCAGGAACCTGTGCTATGAACACCAGCTGATTGTTGCTCCTGAACAGAAAGGTACAAAAAGAAATGTGCAGGCATGATTATTAAACCTCTTCCCATTGTTGCAATCCCCTTGCCAAGTGAAGTGCATGGTGGAGAATTTAAGGGTGGCAATCCCAACATGCATGCACACACCTTGATGTTTTCTCCTTTTGGGAGCAAGACATTAAAAACTAGTAAAATTTTAAAAGTTGCTTATATCCCATATAAAGTAATTTAGAAAAGACTTTCAAAGCTTACATTTATGTTTATATTATGTTTATGTTTCAGGTTGATTCTTGGCAGAGACATCAATAATAGCAAAAGCAACAATCTCTGAAAAAGAAAACCTAATTTTCAGAACCCCACATTATTACATTCAAATGTCTAGTTTCTTACCAACAAAATCACTAGCCATGCAAAGAAACAAAGGAAAGAAGAGAAAATAAGAAGAAAATCCAGAAGAAATAGTTCTTAAGCCAGGTGTGGTGGCACATGCTTAAAATCCCAGCATTTGGGAGGCTGAGACCAGAGGATTGCGGTTCGCAGACAGCCTCAGCAACTTAGTGAGGCCCTCCGCAACTTAGTGAGACCCTGTTTCAAAAAAAATTTAAAAAGGGAAGGGCATGTAGCTTGGAGGTCAAATGCCCCTGGGTTCCATCCACAGACCTGCAAACAAAACAAAACAAAACAAAACAAACAAACAAACAACAACAAAAAACCAGGTCTTAAAAAATACCTGATCACAGCTCTACTAGGAAAAGACTTTAAAACAACTGTACTAAAGTGCTCAAAAATTAAAGTAAGATACGGAAGAAGTAAGAAAACAATGTATGAACAGAACCCTAAGGCAAAGCCAAAAAGAAATCCTGGAGCTAGAACATATGATCACTGAAGCAAAAAATTCACTAGAGGGATTCAAGGTCAGACTGAGCAGGTAAAAGAATCAGTGAACTTGAAAACAGAACAATGATCTTCCGGGAAGATGGTGACTAAGAAAAGCAGCATTTATGAATCCTGCTAACAATCGATCTCTATTATCACAAAATCAGTGCCTTTCATAGCCAGAAAACAGCATCAACAGAGAAATAAAAAACTGTAAATACAAGGGATAGAGAAAAAGAGGGCTGGAAGAACAACCAGATATCAGAAAAGAAACCAGCCTGCAGTGCCGCAGCTGGAGCTGTGGTGCGGCGCCATACCAGCGCCATCTTCCCTCACAGCACCAGGCTCCAGAGAGGAGGAGGACTCAGAACTGAGCTCAAAACCAGAAAGGAGATATGCCAGCCTCACAGCAGAGGACGCAGCAGCAGCGCTATACTGCCAGCAGCAGCAAGTTCACCGGACAGCTCCAGACCAGTGCACTCAACAAGCCACCAGGTTCCAGAGAGGAGAGGTGGACAGGGAGCTGTGGAACAGCTGGACGGAATTCAGCAGGTTTTTTCAGCTCCCAGGGTCTGGGTTCAGCACACCCTGCAGGGACTTAGAGCAGAGCTCAAAACCAGAGAAGAAATACTCCAGCCTCACTGCCAAGGGCATGGCAGTGGTGCCATATTGCCAGCGGCAGCAGCAACGAGTTCACCGAGTCCACTACAGCTCCATCAGCACACTCAACAACCGTGAGTCAAATTGCGGCCCCTAGAGAAGAAATCTCAGTACTGCACTCCCAGGGACTGGCGCAGATAGCCTCCCTGGGTTAGAGATTTTTTTCTGTCCAACCCAGTGGGGGAGTGGTGGCGGCAGAGATATCACACCATAGTTGCGGTTCCCCGTGCGAGAACGCCCAGCCTGGTACCCTCATGGTCTAAAGCAGCCTCAACTGACATCCTGGGTCTGAGACTTTGCAATACAACCCAGTAAAGCAGTAGTGGTGACAGAGATACCACAGACTTGAGATCCAGAGCACCTTAAGTGAAGTCATAGTGACCCAGGGAAGAACTCAGAGAAGGTACAAACTTCCAAAAACATGGGAAAGAGAAATAACAATGAAGCAATGAATGCCCACAACCCCACAACATCAGAACCTGATAACACAGAAATTCAGTTATCTCTAGAAGATCAAATCAGGAAAATAACTGTAGAAATAATAGAGGACTTTTGAAAAGAATTCATATTTAGTCAAAAAGAGATAAAGGATGCAATCATTGAAGTAAAGGCCTCAATTCAAAGTATAAACATCAGATTAGACCACATGGAGAATAGAATCTCTCTCCTAGAAGATGATCACTCCAAAAATGAACGCATAGTCTCTAATTTAGAAAAAAAAATCCGGCAGCAGGAATTTGACCTTGAAGAAATATGGGCCCATTTAAAGAGAGTCAACCTAAGAATAATTAGAATAGAGGAGGGAAAAGAAAGTGAAACCAAAGGGATCAATAATCTCTTCAAGGAAGTGATAGCAGAAAATTTTCCAAACATAGAGCAAGAGGTCGATACACAGGTCCAGGAAACTTATAGAACTCCCTTTAGAAAGGATCAGAGAAGAGGATCCCCACGCCACATAATTGTCAAAATGACTAATGTGGAAGCCAAGGAGAGAATCTTAAAGGCAACAAAAACAAAAGGCCAAGTGACATTCAGAGGCAAACCAATTAGAATCACTCCAGATTTCCCAAATCAAGTCATGAAAGCCAGAAGGGCATGGAGTAACATATTCCAAAGTCTGAAAGAAAACAACTTCCAGCCAAAATTTCCTACACAGCAAAACTATCTCTCAAATTAGATGGGGAAATAAGAAGCTTCCATGACAAACAGGAACTGAAGGAATTTATGTCTTCAAATCTGGCACTAGAGAAAATACTCAAGGTGATTAACAGCAAAGAAGAAATAGGTGATACATGCCAGAACCAAAGAAACAAGATTTCCCATCCAGTAGACAACTAAGCAAAGAAGAATAAACAGTATTTCAAACAGAAATAAAATCTTAACATGATAGGAATTAAAAATTATCTCTATAATCACAATGAATGTAAATGACCTCAACTTCCCAATAAAAAGACAGAAAGTGGCAAAATGGATTAAAAAACAGAATCCATCATCTGCTGCTTACGAAACACATCTCACAAGTAAAGATAGGAACAAACTCAAGGTAAAGGGCTGGAGCAAGAAAATCCATGCTAATGGGACTCAAAGACAAGCAGGAGTAGCAACTATGATATCAGACAAGTTAGATTTCAAACCCAAACTTATTAGAAGAGACAAAGAAGGTCATATTTTACTGGTAAAAGGAATAATCCATCAAGAGGAAATAACAATAATCAACATCTAAGCCCCAAACATAGGGGCAGCTACTTTCATAAATCAAACTCTTTGTGACATGAAGTCACACATAAATCCCAATACAATAATGCTGGGAGACTTCAACACACCTCTCACAATACTAGACCGATCTTCCAGACAAAGGGTCAGTAAAGATGTCTCAGAACTAAAGAACACCATTAACCAAATGGACCTGTTGTCCCATATAGAATATTTCACCCAACTACAGCGGAGTTTACATTTTTCGCAGCTGCTCATGGAAACTTCTCCAAAATAGATCACATTCTGGGACACAAAATGAGCACTAGCCAATTTAAAAAAATGTTATATCCTTCCCTGTGTCATTTTAGACCATAATGGAAGGAAACTAGAAATCAACTATAAGAAGACCCAGAGAAACAACATAAACATGTGGAAACTGAACACCACACTTCTGAATGAAGAATGGATCATAGAAGATGTAAGAGGTGAAATCAAGAAATTTCTAGAAACAAATGAAAATAAAGATACAACATATCAAAACCTCTGGGACACTTTGAAGGCAGTATTAAGAGGAAAATTTATAGCACTGAGTGCTCACATAAGAAAAGCAGAAAACCTTCAAATAAATGAAGGTGATCGTGAGGTGTAACCTAATGATATACCTCAAAGCCCTTGAAAAGCAGGAAAAATTGAACCCCAAAGCCAGTAGTAAACAGGAAATTATTAAAATTAGAGCAGGAATTAATGAAATAGAGAATAAAAAAACAATACAGAAAATCAACAAAACCAAAAGCTGGTTCCTTGAAAATATTAACAAGATAGATAAACCACTAGCCAACCTAACTAAAAAAAAAGAGAGAATCAATCCAAATTATGAAGATAAATGAAGAAAAAGGAGAAATTACTACTGACACTGTAGAAATCCAGAGGATTATCAGAAACTGCTTTGAAAAACTATACTCCATCAAAAATGAAAATCTGGAGGAAATTGACTTCCTATATAAATATAACCTTCCTAAACTGAGTCAAGAAGATATTGAACACTTATACCAACCAATAACAATCAAAGAGATTGAAACAGCAATAAAGAGCTTACCATAAAAGAAAAGCCCAGGACCAGATGGTTTCCCAAGTGAATTCTATAAAACCTTTCTAGAAGAGCTAACCCCAATATTCCTAAAATGATTTTGCAAAATAGAAAAAATCGGGACTCTCCCAAATACATTCTATGAAGCCAACATCACACTAATACCCAAACTGAATAAAGAGAGTTCAAGGAAGGAAAACTACAGGCCTATATCTCTGATGAACTTGGATGCAAAACTATTAAACAAAATACTAGCAACACACATTCAAAACCACATCAAGAAAATCATATACCATGACCAAGTAGGGTTCATCCCAGGGATGCAAGGCTGGTTCAACATATGAAAATCAATCCATGCAATTCACCATATAAACAGAATCAAGGACAAAAATCACATGATCATTTCAATAAACACAGAAAAAGCATTTGATAAAATTCAACATCCATTTATGATAAAAACACTTCAGAGAATTGGAATAGAAGGAATGTATCTCAACATTATTAAGGCAATCTACAATAAGCCCACCACCAACATCATATTAAATGGGGAAAAACTTCAAGAATTCCCCCTAAAAACTGGAATGAGACAAGGATGTCCACTATCACCACTTCTCTTCAATATAGTACTAGAGACTCTAGCCAGAAGAATAAGGCAAGAAAAGGAAATCAGAGGAGTACAGATAGGAAACGAAGAATTCAACTTTCACTATTTGCAGATGACATGATACTATATTTAGAAAACCCAACAAACTCAGCCAAAAGGCTTATAGAACTGATCAACAAATTCAGCAAAGTATCTGGATATAAAATCAATCTTAAAAAATCAGAAGCTTTCCTGTACACCAACCATAAATCCACCTAAAAAGAAATTCAGAAAACACTTCCACTTAGGATCTCCCACAAAAAAATAAAATACTTAGGAATAAACTTGACCAAGGAGGTAAAAGATCTCTACAAAGAAAATTATAAAAAAATGAAAAAAGAGATCGAAGAAGATCTTAGAAGATGGAAGGATCTTCCATGTTCATGGATTGACAGAATACATATTATTAAAATGGCCATCCTTCCAAAAGTGATCTACAGATTTAACGCAATGCCCATTAAACTACCAAGATCATTCTCACAGACATAGAAAAATCAGTTCTTAAATTTATCTGGAATAACAAAAAGCCCAGAATAGCCAAGGTAGTTCTCAGCAACAAAAACCATGCAGGAGGAATCACAATACCTGACTTTAAACTCTACTACAAAGCCATTGTAATAAAAACAACATGGTACTGGCAAAAAAAGATACATAGACCAATGGAGAAGAATAGAAGACCCGAAACAAGTCCACACACTTTCAGCCAATTGATTTTTGACAAAGAAGCCAAAAACATATACTAGAGAAAAGATAGCCTGTTCAACAAATGGTGTTGGCAAAACTGGTTAACCATATGGAGAAAATTGGAAATTAATCACACTTTCTCACCCTGTACAAAAGTCAATTCAAGATGGATCAAAGACTTGGAAATCAAACCAGAGACCTTGAAGCTCCTTGAAGAGGGCATAAGTCCAACACTGCAACACATAGGCACAGATAAACACTTTCTCAACAAGACCCCAAAGGCACAACAAATTAAAAGGAGAATCAGTACATGGGATTGCATGAAACTGAAGAGCTTGTGTTCAGCAAAGGAAACTATCAAGAACCTCAATCGAGAGTCAACAGAATGGGAGAAGATTTTTGCCACCTACACCACCGATAGAGGACTAATATCTAGAATATACAGAGAACTCAAGAAACTCAACACTAAGAAAACAAAGCATCCAATAACAAAATGAGCAAATGAACTAAATAGACACTTCACAAAAGAAGAAATTCAAATGACCAATAAATGCATGGAAAAATGCTCAACATCACTGGCAATCAGAGAGATGCAAACCAAAACTACCCTGAGATTCCACCTAACTCCAACTAGAATGGCAATCAATCAAAACACAAACAACAACAGATGCTGGCGAGGATGCGGATAAGGGGAAACTCTAAGACATTGTTGGTGGGATTGCAAATTAGTGCAACCACTTTGGAAAACAGTATGGAGAATCCTCAGAAGAATGGTAACAAATCTACCATTTGATCCAGCAATACCACTTCTGGGTATCTACCCAAAAGATAGGAAACCAAACTACCAAACTAATGCATGTGTATCTATGTTCATAGTTGCACAGTTCACCATAGACAAACTATGGAACCAGACAAGATGTCCATCAACAGATGAATTGATTACAAAATTGTGGGATATGTACACAATGGAATTTTACTCAGCCATTAAAATAAAACTCAATTACATCATTTTCACGGAAATGGATGGAACTAGAGGATATTATGCTAAGTGAGATTAGTTAGTCACAAAAAATAAGAAATCAGATGCTTTCCATAATATGTGAGAGTTAGGGAGAATTTGGTCATAGGAGGAACTCTAGATGAAAAAGGAAATCCTGTAGAGAAGCAAACAAGGCAACCTAAAGGAGGAAAAAGGAGGGGGGAAGAGGAAAATCTCTAAAACACACAATATACTTAAATATATCGAAGTCAACCACTAAGCCAAGCAAGGGAAGAACGAATGGGGAGGGAATAGGGTGGGAATTGGGTAGGGGTTAAATCAGTGATGTGTACATGTATATACACACAAGTTTTTTTACCCTGATATGATGTATGAATATAATGCACCAATAAAAATTAAAAAATAAATAAAAAAATAAAGTTAGGGCCCCACATGGCAAAAAAAAAAAAAAAAACACAGAACAATGAAAATAATCCACTAGGAAGAATAGAAAGAAAAAGTATTGAAAAAAGTAAACAGAGCCTATATACGGGACAGATACATGGATACCATCTTGCTTATCAATATAATCATTATGGAGTCACAAAAGGAGAAGAAAGAAAAGGATTTTTTTTTCAAAGAAATAATAGCTAAAATCCTCATATTTTATGAAAAACATGAATATCAATAGCTCAATGAACTCCAAGTAAGATGAAATCAAAGAGAACCACATGGAACATATTATAATCAAAATTTGCAAATGTAGCTGAGCACTTAATACCACATTTAAAAATTAACTCAAATAAATCAAGGGAACTATATCAAAGGAGCTAAAATTATAAAATTCTTAGAAGAAAACCTAGGAAAAATAATTTGTTTCACTAGGTTTCATAGTGATTTCTTGGATATGACAGCAAAATCCTCAGTGACAGAAGCAAAAAAAAATGTAAATTTAACCTCATGAAAAAAATTTAAAATTTGTTCTTTAAAAGACATCCTTAGCCAGGTGGGGTGGCACATACTTATAATCCCAGTGCTTGGGAGGCTGAGAAAGGAGGATCACAGGTTATCAGACAGCTGCAGCTACTTAGTGAGGCCCTCTGCAACTTGAGACCTTTTTTTGAAATAAATAATAAAAAATAGGGCTGGGGGTGTAGTTCAGAGGTGAAATGGCCTGGGTTTCATCCCCAGTAACCCCCTCACACACACATACGACATCCTTAACTAAGTAAAAAGGATCTTCAGGGGAAAAAACCATTGTAAATAACATATCTAATAATGAATTAATATACAGAATGCATACATAACACCTAAAAAATCATCACAACAATAGAATCAATCTAACTTAAAATAGGCATAAGAACTAAATAAATATTTATCCAAAGGAGATGTACAAATGGCCAATAGAACATAGAAAGATGCTTAACATCACGAATAATTAAGGAAATGCAAGTCAAAACTATAATGAGATACCACCTCACATCCATTAGGATGGAGAAAAACAGGAAATAAATATAGATTAGGATGTGGAAAAAACAGAATCTTTATACATTGTTGGTGGGGATGTAAAATTATAGCCACTGTGAAAAATAAGACAGTAA
Organism: Muscardinus avellanarius; assembly: GCF_963383645.1. Taxonomy (NCBI): domain Eukaryota; kingdom Metazoa; phylum Chordata; class Mammalia; order Rodentia; family Gliridae; genus Muscardinus; species Muscardinus avellanarius. The sequence continues at coordinate 18,752,143 of NC_137804.1, read as the reverse complement.
TACCTCAAAAAATTAAAATGAGAATTATTTTATAATCCAGCAATTTCACTTTGGGGTATATAATTCCAGGGTTGAAAACAGAATCTGAAAGAGATATTTGTTTAGGCAAGTTTATAGTAGCATTATTCACAACAGCTAAAACATGGAAGAAATCCAAGTGTCTATGGACAGATGGTTGAATTAGCAATATGTGGTCCATACATATAATGGAATATTATTCAGTCTTAAAAAAGAAGGAAATTCTGGCATGTGCTACATGCTATATGAATAAACCAGTCACAAAAGACAAATACTGTATAATCACACTTAAATGAGTTATATAGTTAAAAATTCTAAAGACAGAATCTATAATTATAGTTGCCAGTGGCTAGTAAAAGAAATGAGGGGTTATTATGTAATAAATATATAAGTTCTGTTTTACAATATGAAAATAGTTATGAAGATGTAAGGTGGTAATGGTTTAGGACATTATGAATTTATTGAATGTTACAGAACTGTACACTTTATTTTTAAAAAACTTTTATTGATGAATCATAGCCTCATATCATAATGTAGTTCATAGTATTGGGAACTGTACATTTAAAAAATAATACTGCAAACTTTATTCTATACACATCTTAACAAAATAAAAGTAAAACTGAGAAAATAAAAAAATACCATTTTTTTAAAATTTCAGTCAAATTTTAACTCTTTTTCAAAAGCAGCTTCCTCTGTTACAAGGGTCAAATGGAAGGACCAATTTTAAAAAGGGGAGGTCAGTTGGATACTTTGATGGAAGCAGAAAATGGAGGAAGAAATTATACTTTATTTCACTAAATACTAAAGTCCAAATTAAAGGAAAAATAATTAGTAATTAAAAATTCCAAGGGAAGATTATTATAGTAACTGCAGAGAGAGAGAGAGAGAGAGAGAGAGAGAGAGAGAGAGAGAGAGAGAGAGAGAGAGAGAAAGAGGGCCCTGATTAGAGAAATACTGAAAAGATTAAAAGATTTGGTTGGCCACCTGTACCCATGATGATGGGCAGCGCAGGGAGTGACAGAGGAGTAGATATTGGCGTTTGTCACTTGGAGAACTTTGGAGCTGTCCAGTTCAGGGGAAAAGTAAGCAAATTTGGGTCAGATGTTTGATATGAATTGACAAGAAGCAGTTGAACTCGGGTTCTAAACCTGAGAACACAAGTCTCAGGGTGCGGTCTGTTGGTAAATGTTTAACAACTGGCTTTCCAAGAAACAAAGCCCTGATTTGCAACATTTTTCAAACTCCGTTATTTATTTATTTATTTATTTATTTATTTATTTATTTATTTATTTATTTTGGTGGTACTAGGGTTGCTGGAAACCCTTCTACCTCTGGGCTACACTCCCAGGCCTATTTTTTAAAAATATTTTTATTTGAAAACAAGGTCTTTTAAACCAGCAAACCTGGCTTCGAACCTGCGCGATCCTTCTGTCTCTGCCTCCCAAGATCGGGGATTACAAGAGTGCGCCACCACGCCCGGCGTCAAACTCCATTAAATATCCATTAAATATCCTCACCTCCGTCCCCAGCACACCAATTGCATGGTGTCAATATAACCACCATAGTTTGAAAAGAGATGAGCACAGTTGGGACTTTCAAGCCACACCCCCCCCAAGCCAGCTCCATCAGATAAGCTGAAGTGCCAAGTACCCAGGGCAATGCGGAGTGCGCCCACCTGGACCAGGATGGCTTCCGCACACGCCTAGCTTCTGTGTCAATGGTGGCTCCTCTCTTACTAACTCCTTCTTGGTTCGTTGTGGAAAGAATGAGCATCAATTTCCTGAAGCTCTCCTTCTTGGCACCTGCATCACCGGCTCCTTCCCAAGGTCACCCAGAGTGAGCAGAAGCAGAGCACAGCTTCTGCTTACAGAGCAGGGTAAGGGATGTGCTGCTTTTATGGCTTCACAAAAATAGTCTGAAATCTCCATGAACTTGCTTGCATCTAATCAGAAGTTTAGCTCCTTCTGGTTGTCTTTTTCAACGATGGGGGAGCTTATAGCATAAATTCTAATGTCTTAATTTAAGTCTTTTATAATTTGATTTTATATTTTAATTTTTGTGGTACTGAGGATTACATCCAGGAGCATTCTACCTCTGAGGTAGAGCCCCAGCTCTTTTTATTTCTTATTTTTTAGAAGCAGGGTTTTTGCTAGGTTGCTGAGAGTCATGCTCTGTTGCTGAGGATGTCCTCAAATATGTGATCCTTCTGTCTCAGTTTCCCAAGTACTGGAATTATGGGTGTGTTCCACCATGCCCGTCTATCCTTCATAATTTTATCATAACCGTTTTTGTTATTTGTGAATCATTTACTCCTTCATATATATTTGTAAAATTTAATTTTATGTTGATATCTATGAGGTATTAAAGACAGGGAGTAATGTATTTTCTAACTGACTTAAAGGCATGCTTCTTGAGTACATTTTGGATTATCTAAGCTATAATTAGCATGTATATGTTTCCAGATATCATTCTTATAAATAGCACTCAATGCTAACCATAAAATTAAGACATGGTTTTTAAAAACAAACAAAAAACTTGAGCTGGGTGTGGTGGCACACATGCCTGTAATCTCAGCATTTTGGGGAGGCGAAGACAGGAGGATCAGTTCAAGGACAGCCTCAGCTACTAGCGAGGCACTTCACAACTCTGTGAGACCCTGATTAAAAAATAAAGTGATTAAAAAATAGGGCTGGGTGTGTAGTTCAGAGATAGAATGCTGCTCTACCCCTAGTACTGCAAAAAAAATCCTGAAAATATTAAAAATGTTACAAAGAAAATAAGTACTAAAAATCTTATACATGGAAGCTATTAGTAACATTTCTGTTCATATAATAAACTATATAGCTTATTTATATTAGGACACATATTGCTTAGATAATTAATATTTTATAATTTTTTTTTTGGTACTGGGGATCGAACCTAGTGGCATTCTACTTCTGAGCTACACCACTATCCCTGTTTGTTTGTTTGTTTGTTTGTTTGTTTATTGTTTTGAAACAGGGTCTTGCTAAGTTGCTGAGGCTTGCTCTGAACTTGTGATTCTCTTATCTCAGCCTCCAGGTGTTGGGATTACGGTTATGGTCCACCATGCCCAACCCAGTATTTCTTTATATGCTGAACTTTTTTTTAACCACTGTACTATCAACATCTTCTGTGTGTCATAAAATACTGAAAAATATAATTGTAATTACACAATATTCTCTGATATAAGCATAGCATATTTAGTTAAAATTCTTTTATTTTTAGACACGTAGGTGTTTCTAATTTTCCATTCTTACGACTAAAATGGCAATGAACATCCTCTCCCATTAATTGTTGTACTTAATGCTTCCTTGGATAAAGCCCTAGAAGTCTAATTGCTGGGTTAAGCATAAAACAGCTGCAAAGAATTCTGGTATGTATTGTTTGACTCCTCTTCCACAAGAATGTGCCAACTCACAAACACAGCAGCACTGTATGTGACTGTCTATTTTTGTTCCACCATAACCAAAACTGAGGAGTTATCTTTAAAAAAGCAGTGTGTATGTGTGCATGGGTGTGTGTGTGCTTGTGTGTGCACACATCCCATATGATAGATTCAATTCTTTATTTGCATGTATGTATATGCGGTACTGGAGGTCGAACCCATATGATAGATTCAGTTCTTTTTGGCATGTATGTATGTATGTATGTATGTATGGTACTGGAGGTTGAACCCACAGGTATTCTACCTCCAAGCTACACCGCTACTCCCCCATCCCTATTTTAATTTTTGTTTTGAAATAGGATCTTGCTAAGTTGCTGAGGGTGAGTCTGAGCCTCCCACGTACTGGGATTATAGATATGTACCACCGTGCCTGGCTTGCATCTATTTTTTATTGAAGATTAGTGGGTGTTTTTATAAAATAAGCATTTGAGTGTCTGTTTCTTGATCTCCCCTGTTCATTTTTCTATTGATCTTTAGTATTTTTATCTTATTGAAGGAATTTGCAATACTTTAGAAATGACTGAAATAATAAACTTTATTTGAGCTTTTGGAAATATTTCTAAATTAGAGCCTCAGCAATTGCCATAAAAGAGAAAATAAAGCTAAACTTGGGGATATATGGGAGGGATGTTTACAAGTCATAATTACACAGAGCAAAAAGAAACAGTAGCCCTTACAGCTGTTAGACCCTAATGGAGAAGTACTCTTGTGGGGAGAAACTGAAGTTTCTTCTTTTGTCCAAGACTGCAGTTGGCTAGTAGAGTGAAGAGTAATTTCAGAAAGGTTCCCAGACTCCTTCCCATCACCGCAGAACAGCACTACAGAGCAATCCTCGCAAACAATTGCTGTGAGCTTTAGATATGATTTTCTAATTCTCTCTTGGCCCCCAAACATGCGACTTCCTCAGCCTTTTCCCCACATGGGATCATGTTGCCAATAATGTCTTTGGGATAAATTTGAATTCATCAGGCTTGAATTTAATTACATTATGTAAACTAGAAAATGTCCCCAGTAGGCTGTGAGGGAATAGCTTCTGTGTGCAAGTGCCGAGTTCTGTTTTGTTTAAAATATTTGCATTTCGATAAATCCACTCTGACTCTAAACCCTTTTTTGATCTTAGCCGAAGAATCATTTTTATCACATTTGCTTGAAATTACTTTTTTCTTTGTACAAAAATGGTAAATAAATACCTGCAAAAATTTGCTCCAATTCTCACCTCTAATTTTCATCCTCCCCAAATGCCTTCCCTCTCTACCCAGGCTGGAGCAGGATGGGGAGAGGAGATGGGCAATGTATCATTTTCCTGAGTTACTGCTGCACACGGACATTGACTAAGTTCTGAACAGTGAGTGCTCTCGGCCAGCGGATGAGGAGGGAGGCTTCCAAAAGATCCACACAGGAGAGAGGGGAGGCACTTGAGGTGCTCCGTGGATTCCCCACTGTGGATTCATACGACATGTGTGGAGTTGTGCGATGGACCTCCATCTTGCACAATTTCTTACAATCACACCCTTTTGCCATGTGACTTTGCAGTTAGTTCTTTCTCTTAACAGACATATTAAATTTGAACCTGGCTTTAATGTGGACTCGGCCTTGGGACCAGTTTGAGTTAGTAGACTGGAGATGTGCCATATCAGAAAAGTCTCCTTTTCTTACATCTTGACATGATTATGAGAAGAACTTACCCTGGCAAGCCTACTGGTCCAAGGAGAATGATAGAAGAGGGGAACAGAGACACCCATCCTGACTGAAACCTGCCATGAGCCACGAGTGGCAGAGCTTCTGGCAACCACAGACTCACCCTGCTAGGTCAAGCTTAGAGCTACTTTCTGAAAGCTGGAGGATGAGCGTCAAGAGTGAAATCATTAACAAGACAGATATATAATAAGTGATTGCCCTCCTAAGGGTTGTTAAACAGCGGCGAGTTTGCCAGGCATGGTGGTGCACTCTTGTAATCCCCACGCTTGGGAGGCAGAGACAGGAGGATTGTGTAAGTTCAAAGCCAGCTGTGCTGGCTTAAGTGACCAGGTTTCCAAATAAAAGTATAAAAAATAGGTCTGGGAGTGTAGCCCGGAGGTATAATGATTTCCAGTAACCCCAGTACCACCAAAAAAAAAAAAAAAAAGAAAGACACACACACACACCAAAAAAAAAAAAAAAAAAAAAACAGCGACAAGTTTGAGCAACTTGAAACTTGTACAATCAATGTGCAAATTCCAGCCAGGCGTGGTGGCGCACGCTTGTAATCCCCGCACTTGGGAGGCAGAGACAGGAGGATCGCGCAGGTTCGAAGCCAGCCGCGTGCACTGGCTTAGGAGACCCTGTCTCCAAAATGAAAATGTAAAAAAAAATAGGTCTGAGAGTGTAGCCCGGAGGTAGAAGGGCTTCCAGGAACCCCAGTACCACCAAAAAAAAAAAAAAAAAGTGCAAATTCCAAAAGCTTCTCTGTTAGGTAGAATGCCAATCTCTGCCCTTAGTTTTGACGTGACAAAGTTCAATTTTCCCCATTTCTCATTCATAGCTCCTGAGATGTACCCCCCACTGGAGAACTTCTATTTACTGGCTTTTAAGGACACATTCCTCACCCCCAATACATGTCTTTGGGCCCTCATTATACCTTACTCTCTCTCTCCAAAGCTCCTCCCTGCTACTTTGCTTTGTCCATAACCACAGAGATGCAAAGAGCTCCAGCCACAGTGCCAGTGGCTGAGTTCAGAAATCAAGCAAGCCTTCCATTTCCTATTCATCTCACAGGGGTAATCTCAACAGCAAAGCACTCAGTAGTCAATCAGGCAAGCTCTCGCTGCCGACGCTTGAAAGGTGCTGAGAAACAATTACGATTCAGAGCATGGCTCGTGAAAAATAAGATCTACAATCAAAAGAAAACACGTATGTGCACCTCTGTCAAATGAGGCTGAGAAATCATGCCATGTATCTCTTCCTCTCCTTTCTATTTCCTCACAAGACAAAAAGGCAATCCTGTTTTATAACTGAATTAAAAGTAACTGTAAAAATTCAAAGCTGAACTATCTGAATAGCTGTGTCTTGACTTTGTTTTACCCAAATCCATAAGCCATCCATTCATGTTGTGTACGCTGCTAGAAAACCCAAGGAAAAATATTGTGCTGAAAGTACTATTTTAGTGAAGGGAAATTACCATCTGGCACATGGTCTGGAACATTACTATATGCGGACCAGATCCTATTAATATCTTTGCTTTGCTAAAGACAACAAACTTAGCTTATTTCAGTAAGAAGAACTAAATCTTCCCCCACAGAGAGCCTGGTTGGGAGAGGGCAACACTCAAGAAGTGGCGGTCTGGTGGCCGACGGGTACTGGGTGGAAGAGAAGATCCAGTACAACCCTGGCTGGAACTTGGACAAGTGCCTGGGGATTAACCACCTGCACACTCCACATTCTAGCTCCAGTGATGAAGCCAGGATCATTGGCCTCATTAAGTACCACTGGGCATTTCAAAATAGAAACCTTCCAAAGGCATTGTATTCCATGAAAAAAAATTGAGTGAATTATTCAGGTCAAATCAATTTCTATCACGAGGATCATAAGTCCAAATGGTTCAAAGGTTTATATGCTTAAACATGTCTAAATGACCCACATGGAGAAATAATATATTTACTTTCTTCTGCTCTCTAAAGATGTGAAGGAAAGAAAAACCTTTATGATGGCTGTTGGTGTATAGCCCGAAGCATACTATTTAGTTTACTGTAGATCTAATAAAAAGATAATTTGAAAATCCATCATAATTAGTGAGATCAGTACACTGAGTTTATATAATACATAGTTTTGAAATTCGAAGTGAAAATGAGTTTCCAGACAGTTTTTATCTTGGAGAAAAAGAAGAGGTGAGAAATAGTATTTACTGAAAACCTTCTCAATGCCAGCCACTTTACAATGGAAGTTGGTTTAATATGGCAGAATAAGTATCTATGGAAAAAAATGAAAGAGGAGGAATGAAACATATACCCATGAAGGATTTCAGAGTCCCAGATAGCTAGACAGGATTATAGCAGCTGTTTAGAACCTTAGATTTAGCACCTTCTATATTCTGAAGAAAAGTTCAGGGGTCGACTCACTCCATTGTTCCAAAAAATTATTTTATTTACTTCTTTTTTTGTTTTTCACTACATATTTTCTTAGGCTTAGTTCAAAAATCAAATTCATAAATATTTATATCTACACACAAACACCTACACACACACACACACACACACACACACACACACACTCATACATACCTGCCTCAGTAGAAACTGGCTTTAAATGTCACCTCCAGGCACTGTTCATTTGGAAGTGTAAGGACTGGGTTATATCCTGTGTTACATGAAAAGTGATTTTAAGAAGTGGACCAGTGATTCAGGGAAATGGTCTGCATCCCCACGCTAATACAAATGCACATCTGTATGGGAAATAAAATCTTTTGGAAAGCCAACAAAAACAGTAAGCATAACACTATCCAGGTGCCAGGTACTATTTTAACTATTTTCCTGGAATTAGCTTCCTAAACCATTCTATGAGACAAATGTCACACATTTCAAAAGGAAAGAATAGATTAGCACAGAGCTCTTGGCCAAAGTAAATGGCAGAAGTAGGGCACGCTATGGCTGCGATCTCTACCAGGGGACTCAGGACAGTTTGCCGAGTCTCTGCTCACTTCACTTTCTTCCTTACCTACTTTTATTTCTACAGCTTAGCCTGTACTTTCTTTTTTTCTCAATGTCTTCCTTACATGGATATAATATACATTAGTCCCACTTCTTAGAATTATTTATTAAAAATATGAACATTGCCTTTTTAATGTTTTTTGGTACTGGGAACTGAACCCAAGAATATTCTACCTCCAAGCTACACCCCCAATTTTTCTTAACTTTATTTTTATTTGGAAAAAAGGTCTCACTATGATGCCGAGGCTGACCTTGAACCTGGGAAACTTGGCCTCAGCCTCCCAACTCTGGGATTACAGGCATGTGCCACCAGGACGAGTTTACACGTTCTCTTTCTTAATTTTGAGAATTTGATGAGTAGTCACTTGTGTCCTATGCTACGTTAAAAAACAATAGAAATATATATAGAAAAGTTCGACTAGGACATATAAAATCTTTCAATGTACTAAGTTCAATTTGTATACTAGTGCCTCTAACACTATTCTAATGGGAAGCCACTTATTATTCTCAAATAAATCCTTTTTCTCCAGTTCACCCCTAAACAAACATTTTTTGAGAACTATCTCCATCAATAACAACATTCAAATATTAACAATGCCAACAACAATACCAAACATTTTCTATGAAACTCATATTGTATAACAGAAAGTTGCTATTTCCAAACCTGGAAAAGCAATTACTTAAGAAGTCAGCATATAAAGTGAATTCATTTTAAATCAATTATAATTGAAAATTTTCAGGCAATGATTTTAATAGATTCTTTCAGATTAGGATAGAGAATCTAGGAGATTACAAGCAAGAGAGGCAACCTAGAAGATATAGGTAAAGTTGTCTATATTATCCTTTCAGAACACAATAGAAGTACAAGATAAACAAAAAGATTAGATATAAAGCAGATATCTCTTTCAACAAAAAAAAAAGAGAGAAAAGTGGGGCATGTTGGCGCACGCTTGTAATCCCAGCGCTTGGGAGGCTGAGACAGGAGGACTGCATAGGTTTGAGGCCAGCCTCAGGTACTTAGTGAGGCTCTCAATAACTTAGTGAGACCCTGTTTCCAAATAAAATATAAAATAGGTCTGGGAGTAGAAAGCCCCTGGGTTCCACCCCCAGTACCACCAAAATAAAAATAAATAAATAAATACAAATATATTTTAAAAATAGAAAAGAATGAACGTTACAAAGAGAGGAAAAACCTGAACATTTTCATTGAAAACATTGCTGTAAAGATTGAGAGGTAGAAATGCAAACCTTTCTTGCCTAGGTAAGATAGCCTTTTTACTGCTAAAATGAGACAATATATAAAACATGCACAAAAATTCTTAAGTTATATCAACTTTTAGATTTCAGCTGAAAGCATGTTGTATACAGCAAATATTAAATGTATCAAAACTTTGAAAACTCATTTTGAAGAATGGCTGTTTTAGAAGTCATTTGAGATATGCATTTCATGAATCCTAACTGTTATTAATAAGACCTCATATACATTCAGGTCAGAGAACAACCAAGGATTTCTTGCTGTTTTTGATGACGTGAGTTAACACTTTGAATAAACACTTAAGCCTTGTTTCACCCTCCTCACTCATCATCTCAAAGGTTATAAATATCTAAGCAGCATGGGTTTGAGAGGCTCATCCCTTCACCAGAATTGAATAGAGCAAAGAAAAGATCTTACAAGAAGATCTCTGGCCCATAGGTTGAGATGAATCAAATCATTCGACTTGCCAGCGATGGCATTTGATACAGAAAGAAGCTTTTCACCAGAGTGAAAGCTGGAGGGGCTATGTGAAGATGGAAAACTAATGAAAATTGCCTCCATCAATAAAATGGCACTTCACTTTCTTAAGCTGTCTCTGTTTCCACCAGAGGGAAGACTTATCTGAGCCACTTAGCTGGCCACTCAGCACTTGTTCTCTGTGATGATAAGGCACTCCTTCCAAGTCTTGGAACAAAGTCTGCAGCTCTCACATCATCTAATGCACTGATAGCGTAATTCTTAGAGGACAAGCTGTCCGCTTTTCGTGAAGGTCAACCACTGCTCCTATGAGGGCTCTGTATATGTGCCTGTCAGTTTTAGGCTCCTGGGTCAAGAAGGAGATGTGGTAGTGTTTGCCAAGTTGAGGGCACAGTGTCTTGGGCAGGCATTAGTATGAAACATCCAGGCTCAGAGCTGAGAGAGATGACCTGCCACCTGCAGGAAATTCAGGAAACAGAAAGTTTAAAGACTTCTAAAAGTGAGGAAACCAAGTCTTGGAAACGATTAAGAGGTTAATTTAGCTGGGCGTGGTGGCGCACGCTTGTAATCCCCGCGCTTGGGAGACAGAGACAGGAGGATCATGCAGGTTCGAAGCCAGCTGCGCTGGCTTAAGAGACCCTGTTTCCAAATATAAAAAGTATAAAATAGGTCTGGGAGTGTAGCCTGGAGGTAGAAGGGCTTCCAGGAACCCCTGTACCACCAAAAAATAAAAAAGAGGTTCATTTACGTTTCAGTTGACACAAGATGAATAAGCTTCTAATTCAGGTGCTTTTTAATCTAGGTTCTCACTATTTGGAGCCATGCTGTGGGTAGATGCCCATTTAATTTGTCTGTTTTTCTTACATCTTTCTGGTCTTAAGTCTCTCCAGTTTTCCAGTCTCTGTGATTTTGAGGGGGCTATGTAATCTCTCTAAAATTATTTCCTTATAAGTAAAAACAAATTACAATACTTGACTAGTGTAACTCTGTTCTGCTTAGGATTTTCTGGGGAATTAAATTAGGCAACTTTTCCAGAAAATATAATCCGATTCTTACTTACTTTACACAATAAGCATTAGATATACCTTAATTCCTTAGCATTGGTTTTTGGGTGAAGGTGATAAAGTAAAATAAATTTGGAATAATGAATATGTAGGTTATGGCATATTTGATCAACACCTAATGAGGGCTGGAACAAGAAATTAATTTAACTTTCTTTAACTTGGTCACATCACATCCTTAACAATTAGGCTTACCTATCTGAAAATTTCCTGTTTGTTCATAATTATATGTAGACTTGGAGATGCACACATAACTTAGCTAATATATCCACACCTTAATTGCATTTCCTAATCATAATCCTGACCTTAGCTTGCTATGCCTTCATAACTGGTAATTGGGGTCAGTCTCTCTCTCTCTCTCTCTCTCTCTCTCTCTCTCTCTCTCTCTGATTTTTTTTTCAATATTTCAAGATGATTACAGAAGAAAAATGCAATTATTTTCTAAATTATATTTAGGAAACCTCATTGATTTTCTCATTGTAAATACATCTGAAACAACCTAAAATATGAAAGATCTAGGTTACTGGCAAATAGACCATTAACTTAGACAATGTTTCTCGGGCAAAAGAAAACATCCAGGGCTTCCATTACATTAAATTAAATGACAAACAGAACTTTCCTGGAGAGTCCCATATACACCCACAGAGGCAGTAGTAACACAAGAGACTAAGACAGACCTTCTATGAAAACCTTTACCACAGAGAAGGAAAATACCATCCTCTCCTAAAGAACCACCAAAATGGTAGGAACTATTTATTTATTTATTTATAAATTTTTATTGGTACATTGTAGTCATATATCTTAATGGGATAAAAAAAACTTGTGTATATATACATGTACATATACCCAATCAGTCCTTACCCAATCCCTAATCCCTTTCCTCCTCCTCCTTCCTACCTATTCTTGGCTTCCTGATTGACTTTGATATGTTTAAGTACATCATGTGGATTAAAGATTTTCCCTCTTCCCCCTCCCATCCCCTCATTTAGGTCACATTAATTGTTCCTCTATAATATCTCTTGTTTATCTAGAGTTCTTCCTGTTACCCATTTCTCTCTAGTTTCACACGTTAAAAGAAGCATCTGATTTCTTATTTTTTGTGACATTTCACTGTAAATACCTTAATTTTGTTCTCCTTTATGACTGGGAAAAATTACATTGTGTACACATCCCATTGGTTTTTAATCCACTCATCTGTTGAAGGACATCTTGGCTGGTTCCACAGTTTGGCAATGGTGAACTGTGCAGCTATGAACATGGTTGCTTATGCATTAGTTTGGTATTTTGGTTTTCATTCTTTCTGGTAGATACCCAGAGGCGGTATTGCTGGATCATATAGTAAGTTCATTTTCCTTCTTCTGGGGATCTTCCATACGGTTTTCCAAAATGGTTGCACCAACTTGCAATTGCACCAACAATGTATCAGAGCTTCTATTTCTCTACATCTGATAAATTCCAGTTCCTTTCTTCCTTAGAAGTCCTTCTTTTAATTTTCATACTTATTCCCACTTACTGAAATCCTGAAAGCCAGAAGGTGAGTAACTTTGACACAATGATCCACTCACAACCAATTATTTTTAATAGAGATCACTTGGATCTGGGAATCTGCTGGGAGATGAGGTGAGGCAGTGGCAGCTTCTACTACTTTCTGACCACATAGTTTCAGGGACCTACTGGCCCTTTGCTGCAAAGAAGGTCCCAGGCCTGGCCTCACAGTGCAGCAGGCTCCAGGCCCAGCCTCGCTGGCTCCAGACCCGGCCTCAAGGCATGGCAGGCTCCAGGCTCAGCCTGCTTGGCTCCAGACCCGGCCTTACCCCACTCCAGACCCTGGCCTCATGACATAGCAGGATCTGGACTCAGCTTTGCTGGCTCCAGACCTGGCCTTGCCACATGGCAGGCTCAGGGCCCAGCCTTGCTGGCTATAGACCTGGCCCTGGAGCACAGAAAGCTCTAGTCCCCATTACTGTGGGTAGAATGTCTACCACTTTTTCTTCCATTTTTTTAGTAGGAGAAAATAGCACATGTCTTTTGCAGAAGCCAGTATCCCGAATCCAGCAGCGATGGATTTTATCACCCAATCTAAAGCAGGGGCCCACAGCCTCACCACAAACAGTGGGATCCGCTGCTCCAATTACACCTACACCCCCAGCGCAGCCCGGAGGAGCATGGTGGCCATAAGTGATGAGGTCTCCTGGGACACCAAGCGCAGCAAGCCTGCTTGGCAATACAGGCGGGGCTCCCTCCGACTCACCCTGGACATTTTTCTTACATAGTATGTTGTCCAGAATTCCTGAGTGTGTGCGGTGGGAGCAGTATAATTTGGGGGAGATTTCTTCAAAAATTCAAGGTGGTCTGGATTGGATCTGTCTGCCTCTCCCGAACACTCCCCACTGCCACCACCACCATCTTGGTCCATCTCCACGAAACTTTTTCTTACATAGTATGTTGTCCAGAGTTACTGAGTGTGTAGGGCAGGAGCAGTCTACTTATGGGGAGATTTCTTAAAAAATTCAAAGTGGTTTAGATTGGATCTGTCTGCCTCTCCTGAATACTGGCCACCGCTGCTGCCTTTTTTGTCTCTCCTTGAGTATGTTGTTAAGAATCCCTATGCATGTGCAGCAGGAGCAGTCTACTTTCTGATCTCTTCTGGGATGTCCCTCCAAAAATCACTTTTCTTGCAGTGGTGGGTGCTACACTGCCATCTTGCCTCTAATTCCTCCATTTTCCACTCTCTTTCCTATATTTCAGATAGGAAGTCATGAATGGAAATGTCTCCGTATGTTGTCCCAATCAGCTATTGAACCAAAATCTGTTGTCCAGGGTTTCTCAGAGGGATGCATGTCCTACTCGGGCTGCTAACTGCAACCGCTGCGGCAGCCACCACAATCTTCCTCCCTCTTCAATATTTTTTAATAAAAGAAAACAGTATGTGTCCCTTGCAGAAGTTGGGGGGCCCAAGCACGTAGCATCAATGGTTCCTATCTCCCCACCAAGAGCAGAGGTCCACGGCTTCATGACAGAGAGTGGGTTCTGCTGCTCTGAGCGCACCCAGGACCCAGCACTGCACAGAGGAGTGTGGCAGCTAGGAGTGCCATTGTCTCAGGGAACACAGAGTGCAGGCTGACCTGGCTATGCGGGGATTCCTCTGATGTGCCCCAAACCTTTTTCTTACATAGTATGTTGTCCAGAGTTCCTGAGCATGTGAGGCAGACGAAGTCTAGTTTCAGGGAGATTTATTCAAAAGTTCAGAGTGGACTGAAATGAATCTGTCTGCCTCTCCCTAATACTGGCTGCCACCGCCACCGCTACTGCCATCTTGGTTCTCCTCCCAAGCATTTTTCTCACATAGTATGTTGTCCAGAATGCCTGAGCATGTGGGGTCAGAGCAGTCTATTTTGGGGGAGATTTCTCCAACAGTTCAAGGTGGATTGGATTGGATCTGTCTGCCTCTCGTGAATACTGGCTGCTGCAACTGCCACAGCCATTGCCGCCACTTTCTTGGTCTGTCTCTTCTCTCTTATATTTTAGATAGGAAGAAATGGCTGGAAATGTCTCTGTATGTTGTCCCAATCAGATGTTAAACCAAAATCTGTTGTCTGGGGTTTCTAAGAATACATGTCCTATTCGGCCGATGCCAGCTGTCACCACTGTGGCAGTGGTTGCCGCCATCTTCCATGCCCCCCAACGGTAGGAACTATTTAAATGGTACAGTGCATTCCTATTTGACAAAGCACTTCTAGAGAGGACAAATTTTGCATCAACTGTCTGTCTATGCAGAACAGGAGCCCAGAAAATTACTGCAAAGTCCATAGCATGCAAAGCACACAATTGAATGTAATGGGAGTGAGCCCTTGTTGAGTCTATTCTGTCTCATTGCATTCAGGAACAGCAGTTTCTCCATCCTCATTTCCACAGTGTCAGGCCCCATGCATGGTTATTACAGAAGCGCCAATGTATTAGCTCAAAAATGCCTTTTACAAAACATAAATTAATAAAATAAAATAGCAGCTCCAGGCAAAGTCAATTGATAGTTCCCCCTTATGAATGTGGGATGGTTACTTGAAAAGAGAAACTTTAAAGTTTACAATATAGCCTGGGTACGTTAAGGGTTTCCTAAAATATCTTGATGGATGCCCACTTTGTATGATGAAACTAAAAAATACAGCATGTAAGCAAGTTCTTCCAGAAAGAATGTTGCAGTGGTGATTTTTTTCTTTTCTTTTCTCTTTTTCTGTAAGACCTCATAGACCGCAGTGTGGTGTTATCAGCGATGCCAGACTAATTCAGCAGGCAGCTGCGAGGTGTCCTTATGCACACACACAAGAGCTTATCAGTCTCCCCAAAGAAGTTTGTCATTTGGTGCACTATGGGTATTAGGACTGAGATACTAGGAGAAAATTCTGCCCAGAATACAACTTTTAAAATCAGCCAATAAAGAAGGAAAATGTTATTATGGCTTCAAAATCCATATGTTTAAAAAGAAAATATAATAGGCCATTGGGTGGATAGTCTTAAAAATGGAAACATCTCTTCCTACCCAACCTTTAGTGTGTGTGTGTGTGTGTGTGTGTGTGTGTGTGTGTGTGTGTATTACTGGGGATTATACCCAGAGGTGTTCTCCTTCTGAGCTATACCTCCAGTCCTCTTTATATTCTTTTATATCTTAAAACAAGGTCTCACTAAGTTACAGTGCAGTGGCCTCAACATTTCAATCCTCTCATCTCAGCCTCCCAAGTACTGGAATTACAGGGGCACACCACCACACCCAGTGCTCTGCAGGCTTTAAATACAGTTATTTACTACATTTCAGAAAAATTGAAGCTATACGGAAGTTTGCATCACTTTCAAGCTCTCTATGATATATCATTACATTGTACCAGTAATGTGCTAAATAAGTTTCAAATAGTCTACTCCTAAGTTTCCTGTAAATGGACACACATATATGTTGGCAGAGAAAGGAATTTGGGTATTCTACTAGATGAAACGGTGAGAGGCTCCACGTAGGCTCACAGTGTAACTGAGGGCACCAAACAGCCTGGCAGTCGGAAGAAATAGTATTTTGATTAATTAATTAGCTAATTAATTTTATTGTACATTTTAAAGGTATATAACACAGTGCTAGCAAATGCCACAAAGAAAACAAACGGAAGAACATATTAAGATTTTAAATAAGGAGAAGATCAGTATTATAGATGTTTCCTCTTGCCTTAAGTTTTACATGTCATGGCTACTGTGTGTGATTTTTTAATTTAACACTTTCATGTTATTTTACTGTGCATTTTTCCTCCTTTTTGCTTTCTTCAACTTTTTACATGTTTTATGGACACAGAGTAATTCTACATACTTCTGGGCTACATTTCAATGCATGTGTGATATATCAATGTATGTATACAATGTGTGATAATCAGTTGTTACCACACAGTAGAATGACCTTAGTCAACAGCAATTAATTGGCATATTTCAAAATAGCTAGTAGGGAAGATTTTGAATGTTTCCAACACAAAGAAACCATAAATGTCCCAAAGGATCAGAATGTCTTCTGTTTTGTTTTTAATTAAATTCAAGTATTTCCCTTGCTTCCTGAGGTTTGGGGTGACCACTTGGTGCAGCGGCAAAGGCAGGATCTCAGTGGCTCCCCCTGTGTTAACTGTGAGAGGGGTGCACCCATGAGCTCCCTGTCAAGAACCCCACAGGAGGAGTCTGCCTGGGCCTCAGCGCCCTCAAAGGTTACAGTGTAGAAACTGATGTTTACATTGCTTTAAAACCTTGCCCTAGCCAGGCATGGTGGCACACACTTGTAATCCCCGCATTTGGGAGGCTGAGAGAGGAGGTGGGCGGTTCACAGACAGCCTTAGCTACTACTTAGGCCCTTCGCAACTCAGTGAGGCCCTGTTTCAAAATGAAAGATAAAAAATAGAGCTGAAGATGTAACTCAGAGGTGGAATGCCCCTGGGTTTTATTCCCAGTCCTGGAAGGAAAAAAAAAAGAAATCTTGTCCTAAATCACATAACTGTGTACATACGTGAACTCATCAATGCCAATCTCAATATCATGTGTGGGGGTGGGGGGAGGAGCAGGGGAAGCTCACCAAGTGCAGTGTACATGCGTGTCACTTTCACTCTGAACGACATTACAATGTGAGACCACAATGCACCAATAAAAAATATACTAAAAAAAAGACAGCACTTAGTCTGGGAGCCTGGTCTGTGTTATTTCTGATTCCCTTCCCCCACTCCCAGCTTTATTGAGGAATACTTAACCATTATTTAACATATACAACTTACTGTACACGTGTGCCTTGTGAGGCAATCATCAAACTCAGGCTTGGCAGCATCTCCATCACCTCCCAGTTACCACCGTGCCTGCGTGATGCACGTGGGGTGTGAACGCCAAGCCTCTGCCATCTTAGCAAGTTTCTAGCAAGACACCGTAGTCGAGTTTAACAATTGCTGCAGAGTTGGACATTATGTCTCCAGGAAGCTGGATATGTGAAATGTTATTTTCTTTAGCCCTAAGCCCTGAGTCCCCTCTCCTCCCCTCTGGCCCTGGCAGCCACCATTCTACTCATCAATTCTGGGCCTATGACTAGTAGATTATGCACATAAGTGAAATTGTGCAGTACTTTAAACACAATCATACATTATCACTTCCTTTCTGTTTAGGGTTATTGCACTGCCAACACAAATTTAATACAATAAACACCTAGTAAGTACCTATTTTTTTTTCTTTTGGTCCTAGGGGCATTCAACCCCTGAGAGCCCTCTCCACTCTTTTTATTTTTATTTCTCATTTTGAATTAAGATCTTGTTCAATAGCTGAAGGCTCCCCTACATTGCTGCGGTGGCTGTCCTCAAACCTGTGATCCTCCTGACTCAGCCTCTCAAGTACTGGGCTGGCTGGTGTGCACCCACCGTGCCCGGTTTCTAGTTTATTTATTTATTTATTTTTGGCACTCTGCTAGAAACTTTGAAGGCCAATATGGCACTTTTATTTTCATATGTTCATGACCCATCAAAACACAAACCCTTTTGACCAACTGTACTAAAGGTGGCAAATGTCTCCCCCGCAAGCTTAGCCTCCAACCGCATAAATGCAATCCTTCATTTCCATAATGGAACGCTGGGCTTTGGGCTGAGGATGGAGTTTGGTGTAAAAGAGAACAGGAGGAAGAAAATCAAGAAGCGCTGAGCAGGTAACCGGACGGTTTTCTCAGGGGACTTCAGTTCACCTTTGTAATAGCCACATGCCAGGCCGATGTCTCTACTATTGTGACGAGGCGGTGCTCACAGGTCCACAATCTGCCCAACACCATCGCAAACACAACCAACAGCAGTGGGAGCTGGAATTCCGGCTCAGCTCTCCCTGGCTCTCCTTTTCCAGGATTCCTCACAAAGAACGGTCACATTGTCCTCGGGATGCTAAGTGCCATCCTTCTGACTGTGCTGAGAAGGGCACAGGACATGCCAAGAAATGTCCTGACCAGGAATGTTTTGGATGCTCTCAGCCCAAAAGAGCCGCAAAAGGACTGAGAACACAGTCCTCCCTCCTCCTCCTCCTCCTCCTCCTCCTCCTCCTCCTCCTCCTCCTCTTCCAGGAAGTCAGATTTATTTATTTTTTATTTTCATTGTTTGCTTTGGCATATTTCTCATTTTAAACATATAAAATTCACAACAAATGGGATTTAGTGCCTTGGGCAAAAATTATTCAGAAAGCTTTACTCAGAAATTTTGCTCTCATTCCCAACACCCTGGAACCACATATCTTATCTTAGCACATTATCTCTGAATAAATCTATGCTGGACTATCAGTGAGTAAAACAACTGCCAAGTACCTCCCACTGTGCAAAAACTGTGACCCGGAACAGCGCAGCATTAGTGCTGGTGGAATAATAAGTTCATTTATACTTTTTTGTTGCTGTTTGACAATTCATAAAAACACGTTGTATCTATGTAATTTAATTTTTTTTTGTTCAACATTGAGCTCTGCCATGTCTGTGGCCATATGCTAATGGATGAAATCAACAGACTTTTTTTTTGTATAAATAAACCTTATCTTGTAAACCAGAAACAAATTCCCAAGCTGAGACTCCAAATAGATTTTCCTAGTCCTCTGTGAAGTAGTCCATTATGTTATTTTAGGAATTATGCTACCAGAAAAGAAAAAGAAGAGAAAAAAACAATTCTGCTTGTATTTAAACCCTAAACGGAAAATAGAGTGACTTGAACACACATATTTATCTTTATGCTTGTTCCAGACTAGACTTTAAATCACAGCAAGGAATTTAAAAATTACTAAGCCACAAGGGCAGAGAAATAAAGAGTACAGGCAACAATCTCTATGCGATGGCTATTCATTTTTCAGAAGAAAATTAAAATGGAGGAAAAACACCTGTTCGAGCTTTTAAAATAGTAGAAGATGAAAGTGAGTCTGAAGGCATTGGATGCAAGAGCAGCTTGTGAAACACCCAGGCCGAGTCCAAAGTATTGGTTTACTGTTCCCTTTTCAAAAAAAAAAAAGTACTCAGCCCCCAGTATTTCCAATGTTCCAATGCCCCCTAGTTTTTATTCAATGTCTCCCAATTGCACCTGAGGCTAATACTATCCCCAGGATCCTTCTGACATCCCCATGGGAAAGGCTCTCATGGAATGTGGGACTCTATGCTCTGAAGGCTCTGGTGTTGAAGGTGGGGGGTGCCAACGGAGTGTCCTCCACCTCTCTTGTGGAGGTGGAAGGAAAACTAACCGAGAAGATGGACTTCAAAGATTAAAAATATGGGGACAGGAGGCACAGGGGATGATATGAGAAATAAGAGACTGGAATAAAATCAGAAAGTAAGTGAAAGCTTACAAAGTAAGGATGCATACCTCTACCCCCTCATTATCCTGATGCCGGCCTCTAGGACAGCAGCAGCCATGCAGAAGCCCGTTCCCAGGGAAACGCAAAGGCCCCTCGGAGAAATGCTATTTGTATTAGTGAGGTTGCCAATAAAAAGCCAGCTTTCTACCAATAGCCCCCATAAGCTCTATAGCATCAGTGTCTTTTTTTTTTTTTTTTTTTTTTTGCTGTACTGGGGATGGAATCTAGAGGCATTCGACCTCCGAGCTACACCCTGTGGCCAATTTTTTATTCTTTATTTTGAAACAGGGTCTCACTGAGTTGCAGAGGGCCCGTGAACCGTGATACTCCTGTCTCAGCCTCCCGAATGCTGGGATTACAAGCGTGCACCACCACGCCCGGCATCATCAAATGTTTAACACCTTATTCTTAAATATAAATGGAGAAAAGTATCGCCCCATGTCTGAAAAGAGCCTTCATCATAAAAAGTGGAGAGGAAGACAATAGAGGATACATTTCAAAGAGACACAGTGTCAGGGGCAGAGGAAGGATTTTTCATAACTTCAAAGAAGCAGAAGTTAAAAGGTGCCCATTCAAAAGCAATCCAAGTTGTTGGGCATGATGGCGCACAACTGTAATATCAGTATGAGAGGAGGCTGAGACAGCAGGACTACGGGTTGGAGGCCAGCCTCAGCAAATTAGTGAGACCTTCGGCAACTTAGCAAGACTCTGTTTCAAAAAAAAAAAAAAAATAGGGCTAGGAGTATGACTCAGGTGTAGGAGGCCCCTGGGTTCAATCCCCGATACCAAAACAGCAAAAACAATATCAAGACAATGTAATGAAAATGAGCTGAAACCTAGAAAATTAAAATTATGCTAAGAATAATCAGCTTCCAATACAAATTAAAATTATGGTAAGAATAATCAGCCTCCAATACAAGTATTAGAAAGTAAAAGTTGAAGCTATCTTCCAAAGAATATAAATAAAGATCCAATAAGATAGAAAGCCAGAGAAAAATCATACCAAATTTTTTTTAAAAAAAACCCTGAGGTACACAATTTAATATCTGCCTAAAAAGAGATTCTGAAACAAAACAACCTGCAAGATAAAAACATAAAATTTTCACAGAACAACATGGAACAGGTAACCAGTTAGGAAAATCAGGACTCTCATTAAATCACACCAGGTAAGCATGAACCAGAAGCCAAACATTTTGAGATATTGTACATTTTAAAGAGTAACCTCCCTGCCTCTTTCTCTTTAGCGCAAAATATGTGTCAGCCAAAGCGGACACTAATCGCACTGAGGACAACATGAAAGACAGGATCTCAAAATCTTGGGATTCAACACCTGCTAGAAGATTGGAAATTTCCAAGGGGAATACCAACGGAATGCTCTAATAAAACACACCCAGGAGGCCTAGATGGGCTGTGGTCCAAATTAGGGTCAGAGGTCAGAGAGCATCAGGAAGGATGAATACAAAAAGAATGGACTGAAAAAATTGTCTGATAGGCTAGACCATATGCTACAGAAAGTTATGGAAAGAAAATTTTCCCGAGACCTTCATCAAACAAAAGAATTAAAACAATGTTTAACTCCTAAAAAAATAAAAAAGAAATTATACCACAAAGGAAAAGTAATTATAGCTATTATTTGGCCTTACCATGAGAGGTAGGTTCAAAGACATAATAAAGAAAGTCTAAAATATAGATTTTAATTAAATCCTTAATGTAATTCTCTTTGGAGGAGGGGGAAGGGTGTGTGTGACATTCCAATTTAGGAATCTGAGATATATATTTCAGTCTAAAACTCTGAACCAGCCAGGAACAATATATGCCTGTGATTAGTAAAAATAAAAAAAGTTATACGACCCAGAAAAAAGATATAGAAAAGAATAGAAAAAGCAGCTTTCAGAGGAGGACAGATTAGAGAAAATTAGGGTAGGAGGTTGTTTTCATCTGATGTTGCTCTGAATCTTAAAGACTATATAACTTTCAAACTATTTCCTGTGTTTGCTTGTTAAGTATATAAATTAATAAAAACCCCAAAGCTTAATGAACACCTCTTAACTGCATTAGTGCTAATAAATGTCCCTGAGGAATACAGGTAGACATCACTGATTTGCAAAGTCAGGGGAGAAACTCATTTGTTTGTCTTTAGAAAATACTGATTAGCATGCTTATTTATTTTAAAAAAAAAAGCAATGAAGGAAATTAAATCCTAGACAAATGTTTAAACTGTTTAAAGTATTCAGAAAGTTTGTTGCATTTATACTGTACTTATATAATAAGACATATTTTTGTACATAAAGAATATTCTCTGATTTTCACGTATGTGACTTTTTCACTTGTTTTAACTTAATGTGATCGCAATATAAGAAGAGTATTAGGTAAAGGGACTAAAAGTTCTTCAAGAGAATAGATTACAAGTGGTTAGACCTAGCTGGGCATGGTGGTGAATGCCTGTAATCCTAGTACTAAGGACACTGAGACCGGAGGATCACACATTTAAAGCCAGACTCAGTGACTTAGTGAGATTGTCAGCAACCTAGTGAGACCCTGTTCCAAAACGAAAAGTGAAAAACATAAAAAAAAAAAAAATTGAGGGTGTAGTTTGAAGATAGTTCACCTCTGGGCTTAGTCCCCAGTACCATACACATACACACATAAAGTCAAAACTTTATTTTTTTTATTTTATTATTTTGGTACTGAGGATTGAACCCAGGGGCATTCAATCTGAGATGCAGCTCAGATCAAATTTATATGACCCATTTTTATTTTGAAACAGTGTCTTGCTACGTTCTCAGGGCTGGCCTCAAACCCACGATCTTCCAAGTACCGAGATGTGTATGCCGTGGTGCCTGGCTAAGAATAGTCAGACTTTTAAATGAAACATGTTGAAGCTATCAGTAGGCTGAGAAAGATCTCCATGAAAAGATCTCTAGTACACACTAAATGGAAAAAAAAAAACACAAGATGCTGAGAATGGCACACATTCTGCCGTTATTTTGTGTACATAAACAAACATACATTAACAGATACACACCCCTGTATCTTCTTTTGATTGAACAGAATGATTTGGGAAGGACATGAATTCAACTGCTAACAATTTAGGCCTTTGAGGAAGAAGCTTCAGGGGAGAGACAGAAATTTCATCCGAAACTTTTCAACACGGTGTATGTGTGTGTGTATTTTTAAAATGTGTACGTAGATGGTGTTTCGTCCATTTATAAAAAGTGGCTGATAATGATCTCTTAAATGCCAATTCTTACGATGTTGCTATTAAAATAGATAACCTTGAAGAACAGACAAGATGATCAAATAATACCAAGGGTTAAAGGATTCTAACTTAAATAAGCTTACATACTATATTTGTTGGTGATAAGATGTAAGAGATGGCTGGGTCTTCTTTGTGATGTTTTTCAAGTGTACGCATTTTCTGCAGTTACAACTGTATTCTCTTTTAAATAAAAATATATTTTGTTAAAAAAAAAGAGCAAGAAAATGTCATTGCTTTATCAGTTCTTTGGGGCACGGAAGATGTGCAGTCGGGAGGCAGTTTTCTGGAAGGAGAGGTGAGCAGCTGGTGTTACATTTGCAGATGGACTTTTGTACCAACCAGATGGGAGATTTTCTCAAGAAAAATTTTTGCTGTAGAAGCACGGATTGCTATTTAAACCTTGGCAGGCTGTGTCTCTTTATGCTTGACTTTTCTCTCTCCAATATGTGAATTAAGCATATGCTCAGATATTTTTTTGTAGGAATTCCCCCATTATGGAAGTTATTATTTTTTTCTTCCTAAAGACTATAAATTACAGAATGGGAGATAAGATAACTTGGATTCTTTTTGCTTGTCTTTAGGCCTATTTTGTTTTTTCATTCTGCTTCCTAATACTGGATATTTTTAAAATGAAGGCTAAGAATACAAAGTAAAACAACACCGACTAACACAAAGATAAGACATGAAACCAGTGGCGCTTGAGCCAAGCAGGCACTGCACTGTTTCAGAATAGCAAGCAATGGCATTGTCAATTTATCAGAGGTTATAGTTCTAAAAATCACAGTACTTTTTATGGAAAGGAAATGCCTAAAGGTCAATGTGGAATCTTCAAACTTTTTTGTGTGTTTTCTGTACTTAAGTTCATAAAAGAAACATGAAAAAAGTTTTTTTTTTCTTTTATATTTTTTCTGCAACATGACCAGAGAGAGAGCAATTGTTTTTTTTCCAATTAAATAAGGAATTTCATCTCATGGGAATCCTTTGTTTTTTGTGGTACCAGGGTTCCTGGAAGCCCTTCTACCTCTGGGCTACACTCCCAGACCTATTTTATATTTTTATTTGGAAACAGGGTCTCTTAAGCCAGCAAGGCTGGCTTTGAACCTGCGCGATCCTCCTGTCTCCATCTCCCAACCGCGGGGATTACAAGCGTGCGCCACCAAGCCGGGCTGGGCATCCCTTTTTTAACAACAACAAACAACAAAAAGAAAAACAAGCATTCCTCCAGTTGTTGAAATTTAGAAATAGACATGAGATGTATAGTTGGATGAGATCAACAGAAGAAAAATGAAACACATTTCTCTATGACCAGCAGGGACAGCAGTAGGCACGGCCATAGCAATGTCTTCCTTAGGGTCCTTATATTTAGGGTTTTTCAGTTGAAAGATTCTAGGGCAATTTCCTTTCTCACAGAAGAAATCTGACTCCTTCAACTCCAATCTTGCTTTGGGAACAAAAATCTTAAACTCTGCCGATGTGCCTGGAGAACATTACATTTAGGGAGATTAGCCAGACACAGAAAGTGAAGGGTCAGATGTTTGTTCTCATATGTAGAAGGACACCAGATAACTCCAGATAATAGAGGAGATACCTCAGTGGAGCCAAGGAGATGGTTTAGGCAAAGATGGGTGGAGAGAGAGGGTCAGTGAGAGAATCACTTCCATGGACATTATTTACATATGTGAGCATACCAATGTCAGTCTTAATAATCTGTATGGGAGATGTAAGGGGAATGGGGAAGAAGCCAGCGGACAGCCCCGCATATATCTCACTATCACTATGATTTACAATATGATGTGAAACTAATGCATTAACAAAAGTATATGTTAAAAAACAAAACAAAATGTGATCGTCAGACCAACAGTATCAGCATTACCCTAAACTGGCTAGAAATTCAGATTTTCAGGCACTGACTCAGACTCTTCAGTAGGAATCTACATTTTAGCAGAATTCCCAGGTGATTAGAACACACCCTAAAAGCTTAAGGAACAGTTTCATAGCAGTTTCTCTCTGCAGGGTAACTCTGTAAGGCTTATCTCCTTCAGATAAAGAAAAAGGCTTACAGAAATCACAGAGCAGGCTGAGGTACTTATAGGCCAAATTGCAAAATGGTAGGAGGAAAAGAGAGGCTAGACCTTAGAAATATTCTTGAAATGGCTCTGTGCTCAGGAAGTTGACTGCCTAATGATAAAGACAAGCACATCAATAAACAACACGGCATACCCTCGGGGAAGCTTAGACACAGCTCACCAGTTCAACAAAATCTACAAAGAACTGCTGTCAATTGCTATGAGGTCACGAAACCAGGGTCAGGACATGTCACCAATCTCCAGACCTCCTTTTCATCAGCAAAAACTGTCAAACTGGAGGTATGTGTCTATTTGCCTACAGTGTAATAAAATGGAGTCAGATAGAGTACAAAAATTGTGCTTTATTGTCTAGTCTCCTGACCTACTTGATCTCTCCATAAAGTCCTAGAAATAGTGGAGTGAATGACATAATATGTAAGAATAATTGGAGAGAGAAAAGAAGAATGACCAGGGTTCTAAAGAGCTTCTCCTGGAGAGAGAGTTGAGACCCACCGAGGAGGGAATATATGGGGGGCCAGGTTGCTGTGGGCAACAGAGGAAGAACCCTACTTTGTATCTTGCACTCTCTGCCATTATCTGCAATGTGCCATGGTGGTACAAGAAGAGAGTGGAGAGGGAAAAAGAGAACAAGAAAATAAGAAATTTTAAATAAAAGGGAGAATAAACTGAGAGGGAAAATAAGTGGGCTTTCCACCACTGGGAACCATGGCTGCCAATGGTGGAATTCACTAGAGAATTGTGTGTGTGTGTGTGTGTGTGTGTGTGTGTGTGTGTGTGTGTGTGTGTGTTACTGGGGATTGGACCCAAGGCCTCTTTTTATTTTTATTTTTTTGTTTTGAAATAGAGTCTTGCTAGTTTACTGAGAATCTTGCTAAGTTTTAAGGCTGGTATCTAACCTGTCTTTCTTCTGTCTCTCACCTCCCAAGTACTGGGATTACAGGCAAGTACTATCACATCCAGTGAAGCATCTACAATGTCCTCCTTCTGCTAATTCCAATTTCTTGTTTCCTAAGTGGCGCCTTGGTGCTTTGTTTCACTTTATGGAAAGGACTGGCTGGCTTTTGGGAACTCTTTTACAAGGGTCCTATTGACAATCACAAACCCTAACCATGGTGGGTAGTGAAAGGAAGAGTAACTCAAGATGTGTTAAAGAAAAACAAGTGGTGACGTTAGACACTGCTGCGCTGCTCACTCTGAAGTACAATAGAAAGAGAAAAGAGTTTAGATTTAAAAGGTCTGGATTTAAACCCCAGGTCTATGTGTGATCTCGCATAGCCAATCGTTGACCTCTCTCAGCTTCATCAGAAGACTGCAAACACTACCACATGTCCCACAACTGAACTAATGATTGTTAAATATTGACAAATTATAGGTGCTCATGACCTAGTCCTTCTTTGGTCTGCCTACCTCCTTTTTAACTGAGGCTCGATGAGTTATTTGCACAGGCAGTATGCATGAGATCAGTGATTCTATTGGCCTTTCAGGTATGGAATTTAATGAAAAAGTTTGAAAATAGAAGAGAACTTAAAGTTTAAGTTTGGGTGTTCCAGCCCTGGCTGGCCTCAGATCACCCTTCAGGTTTAGTTATCTAATGACAGTGTTTTCCTGCTCTAAGATCACCCAGTGTGAATGGAAAAGCCATCTAAGTCCTTCCCACGTAATTATGTACACAGTTGCTGTAGGCCCCAGGAGCCCCATTGGATCCCTAATAACCAAGAAGCCTGAAAAGTCTATGCCTCCCCAATTTATAGCAGTGACTGGCTATGGATTCATCTCAGTAACAGATGGTTTTATTAGTGTCCATTGCCAGACACTTGGCTGCTGGGGGAGCACATGGCCATTAGCGTCTGTTCTACTTTGGTGGAAAGGTAACTGCGCGTACAAAAAAAGCTGGGCCTGAAGATAATGGTCGGTGAGGAAGAGAATGTGCTTTTGATATAATCCAGGGTGGGAAGGGGATAAACTAAAATTAAATTCAAAAATTTCTTCCCCTTGGCTTTTGAAACAGGAAAGAAATGCCCAAGTGACTGTTATTTCCATCCAAAAGGGAGGTCAGGATGCCTCCTGGGGGGGAGGATTAAAGCAGGGCATGAAATACCCTTAGGTACCTTAGGTACCTGACACTTGGTGAATTTGTGGAGAGACGTTTTGACCCTAACTGCTTGGCAAACAAATAAAAACAAAAAAAAGAAGAAAAATAAACACATTTTTTTTCTACTACTGCCCTTTCAAATTATAGGCATTCAAATATGGAAAGGAGTCAATTATCAAATAGCAGGCAAGAGGAAACACTTTCTTCATTCTCAATGGCAAACAGAAAATACTCCTTTTTTAACAAAACAAGAGAATACTAATTCAAGACGGAGAGTGCAAAAGCTGTAGTTAGCTCTAATGGCACGTATTTAAGGAGTACATTTGAGAGTGCTAGTAGTCTATAGTTACCCACGCACATAGAAACGGATATGCAGTTATGCCACTGTGGCAAAGCATTGCACTTGGCATCTAAATGTAGGCACTGTGACAAACTGCTTTTATGTGATTGTTTTTATCAAGTTCTGGGAAATTTTCCTAGTTTTTTTTTTTTTGTTTGTTTGTTTTTTAGTTATCCCAAGGTCAGAGTATATTAAAGAAGTTCCTTCTTGAAATATCTATCCATTAGTCATAAATTTCTATTATTTGGTAGAAAAATATCCAAATATGAATATATTAAATAACATATATATTATATCTCATTCTATGAAACGAACATTACTAACAAAACCAGACAAAGAAATTATAGATAGAAGACATTACAAATCAATATATCCCATCAACATAGATACACAATTCCTCAACACAATACTAACATATTCCATAAAATATATACATAATATCAGGTAGAATTTATCTCAAGTATACACAGTAGGTTCGATACTTGAAAAATCAGTTAATGTAACCCATCTCATAAATAAGCTAAAAAAGAAAAAAAGTGACTCCATTATAAAGACTATTTGAAAAATAAAGAAAGAAACAAAAAGCAAACCCTTTAGCTAATTCCTATTGAGAAACTGGAAATTTTCCCACTAAGATCACGAATAAGGCTAGGGTTATCTTTTACCATTCTTCTTCAATACTGTACTGAAAGTAGTAGCCAGTGCAATGAGATAAGAAAGAGAAATAAAAAAGATGTAACAGATTGGGGAAAGAGATAAAACTGCCTTTGCAGATGGCATGGTTATCTATGTAGAAAACCTATTATAAAGCTTCCCTGTGGTATTAGTGAGATAAATGACTGATTACAGAATAGAAAGCTCAGCAATAGGTTCACACAAATACTATAAACTGCTCTTTAACCAAGGAGCAAAGGTACAATAGCAATGAAAAAAAAAAGGTCTTTATAAAATGGTACTACAGCAACTAGACATCATCAAGTCGGGGAAAAATGAATCTAGACACAGACCTTGTACTCGTCATCAAAACCAAGTGAAATGGATCTCATTCCTAAATGTAAAAAACAAAACTATAAAACTCCTAGAAGATAGCATAAGACCGTATCTTGGAAATGGGAGTTGTCAGAAATTGGTATCTTAGTGGTATTGAAATTTGGGTGACTTAGAGGATCATGGATAAGCAATCGAGGTCTCTTAAACATCAAAAAGAAATTATAAGCCGGGCATGGTGGTGCATGCTTGTAATTCCACCATTTGGGAGTCTGAGACAGGAGGATTGTGATTCATGAACAGCCTCAACTACTTAGTGAGGCCCTTTTCAACTCAGTGAGAACCTGTTTCAAAAGAAAGAATAAAAAATAAGGCTGGGGGTATAGCTTGGAGGTAGAATGTCCTTGGATTCCATCCCCAGTATCTATCACAAAAAGAAAAAATAAATTATAAACAATTAATTAAAAAATGGTACAATTACATAAAAAAGAATATAGTTCTCAACATTTTTAGAAGACTGAGCATATTTCTTAACTATATCACACATAGGCAATGGCAGACTATGGAAAGTTCTAAACTATACCTTTCCATAAAGGTGAAGAAATTTTGCATTAAGTCTAATTTATAGCTCATGCAAATGGTATACATTATCTAATATAAATTGTAATGCTAATATTGTCCAGGAACATATTCTTATGAATTACTTGGTATGTATTTAAATATTCTTCTCAAAAATGTTGAAAACAAGGCGGACGTGGTGGTGCACACTTGCGATCCCCACGCTTGGGAGGCGGATACAGGAGGATCGTGCTGGCTCGAAGCCAGCCTCACTGGCTTAAGAGACCCTGTTTCCAAATAAAAAATATAAAAAAAGTCTGGGAATGTAGCACAGAGATAGAAGGGTTTCCAGGAACCCCAGTACCACCAAAAAAAAAAAAAAAAGTTGCAAACAAGAAAGGTTTTCAACTTTAATCATAGAGATGGAGAAATTTATTTGCTAAATTTAACTATGGAATGTATTGAACATTACTTTTTTTGGAGAAGATTTTGCATATTGTTTCTAAAACAACTTGCTTTTCTTGCTTTTTGCTTAAAACCCCTGAAGCAGAAGGCAATGAACTTCAAAAGCACAGAGTTAAACCAATGTTTATGTTATGGCTATCTCTAAATAAATAATATATAACACTTGGACTGGTACCTTATCTTGCAGAAAAGAAATTTGTCTTCAGAATGGATTATTTTTATTTATAAGGTGCAGGAGGTGCAACAAGTACTTCGTGAGCAGGAGTAATTGGCAGTACTATGCACGTAAGCCAATTGCATCAGATGACACTCTTTCTACTCTGTAAGCAGGAACATTCTATATAGAAACCTTCTTAGCAGTCCCATGCCATTATCTGTATAAACTTGCAAGTTGCTTAATCTACAAGACTTTGATTTCTCACTTCTATTATGAGGATAAAAATGTCCACATGTATACCTACATACCAAGGTTAATTACATAATATTTTTGAGATGCTCTGCAAACTACCAGGCTTGAGGAAATGTAGGTGCCTAAGGATTTGTGTGTAGGTGGTTGGGGAAATGTTTCCAGTAAAAATGAGGAGGGACGTTTGAAATCCAGACAGTGAAGAGAAAGAAGGGAGGTGTAGGTAGAATTGTATTCTCAGGCTAATCTTGCAGGAGGATTTAGAAGTTTAATTCTATTAGAGTTAGAAGCAACATGGGACAGGGTGAAAAGAAGTCTTTGCTAAGGTGCCCCCTGCTCTCCCTGGAAAGACCTAATTCTCTAGGCACCTCTTACTCTCCATGTGAGTAAAACTGCTCAGGCTTTTCACACTCTTTAGAGTATGGCCAGCATGGATAGTACATTAAAATTCAAAAGAAAAAGGAATAATTGATTCATCCCAAATGACAAAGCTGATCAGACCAAATCTGGGAAGAGTACCAAGAGTGTTCGTTATAAACCATCTTCCTTAATATTTGATTTATTTTCTTCCCAGAATTTTATTTTTATAGAAACTTACCTAAACACATAGTTTCTTTTTCTATGCAAGATAGAGTCATTGCTATTTAAAATAAGGTTGTTTTTTAATAACTGAAAACCAATTAGGATTTCAGAATATAGCACGGAGCCTAAATAATTCTTTAGAAAATGCCTTTCAAAATGTTTCAATTTTCTGTTTAATTTTACAGCGAAGAAAATAAATTTTCCACAAAGCAGCATAGAGTAGATATAGAAACAACCTGAGAATTCTCCGTGTTTGTTTTAGGACACAAAAGTCACATGTGCCATCCCTGCCATTATTCAAAGGAAATGTGACTTTTCAAGGCAGTATCAAGAAACCAAGCATGTTTATCTGGTATCACCAATTTTTAGGCTTCCTGAGATTGGACAAATCCAAATACTTAAAATATCTTTATGAGATAGAGTTTAGCACAGGGGTCATTATAGAAAGTAGATGAAAAAAATCTTTCTATAGTACTATGTTCAATGGGTAATTAATCACTGCTTATTTTGGAAGTGACCTCCTATGGAGAACCATCATTCCTGTTAACTTTAACAGAAATATTGACAAATTCTGTAGAGATTCATTTCCTGTTTAGACAGGGAATAAATCTTTGCTCAAAGTATCTCAATCCAGCCAAGTGTGGTGGTGCATGCCTATAATCATAGTACTTGGGAGGCTGAGACAGGAGGATCACAGGTTTGAGACCAACCTCAGCAACTTAGTGAGACTCTAACCTATGAAGACCATGTTAAAGAACAACAACAACAAAAAAAAACATGTTGGGGGTATAGCTTGAAGGTAGAATTCCCCTGGGTTCAATCATGTATATATATGTACATGATTATATATATATATATATATATATATATATATATATATATATATATATATACATCAACTCAACCAAAACCTATTGAATGATTTTTAAAATATAAATCATTTCAGTTAAGAAACCAGCATTTTATGACCCATAAAAGGTAATCCTATAGAGGAACAAACAAGACAACCTAAACGAGGGAATGGGAGGGGGGAAGAAGGAAATTTTCTAAAACGTTCAATGTACTTAAGCATATTGAAGTCAACCATTAAGCCAAGCAAGGGAAGGAGGGATGGGGAGGGAATGGAGTGGGAATTGGGAAGGAGGGATGGGGAGGGAATGGGGTGGGAATTGGGTAGGGGTTAAATCGATGATGTGTACATGTATGTACACACAAGTTTTTTACCCCAATATGATGTATGAATATAATGCACCAATAAAAATTTTTTAAAAAAGAAACCAGCATTTTATTTTATCATAGGGCAAAATAAACCCTATATAACTTCTTTTTTTACCTGCAACAAAACAATTTGGATACAATTATGACCAAATTAAAACATGTTTGATATGGCTATTTTAGCAAACAGAATAGCATTTTACTTACTACATTCCTTTGGCTCACAGTTATTGCCATCCATGAATCTATAATTAATTTTCTGATTTGATGGAATGTAACTTCCATCTAGAATTGAAAAGGCCAAAGGAGTCCCAATTTGAAGCTGCAATTTAAATAAATATGCATGTGGTAATGGCAGTTACCAGAGGTACCGTTTTGAAGAAATCAATCGGGTGAAAAATTAAGTAAATATCACAAGGAAGTGGTTCTACCTTCCCTGGGGAGGAGTAGTATAGACTTTCTATAGGAAAGAGATGATTAAAGGTACAGAAAGTGACGTGATTTTTCCATTTGTCAAGCCTTGCCCAGTGGGTGTCTGTTTCTTCCAATGTGTGTGCAAAATGAATTTATATAATCAGAAAACAAGAGTGCCAGACATGGTGGTGCAAGTTTGTAATACCAGTCCTTGGTGCAAGCCTGTAATCCCAGTATTTGGAAGGCTAAAACAGGAGGATCTGGGTTTTCAGACAGCCTCAGCTACTTAGTAAGGGCGTCTGCAACTGTTTTAAAACAAAGAATAAAAAAAAAAAATCAGACTGGGGGTGTAGCTCAGAAGGAGAATGCCTCTGGGTTCAATCCCTAGTACCACCAAAAAAAAAAAAAAAACCCACAAGGTTTTACACCTCCTTCCACTAAAGAGCTGTTCACTCTTGAATAATTCATCTTAGTCTCTTTGGTCCTTATATGTTTTAATTATTTACTTCATTTAGATAGCTTTTATTGTTTTTTAAATTGCAGTGCTGGGACTTGAATTCAGGGGTGTTCTACCTCTAAGCTATGCCCTCAGCCCTATTTTACTCTTTAGTTTAAAACAGTGTCTTGCTAAGTTACCATGCACTGGCCTCAAACCTGCAATTCTCCTATCTCGGCCTACCAAGTACAGATGTGTACCATCGATCCTGGCTTAATTAGTTATTAATTTTAATTTCCAATTTAATTTTCATTTTACAAGTGAGAAAACTGAATGTCAGAGGGGTTGGCAATGCTTCCAGATCATAACTGATGAAGGTGGTTCTGGCTCCTTTCACGTTCAAGGCTCCTGTGTTCATATTGCTTTAACTGTGTCACCTTATTTACCCCTATCGCTTACAAGAGGAACTTTAGATCATGGAAGAGGAACCTCAGTGGAGTGTTGGAGGGGTTCTAGGGGAAGGTGGTAGTGGGCAGAGGGAAAGAGAAGGACAATTAATGAGGAAAACACTTCCACTGATGGTGTATGCATATTTGAAATTACCAATGCCAACCTCTTTATCATGTACGGGGAAGGGGGGTGAGAGGGAAGAGAGGTGGGGAAGCTCACCAGGTACTGTGTACATATATGTTGCTATCACTTTGAACTACATTAGGAGGTAAAACTACAATGCACTGGTTAAAAAAAAAAAAAAAATATATATATATATATATATATGTATATGTATATGTGTGTGTGTGTGTGTGTGTGTGTGTGTAAAAGAAAGACAGAAAGAAAAGACAGGGAGAAGGAAGGGAGAAAGAAAGGGAGGAAGAAATGAAGGAAAGAAGGATATGGATTAGAAAATCAAGTTGAAGAATGAAAATTTAATAATTCTTATTTCTTACGCCTAAGGTGGCATCCACATATTCTTGGAGAGAACAAAGTTGGATTTCTATTGAACTCGGCAGGTGAAATGCAAAAAGACCAAACGGATAATGGCGAGGAGTGGCTCACATCTCTAAGTGGTTTCTATTTTCAAGCCATTAAGGGAAGTGGCTCTAATCATTAGCCTTTTGCTGCTTGGACCATCTCCTCCCACTTAGGAGACTGATGTGGGGAAGGAGTACCTGACGCAGTTAATTGAAGAGCGGGTTCTCTGTTGAGTGGCATTGAAACACAGGGCGATCTATTTAAATTAGGTTAATTTGCATTAGGGTGTGTGTGTGTGAAGGGAAGAGAGAGAGAGAAAATAAGCATATAATACCTATACTGGTGCCAGTAAATCTATGATAAACATGGGTGCTTGTAAAGAAATGGATTGCAGATATGAGTGCTTAGGTATGGAAACAGGTCATAGGCAGTTTTTGCTGTGGGGAGTCAGGTATAAATGGGGCTCTGGAAATGGATGCTGTTGGTTCTCAATGGCCATCCATGTCAGGTAAATAGAGTCTAACATCCATTTCAAGGACTCTAGTCAAATGGGCTTTGAATGGCTCCAAGAAAGAACAAAAGACTACTTTGTGTATGATTCAGAGTTGGCTCTCACTGTCTGATCTTGACCTGTGGCTCCCTGAAGGACCAATTTTGTCATTGATAAAATAGTCGTCATAGCAGCCTTTGATGGGTCCATCTGGCCCATTCCTTGTCTCCACTTTCTCCCATGATGCCCTGGGCATAGCAACACCTACGAGACTGGATTTCTTTCTTTTTTTTTTTTTTAATTTTCCTGTCAAGTGGAGATGCTAATGAGCAGTGCAATGGCCATGAGGCATACTTGGAGAAAGAATGGATAGCCCTCTGGAGGTCTGAGCATGGAATCTCATAGGAAGCAAAGAACTTTTCCCTTGACAATTACCATTTGGCTGAAGTGCTTGCTTCCTGTCTCTCGTCCTTACATCCAACAGACCACAAGATGGGAAGCTGGGAGAATGTTTTGGATACCACAAAAATGCAATCTCTATGAATAAACAGCCTTGCATATGGCCTTGTTTTCATTTCCCCAGGCAATTGATATCATATTAGTCTGAAAGCAAAGCAAGCTCACTTGTCTAGTACGTAAAAATGGCTTTCTTGTTTTCCATTCTTAACTCCTTTCCTCCTCCCCTTCTTTTTCTCCTTCCCCTTTCTTTCCCAATCCCAATCTGAGAAAATTTCACATTTAGCACCTGAAAAGAAAATCTTACAAGACAAGGACAAAGTAACAGCCCCAACACTTTATTATTAGAACTCCTGTTCTCTGCCACACCAAAACACTACCAAGATCACAAGTACCACGATGCTCCTCAAATGAATTCCTTACCAAAAACTTTGTACAACCCATTTTATTCTTTAAATTCACTTCCTCCATTAAATTAAAAACACTACCATTACTATTATTTAATTAAGAACAGAAACAATCCTATGGACTAGAGAAAGTTTTATGGTTAATTGAGGACATAATCATCACGCACAGGAGGCTAGTGCTATTTTTATAAAGGAATAGAGCACAATGCCGTTCTAGAACATCTTTACAACTACAAATGCCTAATTTTTGTGGATTTTTTTTGCCAGTGTAAGGGAGCATATACTACATAGTAATGAAACTTCACTTTCTAATTAACTCACAAAAACTTATGTTTTTACCCACCCTCCATGAGTTGTTTCTAAAACTTGTCAGAAAATTCACCTGGGGCTCTTGTTAAAAATATAACCTTTGGAAACTTCTCCATGACCTAGAATAAAAGGATAGAAGCCTAAGCATGAGCGTTTTTATTAAAAAAAAAAAACACACACATTAGCAATAGTTCTAATCAAAGTCACATCTGGAAACCATGTCTTTGCCTTCAAACAGGGATTTTATTATCTATAGATGCCTTTTTTGAACTCACTGTCAATCCTTTTCTCATTTCTCCTGGTGCATATCTGGCCACTTCACATAATATACTGTGGTATGAAGTCAGAAAAGAGAAGGGAGGAGGACATAAGGAAGTGGAACAGTAGCACCCAATAAGAATTTAACGCTGATCACATGTATAAATTTTAATTGTCTAGAATGTGCATTTAAAAAAGTAAAAGTAGGCCGGGCTTGGTGGCGCACGCTTATAATCCCAGCATTTGGGAGGCTGAGACAGGAGGATCGTGATTCATGGCCAGCCTCAGCTACTTAGTGAGGCTTTCTGCAACTCAGTGAGACCCTGTTTCAAAATAAAGAAAAAATAAATAGGGCTGGGGTGTAACTCGGAGAATGCCCCTGGGTTCCATCCCCAGTACCACCAAAAAATAAAAAAAGTAAAAGTAGTTAAAATTAATTTTAACTGTATATTTGACATAGCCCAATCTATCACAAATCGTATCATATCTCTATGTGAACAGTATAAGAATTATTGAAATATTTAACCTTCTTTTTAAATTAAGTCTTAAAAGCCTTATTTATATCTAGAGCATCTTTGTACTTGGACTTGTTATTTTTTGAGTGTGTGATTCCTATAGAATCTAGCACATATTCATAAAATACTAGTTTATGACCTCCCCAAAACTGTAAATAATAACCTTAATTTATCTTGGGAAAATTTGCAACAATTTTTTTCACCCTAATGACAATCTACTTTGCCAAGGTGAAAAAAAGTAACCCAAGAGCATAAATCACAAAAATAATAAAACCTAGATTTGGGGTTTCTTGTGGGTTATATGCCATTTTTTCTTATAAAAATGGAATTGAATCAAGAAATACAATGGAGAATATATCTTAATTCTCATTAGTGAGTATAAGGCATTGATTCTTAATATGCCAATAATACATTAGACTGAAAATATAATCAAATAGAATGAATGAAATAATGATGAGATTCTTCCTTATAACCTTTTGATTTCTTATTTTTTTTAAAAAAAACATTGATCATATTACTTCATTTTTCTTGTTGTTATTGTTATTCTTTTGTCTGTTTGTGTGGTACTGGAGATTAAACCCAGGGACATTGAGCCACAGAACTATACTACCAGCTTGTTCTAATTTTTTCTTTTGAAATTATGTCTCAATGATATGACAAGGCTGGTCTCAAACTTGCAATCCCCCTGTCAGCCTCTCAAGAGGCTTAATTATAATATTTTTAATCTGTTCTGTACCCTGACTCTATTATTCAAGGACATCTCTAAGTACAGTGAGTTTTAAGAAGGCCCCACATCTGAGAAAGATCTAAAGAAAGTCTCTGTGAGATGCTATTCCAAGTCTTATAGAAGCTATTTACTAAATCCTTAAATCTTCAGATATATTTTTTATAAAATATCCCAGATAAATTTTCTTTATTGACTTTATAAAATATGATAAGAGTATAGAGTAAGTCAAATATCAGGACAAGGACTCCAAAGCCAATATCATAGAAAGAAAAATAAATAGTTTGTGTGGTATTGGGAATTGAACCCAGAGAGTTCACCTGGCTACAAGAATTTTTTTTTTTTAGTGCCATGGTAACCTAGTTGTTTATCCCAAATGTTAAGTCTGTCTCAGTTTTGGGATATAAGTGAAATTTATAGCATATAATTATTTCCTAAATATTTGGACTGTGCTAATAATTCAGAGCTCACTTTTGTATTGCTTCTAACCTCATGGATAGCCAAATGTGCCTGCTAGCAGCATTGCGAGGTTGTCTAGATTTTTATCATGGCTCCCTGATTTTGCATTAATCCTGAAATGATCATGAAATAGGAATCCAAAAGCAAGATGGTGGTGGCAAGGCAAAATATAACTTGTTAATCAAAAATTCTACGCATAATTATAATGATTTGGAATTAGACGTCCCAGCTCTCAAGGAAACAAGGTAGCACTGTGAAAAGCTTGGCTAAATTGCTGAGGAGGGTTCCCGAGGGGTGTGTCTGCTCTGGTCTCTATTATATGAAGATGAAAGGTCTGGTGTGTTCTCTCTCTTTTCTATTCTCTTCTTTTTCTTTCCTTTCTTTCCTTTCTTTTTCTTTCTCTCTTTCTCTCTCTTCCTCTCTCTCTTTCTCTCTCTCTCCCTCTCCCTCTCCCCCTCCCCCTCCCCCTCCCCCTCCCCCTCCCCCTCTCTCTCTCTCTCTCTCTCTCTCTCTCTCTCTCTCTCTCTCTCACCTGGCCAGCCATGGACTGAAACTCTAAAATCTTTAAAGATGTGAGCAAGTAAATCTTCCTTTCTCTAAGTTTTGTCGTCAGGTGTTTTGGTATCACTTTAGGGAGAATGTTGACTGAGACAATAATGAACAGTGATAACATTTTCCTTTTGTTGTGGTTACATATTAGTGTGTCCTCTTTCGTTTATGTAAAATGAATGCACACATGTTGTAACTTAAAAAAAGCTATAAATATTTTAAGATTCCAATATGAGAGAAACTCAAAATGTCATTTTGAACACAGCAGCACACGCTTTGGGCGAACTTTCTACACTCTGGTCTCTCAGATCCCTTTTACAAATAAAATTCCAATTAAGTTGGGCTGTCAGTATTTCCCAGGCTACCTTACGGTTAATGTTTCCATGTGGCAAAGTACAACCAAATAAAGGAGAAATTTCTGTGTGGTACATTCAGTTGGATTCTTTACAACAGATAACACATAGATAGTTTGTCTCTTTTTCCATCCCTGGTTATATTTCTTTTTCTGGCTTGGACTGGAGAGTAGGTATCTGTAGACAGATCAACTCCTTCATCTATAAATTAATGGCATTTATGATAGTGGCTCGCACCCTGGGGATGGTAAAGTGCAAACTGAGAATAATCTTGGACACTTACTATATTTACTAGTAGTTCCCAAACCAGGAATTTCTGAGGTGAGGACAAAAGGTTCCAGTAAGTTTTTCAAGTTTCTGTTTGATAATCAAATAAGTTTGGACATCACAGACTTGGGTACACAATGCCACAAAGAAGAATTATCAAGTATTAGTACATATAACTATAGACGAAGGTCAACACCGAAAGCTAAAATTAGTCCACTTAGAAAACTTCTTCAAAGATATGAAGAAAATCTTGTTTTTCTTTTCTTTCTTTGTTTCTTTTTCAGTACTGGAAGTTGAAACCAGAGTCATTCTGTCTTGGAGGTATATTCCTAATCCTTTTTATTTTTATTTTTATTTTTGAAACAGCGTCTCACTAAATGGCTGAGGGCATCTTTGAGTTATAGAGGCTGACTCTGAACCGACTATCCTTCTGTCTCAACCTCCCAAGTATTGGGATTACAGGTGTGTGCCATCATACCTGGTGAAAGTTTTTTTTTTAACATATTTGTAGCATTATTATTTTTTCAGAAGGTAGAAGCCGTCCAGTGAAAACTATATTTTCTTCTCTTTCTGACAGCTGTCTCAGAAAGTAAAGACACTAAAAATGGCCTCTAATTT
This sequence comes from Muscardinus avellanarius, assembly GCF_963383645.1. Taxonomy (NCBI): domain Eukaryota; kingdom Metazoa; phylum Chordata; class Mammalia; order Rodentia; family Gliridae; genus Muscardinus; species Muscardinus avellanarius. The sequence continues at coordinate 18,713,110 of NC_137804.1, read as the reverse complement.
TCTATTTGTATTACAAAAATCTTCTATTACTGGTGTAATTTTACTGATAAGCATTAGCCTATGTCTTACTAACACCGGGCATGATAAAATTAGGGATGCAAATCAATTATTAGGAAGAAAGTTTTGAAATATTTGCCCATAGGGATTAAACATATTAAGAGGGTCATCATGACTTTGCTAAGGCTCTGAGTTGAGAAAACCAGAAAGCAGCGTGCTTAGACTCCCAATGTCTGGAGAATTGCTGTCAGAAACTTCCTACAGTGTCCACCAACAGGAGCTGCATTGTGCTGATAAGAAACAGAAAGTAATTTCTTACATATAATATATAAACTCTTTAAATTGATTTTTAAATCTGCTCTTTCTAAATTGTCTATCCCATAGCTCATCCTGATATTTTCACTGCCCAGAAGGCCAATTGAGATGGCTACTGCATACCAAGCACAGAGTCCTGTCTTCCATGGACTTATGAGAAAGCAGAAGATTGTTCATCTGCTTTAGATGCGAAAGCTTTATCAGATGTTGGATTCCACCAAGAAGATGAGAGATGCTGTCAGTCAGCAATTTTAATATGAATTTTCTGAAAATGACTTTGTCATAACTTTAGAGTTCTTTCCAAAACAAACCATTCGTGCTATAAAGAATTTTCATAGGTAAAGGGACATATTTGTAGGAAATTAATAGTTGTAGAAATAAAAATGGAACTATCACATTGTAAAAAATGTGAACCAAAATCTGTGAAAGTATCAAACTCTTACTATATCTATGTATATGTATATATATATATATATATATATATATATATATATATATATGGTTAAGTGTTTTATGGAACTGCAAAATTAAGATAATTTATGAAAACTCAAAAATGCCATTGGAAAAAGATAACATAGAAAGTATACTTTTAATATATTTATTGCAATGTGACAGGATTTATTATGTAAGTGAATCACAAAAAAGTGTATACCATATCATCATTAACAGTAATCTTTTAAAAGCTTTCACTGCAAAACAAAATGTTAGATGTCAAGAAAGCCGTAAGAGTATGCATTTTAAATATAGTTTAAAAGGTAAATTTAAAGTAGTAAAGCTTTTGATATTAAAATGTTCATTAAGGAGCTCAATTCTTCAACTTAATAAAACAAAATTCTCATCTCCTCATGACACTTGAGTGTTACAATGGATTGTATGTTTGTATTCCTTTAAATTTCATAGAATAAAACCCTAAACCCCAATATGATGTTATTTGGAGGTGAAAACATTGGGAAATAATTAGGTCTTGAGAGTGGAACCTTCATGAATGGGATTAGTCCCCCTTATAAGAAGCTAAAGAACCAGATATTTCTCTCTTTTTCCACTAAGTGAGGACAAAAGAAGATAGTAAACAGCTAAGCATGGTGGCACATGCCTGTAATCCAAGTACTTGATAGGCTGAGATAGGAGGATTGCGGGTTTGAGCCCAGTCTCAGCAACTTAGGGAAACCCTCAACAACCCAGTGAGATCCTGTTTTAAAGTTAAAAAAGGCTGGGGTATAACTCAGAGGGAGAATATCCTGCGTTCAATCTCCAGTACAGAAGAACGAATTGGAAAAAGAGGAGAGGACGCAGTAAATTGCAACCCCACATAGGTCCTCATCAGAACTCAAACACACTCATACCCTGACCACTGGCTTCCAGCCTCCACAAAATTGCAAAATAAACTTATGCTGTTTATAATCCACCTAGCCTATAGCATTTGTAAAAAAAAATAAAATAAAATGGCCAAGTCATTTATAAAATACAGTGAAAAATATAATGAGTATTAGAACTCATGAAAATATAAGAAATAAACAAACTTGAAAATGCATAAATGATTGAGTTAATTAACTAACATTTGCCCACAGTGAGAGGGGAGGAATCACTTCTGGTTCTTCGGCATACTGGGGTAAATGATCCACGTTAGACCTCAAATTCAAATAAGAGCATAGAACATCCAGCACATAAGCATGGCTAATGGCTGAAGGGATTATTAATCAGTGCTTAAAACACTGACTTAATTAATACACATTATATACATATTCTATATTAGGGGAAAGCCTTAATGGCTCCCCACAATGACCATACTATATACCACAAAGATATACAAATTTTAAAAATTAAACAAAAATAAAAAATGTGTACAAACTTAAAAAAAATTCCTTCCAAACCATACTTTCTTTGCACAGAGCCCTATAGAACCAGACCCTTCTGACTATCCCTACTCTACTCCAGGCAAACACTAGAAGCCATGGCTCCTACATCTTCATCTGTCGGTCACGTGGTCTCAGAGACCACAGGAGGAGGCCTATTGGGATAGAACCTTGATCTATCCTAAAAGACTATTAGCAGAAAGGACATAAAGATGACCACTGGTCATGGCAGTGGCAGAAAATATGTAAATAACCTGGTGGACTATCATGGCTCTGTACTAACACAATATCCTATCCTTCCTTCCCGAAATTCCTGGGAAAGTGCTGTGGCCATAGAACCTATTGAGTATGGCATTGTTTTCTATTTCATTCTTGCCTTAAATGAAAGCAGAAGAACAAATCCCCTCGCTCTCCCAACTAGGAAATGGGGAAGGATTTTAGAAAGGAGAGAGCAAAATAAAGCAATATTTAAACCAGGGTGTTAAATCCTATGCACAGCCATGTGTATGAAATCATCCTCAATCAGCAGAGCGAGCTTGGGGAACTAACTGAACACTGTGTGTATGTGGAGCACTGCCCAGGTTTCATTTGGGCCTTGGGTAGCACAAAAGTGGAACAGACCAAAATAATAGTACAAAGATTCTGAAAACCAAATTGACACTTTAACCATGGCCCAGAGAAAACAGTCAATAAGAATGTGTAGTCTAAATATCATAAGTTATATGCAAATTACAATAGAATAAGAATGTTATGGAAAACCAGAATATCATAACATAAACTATCTAGGACAAAATAATGCAAAATTGCTCATCTAATCTAAAACTAAAAACTTTGAAAAGAAATGATAGAGATGATCAAAGGTGCCAAGTGCCAAGATGAAATAAGATAGAAAAAGATATAAATGTAAAAATTAAAGAAGTTAATAAAAACAACCTGAAATCTCAAATTTGACTCGAAAATACCAATATAAACATGTTTTATTTTATTTGGCATAAATCCTATTTCTTAGCTCATACTCTAAAAAGTTCTAGAAACAAGACAAATGCAGCAGTAATGAATACACTAATGACTGAAATTATATTTAAATACCATTTTACACTTTAAAAAACAAACACTTTTTGGGAAGTTGTTGAGTGGCAGGACTGAGAAGATACGTTTAAAGAGAGACTAGTATATATTTTCATATCAGAAATGAAAAAGTTATCAAGAGATATTATGGTTATATCAAAAGGACCAAGAGTCATAAGAAGGTGTTTCCACTTTCCAAAAGGGAAGAGTTTTAAAAATATAATAAAAAAACAATGAATGTAACTGATAGAATAAATAACAAAAGTGATAAATCATAATAATAGTCAAAAACAATTTAACACAAAGCAACACATATATATGTGGAGGCTAATAATATATGGTACCAACTAATCATTCAAACATTCCATAAAGGAAAGAAAGCATCTACCATTAATCTAGATTTTACTGTATAAAGTCTAAGTCAAGAATTCAAACACTCAATGAGGAAAAGCACTTCTTTATAGAATTATTTTCAGAAATAATCTCATTCCAGAAGAAGTAAAATGGTTCATCATTTATTTACCCTAATAAAATGATATACCTAGGCAATGATTATCAGTTGTTGAGAAACCATATGCTAAGAGCTTGATTGAGGGTGAACTAACTTTGCAATCTACTGATTGCCAAGAACAATCTTAACAATCAGTGAACCCACTGATCAATCTTAACACCCAAAAAAGAAACAATAAACATTTATTTGCCTTCAGATAAGATGCAATAGAAAGTACATAGAAAAATTTACAACATATTCTTGCTAAAAATACTTAAAAAAAAATCAAACCTTATCCTCATCAAGTCTCTAGAGACAGCTAGCTACAACTTTGTAGAAAACCCAGGGATGAGAGAATCAAGTTAAATGCCACTAAAGGCATGCAAGCAGTCAAGCTAAGAACATGGAAAATTCTGCATAGAAATAATCTGATTTCTCAACATTTCAAAATAGAGATAGGAAATTCTTGTAGAGTAAAAGATTTCTTAAAAGATATTTAAATGACCCATCAATGACTAAATTTCATCTTTCAACCTAGTTTAAGATTTTAACTTAAATGTTAAACTGTAAAATATATTAATGGGCAAATGGGAAAAATTTTAATACTACCTGGGTTTAAGATAGTATTAGAGATGATTTTTGACATACTTTAATTAATACATTGTAATTATAAATAATAGATTTGGGAAGTGATACAAGCATAAACGCAAACACACATTAGAAAATTCAATTCAGCCAGGTGTGGTGGTGCACGCTTGTAATCCCCACTCTGGGGAGGCGGAGACAGGAGGATCATGCAGGTTCAAAGCCAGCCTTACTGGCTTAAGAGACCCTGTTTCCAAAAAAATATATAAAAATTACCTGGAGGTAGAAGGGCTTCCAGGAACCCCAGTACCACCAAAAAAAAAAGAAAAGAAAAAGAAAAAGAAAAAAAGAAAATTCAGTTCAGATTGAGACAGTGCCAGAAAGAAGAGATATTAAGATAAAGTGGTAATTTAATGGGTATTGCATTTAATCTAGATCACTTTTGTAAGAATAGCCATTTTGATGATATTTATTTTTCTGGTACAAGAACATGGAAGATCTTTCTATCTTCTAAGGTCTTCTTTGATTTCTTTTATCAATGGTTTATAATTTTCTTTGTAGAGGTCTTTTACCTCCTTGATTAGGTTTATTCCTATGTATTTTATTTTTTATGGGATATACTGAGTGGAAGTGTTCTTTTATTTATTTTTCAGTGGATTTATGGTTGGCATACAGGAAAGCTTCTGAGTTTTTAAGATTGATTTTGTATCCAGACACTTTGCTAAATTTGTTGATCAGTTCTATAAGCCTTTTGGTTGAGTTTGTTGGGTCTTCTTAGTATCATGACATCTGCAAATAGTAATAGTTTTAGGTTTTTTTTTTTCTATCTCTAATACTTTGATTTCCTTTTCTTGCCTTGTTTCTCTGGCTAAATTCTCAAGAACTATAATGAAAAGAAGTGGTGATAATGGACATCTTTGTCTTGTTCTTGTTTTTAGGGGAAATCCTCAAAGTGTTCTCCCATTTATTATGATGTTTGCATTGGGCCTATTGTAGATTGCTTTTATAATGTTGAGGTATGTTCCTTCTATTCTGATTCTCTGCAGTGCTTTTAGCATAAATGGGTGTTATATTTTGCCAAATTCTTTTTTTTTTAGCCTTTACTAAAATGATCATGTGATTTTTGTCATTGGTTCTGTTTATGTGGCAAATTACATGATTGATTTCCCTATATTGAACCAGCCTTGCATTCCTGGGATGAACCTGATCAAGGTGTATGATTTTCTTGATGTGGTTTTGAGTGGGTGTTGCTAGTATTTTGTTTAGCAGTTTTGCATCTACGTTCATCAAAGATATAGGCCTATAGTTTTCTTTCTTTGAGCTGTATTTATTTGGTTTTAGTCTTAATGAAATGTTGACGTCACAGAATGTATTTGGTAGAGACTTTTTCTATTTCACAAAATAGTTTGAGGAGTATTGTAATTAGCTCTTTTATAGAAGTTTCATAAAATTCACTTGAGAAACCATCTGGTCCTCGACTTTTGTTTAATGGTAGGCTCTTTATTGCTGCTTGAATTTATTTGATTGCTATTGGTTGGTTTAAATTTTCAATATTGTCTTTACGTAGTTTAGGAAGGTTGTCAATTTTTTTCCAGATTTTAATTCTTTTGGAGTATAGTTTTTCAAATCAGTTTCTAATTATCCTGTGGATTTCTATACTCTCGGTGGTAATATCTCCTTTTTTATTTCTTATTTCATAATTTGGATTGATTATTTCTTTTGGTTAGGTTGGCTAGTGGCTTATCAATCTTATATTTTTGAGAAACTAGCTTTTCATTTTGTTGATTTTCTGTAATTTTTATTCGTTGATTTCTGCTCTGATTTTGATAAACTTTGTCTTCTACTAGCTTTGGAGTTAGACTGTTCTTGTTTTTCAAGGGCCTTGAGGCGTGTCATAAGATTATTTATTTGGTGATTTTGTTATTCTTATGAGGGCAATTTGTGCTATAAATTTTCTTCTTAATACTGGTTTCAAGGTGTCCCAGAAGTTTTTATATGTTGTATCTCGATTTTTGTTTGTTTATAGGAATTTCCTAGTTTCACCCCTTACAGATAAGAAAACAAATAACCCAAACAAAATAGGCAAGTGAACTAAACAGACACTTCACAAAAGAAGAAATTCAAATGGCCAATAAATGTATAAAAACTGCTCTATATCATTAGCAATAAGAGAGATGCAGAACAAAACTAACCTGAGATTTCACCTAACCCAAATAAGAATGGCAATCATTTAAAACACAAACAACAACAAATGCTGGAGAAGATATGGAGAAGTAGGAACTCTAATATATTGTTGGTGGGATTGAAAATTAGTAAAACCACTTTGGAAAAAAGTATGAGGGATCCTCAGAAGAATGGGAACAAATTTACCATAGGACCCAGCAATACCACTTCTGTGTATCTACCCAAAAGAAAAGAAACCAAACTACGAAACTAATGCATGTCTATTTATGTTCATAGCTGCACAATTCACCATTGCCAAACTATAGAACCAGCCAAGATGTCTATCAACAGATGAAGGATTCTAAAACTATGGAATATGTACAATATGTAATTTTACTCAGCCATAAAGGAGAACAAAATTATCTCATTTACAAGGAAATGGATGGAATTAGAAAACATTATGCTAAGTGAGATTAGTCAGTCACAAAAAGTAAAATGTCAGATGCTCTCCCTAATATGTGGAAGCTAAGGAGAAAAAAGATCCTAGGAGGAACCCTAGAAGAAGGAGAGGAAATCATAAATGAACAAATAATGAGGCCTAATTAGGGGGGGTAGTAGGGAGGAAGAAAAACTCCCTAATGTATATGATATACATTCACAAAAAATCAATGTTACTCACTAAGCCAAACATGAGAGGGAGAGAGGGGCTAGGGAATGGGGTGGGAATTGTGTAAGGGCTAAAGTAATGTGTGCCTGTATACCTCTAACATCTTGTACTTTATTAAGATGTATGACAGCAATGCACCAGTAAAAAAAAGAATTGATCTCCTTATGATTATATAATAACACATTTTTCTCATAAAGAAAAGAAAGATGTAGTGAAAAAAGAAGCTAAAAATGGATAAATCTTATTAATTATGCAAAATAAGAAATCTATTAAATGTTTATGCTGAAAATAAAACTATAGTTATAGGAAAAGATGTCATGCTAGCTATTAGAAGGTTCTTGTCATTAATAAGGCCTTGTGTGTTTCTGGAGTGTAAGAGACATTATTTAAATTTATAGTTGGTTATAATAAATATACCACTAAATACTTTAGAAAAGTCACTAAAAGTAATAACAAAGTACCCAAAAGATAAATAGAGATAAAAAGAAGAAACACAAAGTACAATAAATAAAAAAACATTCAATGAAATGTTAAAATGAATTAATTATACCAATAATCACAATCAACATATATAGACTAAACTTAAGAAGGAAAAAAGATAAAAACTATCCCTGAGATTCCAGAACAGAATAGCTTCATAGTCTCTGCCAGAGACTCAAATCCAAAATAAAACAATATAAAAGTTTCAAAGTAAAACAATATGAAAATACACATATTAGCCAAACATTAAATACAGGAGTCCCCCTTTCTTTGTTTCACCTTATGTAGTTTGGGTTACCCATGGTCAATGATAGTCTGAATATATTAAATAGAAAATTCTAGAAATAAGCAATCTGAAATTTTAAAATAATACACTGTTCTGAGTAGCAGGATGAAATCTCACACCACTCTGCCTTGTCGACCTGGGTGAGACTCATCCCTTGGTCCAGCATCCTAGGCTCCTTATGCTACCTGGCTGCCGGTCACTTAGCAGGCAGCACAGTTATCATATGAGCCACTTCAGTATCACAGAACCTAACTGGGGGTCATAATGGGTCAAAGAATAAGAGTAACGATGTCAACAATTTGTATACACCAAAGAAAAGCTCTAAAGGGCTTCATTTAAGTGAAAAGGTGGAAGTTCTCACCATGATATGGAAATAAACGTATAGCATAATGAGGTTGTGATGCTGTGTTATGACTTTGTTTTATCTCAGCATTTAGGGATTGCATCATTTCACATCTATTTTTATCACAACAAGAGACACTACAGCAAGATATTTTGAAAGAAAAAACATATTTAGATAACTTTTATTATAATATACTGTTTC